>NC_133663.1:199047254-199381047 GCF_037893015.1 Macrotis lagotis
AAGGAAGAAACGTACAGTATGTGATATAGCAGAATTACATGATAAGATAACATTTTTTTTTAAATTAAAGTTAATAGTCTTTGGTCTTTGTTCAAAGTCCACAGTTTTTCCTCAGGATACATATGGTATTCTCTGTTACAGATATCCCAAAATTGTGCCTGATTGTTGGTATGAACAAGTCCATTAAGGTTGATCATCACTCCCATGTTGCTCTTAGAGTGCACAATGTTCTTCTGATTCTGCTCATCTCACTTAGCATCAGTCCATGCAAATCCTTCCAGGCTTCCCTGAATTCCCATCCCTCTTAGTTTCTAGTAGAACAAAAGTGTTCCACCAATTGATGGACATTCCCTCAATTTCCATTTCTTTGCCACCACAAAGAGAACTAGTATGAACATTTTTGTACAAGTGATGTTTTTACCCTTTTTCATAATTTCTTCAGGGTATAGACCCAGTAGTGGTATTGCTGGATCAAAGGGTATGCACATTTTTGTCGACTTTTGAGCATAATTCCAAATTTCTCTCCAGAAAGATTGGATGAGTTCACAGCTCCATCAACAATGCATTAGTGTCCCAGATTTCCCCCATCCCTTCCAAAATTGACCATTGTCCTTTCTGGTCATATTGGCCAATCTGAGAGGTGTGAGATGGTACCTCAGAGATGTTTCAATTTGCATTTCTCTAATAATTAGTGATTTAGAGCAATGTTTCATATGACTATGGATGACTTTGATTTCCTCATCTGTAAATTGTCTTTGCATATCCTTTGACTATTTTTCAGTTGAGGAATGGCTTGTCTTTTTTTTTAATTTGACCCAGTACTCTGTATATTTTAGAGATGTGTCCTTTCTCAGAAACACTAGTCATAAAAATTGTTTCCCAATTTACTACATTTCTTCTGATCTTGGTTTCAGTGGTTTGTCTGTGCTATAACTTTTTAATTTAATGTAATCAAAATTATCTAGTTTATTTTTAATGATGTTCTCCATCTCTTCCTTGATCATAAATTGCTTCCCTTTTAATAGATCTGACAGGTAACCTATTCCTTGATCTCTTAGTTTGCTTATAATATCGTTTTTTATGCCTAGATCCTGTATCCATTTTGGTCTTATCTTGGTGTAGGGTTTTAGTTGTTGGTCTAATTCAAGTTTCTTCCATACTAACTTCCAATTTTCCCAACAATTTTTATCAGAGAGAATTTTTATCCAAATAGCTGAACTCTTTGGGTTTATCAAACAGCAGATTACTATAATACTTTCCTGCTATTGCACCTGGTCTATTCCACTGATGCACCAATCTACTTGTTAGTCGATACCATTAGATCTGGTAGGGCTAGCCACCTGCGTTTGCACTTTTTTTTTCATTAAATCCCTGGATATTCTTGACATTTTATTTCTCCATATAAATTAACTTACAATTTTTTTCTAACTCTTAAAGTAATTTTTTGGAATTTTTATTGGTAGGGCACTAAACAAGTAGTTGAATTTTTTTAGAAATGTCGTTTTTATTACCTTTGATCGGCCTATCCATGATTAGTTGATATTTGCCCAGTTATTTAAGTCTGATTTTAATAGTGTGAGAAGTGTTTTGTGATTGTTTTCAAAAAGTGTCTGAGTCTGCCTTAGCAAATAGATTCCCAGGTATTTTATATTGTCTGAAGTTACTTTGAATGGGATTTCTCTTTCTAGCTCTTTTCCACTGCATCTTATTAGTCATACGTAGAAATGTTGAGAATTTATGAGGGTTTATTTTATATCCTGCAACTTTGCTAAAGTTGTTAATTATTTCCAGTGGTTTTTAGATGATTTTTTTGGTATTCTCTAGGTATACCATTATGCCATCTGCAAAGATTGAGTGTTTTGTCTCTTCCTTCCCAATCCTAATTCCTTCAATTTCTTTTTCTTCTCTTATTGCTGAAGTTAACATTTCTAATACAATATTGAATAGTAATGGAGATAATGGGCATCCTTGTTTCACCCCTCATTTTATTGGGAATGCCTCTAGATAATCCTCATTGCATATAATACTTGTTGATGGTTTCAGATATATAGATAATGCTTATTATTCTAAGGAACAATCCATTTATTCCTGTGCTCTCTAGTATTTTTAGTAGGAATGGGTGCTGTATTTTGTCAAAAAATTTTCAACATCTGTAGATATAATCATGATTTCTGATAGGTTTGTTATTGATATAATTAATTATACTAACATTTTTTCCTAATATTGAACCCACCCTACATTACCTGGATAAATCCTACTTGGTCATAATGTATTATCCTAGTGATAACTTGCAATCCTTTTGCTAAGATTTTATTTAAGATTTTTGCATCTATATTCATCATGGAGATAGGCCCATAATTTTCTTTCTCTGTTTTAACTCTTCCTGGTTTAGGAATTAGCACCATATTGGTGACAGAGATAGAGTTAGGCAGATTTCTGTCTTCACCTATTTTTCTAAAGAGTTTATATAGAATTGAAACCAATTGCTCCTTAAACGTTTGATAGGATTCACTTGTGAATCCATCTGACCCTGGAGATTTTTTCTTAGGGAGTTCAATAATGGCTTGTTGAATTTCTTTTTCTGAGATAGGGTTATTTAGGTATTTAATTTCCTCTTCATTTAACCTGGATAACTTATATTTTTGTAAATATTCATCCATTTAACTTAGATTATCAAATTTATGGCCATAGTGTGGGAAAAATAATTCTGAATTATTACCTTAATTTCCTCCTCATTGGTGGGTGAGTTCCCCTTTTTCATTTATGATACTAGCAATGTAGTTTTCTTCTTTCTTTTTTAAGCAAATTGACCAGAGGTTTATCAATTTTATTTGTTTTTCATAAAATAAAATCTTGATTTTATTTATTAGTTCAATAGTTTTCTTGTTTTTTATTTTCTTGATTTCTTCTTTAAATTTTAGTATTTCTAATTTGGTATTTAATTGGGGATTTTTTAATTTGTTCTTCCTCTAATTTTTAGTTGCATATTTAGTTCATTGATTTTTTTCTCTAATTTATTCATGTAAGCATTTAAAGATGTATCTCCTTGACTGTCAGAAACAATTTATAATGAGATCTCTCTAAATAGATCCTAAAGTAACAGAACTGACAGAAAGAACAAATAAACAAACCAAAAAATCCCAACAAAATAACTTTTCACCAAGATATCTTGGAGGGACATCAGGAAAAGGTCTGTTTCACTGGTAAAAGGGGAATATAGCTCAGTGCAGGCTGGAGAGCTGGAAAGTCAACTAGAGTCTTTTAGCCACAGCAAAGTTAATGTGTCAGTGTAGCTCCATCAGTTATAAGGGTATGAACTCCTGCAAGAAGAGTAAGCTTTCAAACTCTGGAACTTTAGTATAGTATCAGTCTCTCATAGCACAAGGAGCAAATTGACAATGCCAAAGCAGAAAACTATAGACCAGATCCCCAGTCCTCAATAAACAAAGTAAATCATAACAAAAACAAATAAATTTGGGACTATATACCCTATATCACAGGAACAGAGCTTGACTGTCAAAATGATAAAAAAAACACCCCACCAACCATTTACAGCTAATATTTTGATAGGGATGATAACAACATCTTCTCAGAAGATGAAAGGAAAGACCAAATGCCTATATGTGAAGTTTCAAAGGAGCTGATGAATTGATCTCAAATTCAAAAATGTACCCTTGGAAGAGCTCAAAAAGGATTTTAAAGATAAAAAAGGAGGAAGAAAAATGGAGAAAAGAAATGAGAGTCATGCAGGAGAATCATGAAAAACCAACTGAAGAAATCAGTAATTTTAAAGATAAAATTGAACATCTGGAAAATAAAATTAACCAACTAGAAAGGAAAACATAAAGCTATCTGAAGAAAATAAAACCTTAAAAATTAGAACTGGAAAAATGGAAATGAATATTATATGAAACACTGTAATAATAAGGGTCAAACTAAGGGCATTCCCCATCAGATCAAAGGTGAAATAAACATACCCATCATCACCACTACTATATTAATATTGTATTCGAAATGTTAGCTTTAGCAATAGGAAAAGAACAAGAAGTTCAAGGATTTTGAAAAAGTAATGAGAAAATAAAACTCTCAATCTTTGCAAATGATATAATGGTATACTTAGAGAACCCTAGAAAATCAACTAGAAAATCACTTGAAACAAGTTGCAGGATATAAAATAAAGCAATATAAATCATCATCATTCATATACATATATATGTATATATGTATGTATAAACAAAAAGCTCAGTAGTAAAAAATAAAAAAAGAAATTCCATTTAAAGTAACTCCAGATAATATAAAATACTTGGGAATATAACTCTCAAGAGAAATCTAGAAATTAAAAGACCAACAATTATAAAACATTTTTACACAAATGAAGTCAGACCTAAACAATTGGAAAAATGTGAAGACAAAAAACCTTAACACAAAGATAATATAATTAAAAACAATAATTCTACCAAGATTGAATTACCTATTCTGTGCCATACCAATCAAACTACCAAAAAACTATTTTACAGAGCTAGAAAAAATAGTAGGGAAATTTATCTGGAGGAACAAAAGGTCAAGAATATCAATTGAATTAAAGAAAACAAATGCAAAGGATGGTAGTTTAGTCATGCCATATCTGAAACTATATTATAAATTAATCATATTATGATTTATATATATATATATATTTTTAACAGATTGATACATGTATACCCGATATTATAGTGTTTTCTGTCAGAGAGCAGGGGAGGGAAAAGAGGAAAGGAGAATATGAAACTCAAAACCTTACAAAAATGACTGTAAAAAATTCACATGCACAAAAATATTTATAGTAGCTCTCTTGGTAGTGGTAAAAAATAATCAGAAATTTAGGGAATGCCTGTCAATTGGGGAACAGTCGAACAAATTATGGGATATGTGGTCTGACTTCAGAAAAGCATGGAAAAGTCTTGCATAAACAAATACTGAGTTAAGTGAGCAGAACCAGGAGAACATTATGCACAGTAGCAGTAACATAATGAGATGATCAGCTATAATCAATACAATTCTTCTTAACAGTATCAGGAACAATTTGTAGAAACTTGTTAAAGAATATGCTGTCCACACCCATAGAGAAAACAAAACAAAACTATGGAATCTGAATGCAAACAAAGCATATTATGTTAACTTTTTTTAAAGAAAGATTTTATTTTGAGTTTTACAATTTTTCCCCTTATCTTGCTTCCCTCCACCCATCCCCCACAGAAGTTAGTCTGTTAGTCTTTACATTGTTTCCATGGTATACATTGATCTAAGTTGAATGTGATGAGAGAGAAAGCATATCCTTAAGGAAGAAAAATAAATTATAAGAGATAGCAAAATTACATAATAAGATAACTTTTTTTTTCTAAATTGAAGGTAATAGTCTTTGGTCTTTGTTCAAACTCCACAATTCTTCCTGTGGATACAGATGGTATTCCTCATTGCAGAAAGCCCCAAATTGTCCCTGATTATGTTAACTTTTTAAAAAATTCTTTTGTTTTTTCTTTCTTATGTTTTTTCTCCCTCACTTCTAGTTATTGTTTCACAGCTCCACTAATGTAGAAATATGTTAAAGATGATTTTACATGTGCAACTTATATCAGATAGTTTATTGTCATGGGAAGGAGGGTAGGAAGGGAGGGTGATGGAAAAATGTGGAACTCAAAAGCTCGCAAAAGGATTATGTTGAAAACCAACTTTGCATGTAATTGGAAACTAAATAAGAAAGGGAAAAAAGTCTAGACTAGAAAAAAAGTGAAAAAGTGTTTTTTTAGAAAGAAGTTGATATAGGTTTTCACACCTGTGAACAAAATACTTGTAATGATTGATATACAAGTTGTTACCACCGATTGCTATAAATTTCTTGATGTTGAGGTAACTACATTTTATCAGAAAATAGATTTAGACATAGTACCTCAGAGACAAGAGAGCTTGCCTTAATCTTGGGGAAATAGATTATGCTTTATTGATATAAATTTAGTAGCTCCATTAAAATGGAAATGTGGTTAGTCTTTCATGACTTATTTTTGGTTAAATCCTTTTGGCTCTAAGTGAGGCAACAAAGTTTTTGCTTTTATGTTTTTTAAAGGATTTTGGTAGGACAAAACATCTGTGTGTTGTAACATTTGTAGTTTATGTAATGTTGTAATGTCTGCACTATTTAAATTTGCACCCTTTTTTTAGGTTTTTGCAAGGCAAATGGGGTTAACTGGCTTGCCCAAGGCCACACAGCTAGGTAATTATTAAGTGTCTGAGACTGGATTTGAACCCAGATACTCCTGACTCCAAGGCTGGTGCTTTATCCACTATGCCACCTAACTGCCCCAAAATTTGCACCCTTTTAAACCATGAAAATAATATTTGTTCACCCATAGACTTATGCATCTGCCTATTATTCCTAACCGATTATCAACAATGCCTTTATTTATCTAGAAGGTCTTGCTATACCCCCAAATTAATTGGTTCTATTGACCTTTAATCATTCAAAGAAAGGAGACAAAGGGAGGGGAAAGAGAACATGTATTTTTATTAAGTACTTACTTTATCTCCAGCACTATGATAAGCACAAAATAAATATTATCTCATGGATCCTCACAGCCATTATTATCCTCATTTTACAGTTGAAGAAACTGAAACAGAAAAATTAGTGACTTGACCAGGCTTACATAGCTAATAAATGTTTGAGGTCATATTTCAAATTGTATCTTTCTGGTCCCATGTCACCTCCATTGTACAACCTAAGTTACTATCTTCTCATTTGTCTTGCCCTCAGTTTTTCTCAAACATATTTTCCCCCTTTATTTTCAAATTTTAAGATCATTCTCTTAGTCTAACACTTTTCCTTGTGCTGGCAATTTGATTTATTTATTTTTTTAACATGGGCCTTGTTCTTCCTATAGCAGCATTATTTGTAATTGTATCTTCAAATACAATTTTGTTTCTGTTTAAAGCTTCTGTTTATAGAATTATATTTGTTCTCTATAAATCTGTTCTTTTTTGGTGAGGGGGATGCACTGAAGAATCTGTATTGCTAAAACCTTGGCATATGTCTGTGACCAAGATATGAACTTTTAAGTAATACAGTTAATATTTCCCAAGTTTGAAAAACTAGTTCTTTTTTGTTTGTCAGAAAGTCTTCTCATTGTTCTCATGTATTTTATTGTGGTCTTGAATCCAAATCTATCAATCAGTAAATAGTAAATAAGCTTCCATTTATTAAGTTCCAAGAATTGTGCTATGGATACAAGGAGCAAAAGACAGTCCCTGCCATTAGGGAGCTTATAATCAAATGAGGGAGACAGCATGCAATTAAATATAAAATAAACCATGTATGGAATGAATAGCAAATAATCAATAGAGAAAAGGCACTTGGGTTGGGGAAAGCTTTCTGTAGAAGTTGGGATTTAAGTTGTGACTTCCTTTAAGTCAAGGAGGTCATTGTTCAGAGCAGGTGAGTGAGACAAGTGCAGGTATCGGGAACAGATAAAAAATTGCCTGAAACCAAAAGAAGTACCTTGTTTTTGGAAAAGTTAGGAGTTGGGTGAGAGAGGAAAGGGGCTAATTGAATCGAAGAATATGTATTTGAGGAGTAAGGAAATAATAATAGAAAAGTAGGAAAGACTAGATTATGAGGGACATTGAATGCTAAAAAGAACATTTGGTCTTGGAGGCAATAGGAAACCACTGGAGTTTATTGAGTGGGACTAATGCTTCATTATCCAGAAAAAGCTCTTTATTGACTGAATCGAAACCAACATGTTTTTACAATGTAGTTTGTCTTGATCTTTTTTCTTTCTTTTTTTTTTGTCTTGATCTTGAAGAGGACCTTGACATCAGGAAGGTAATGTCATACACAACTTGCAATTGAATTGAATTTAAGTGAGGGAGTACTGTGCAGTCATCAGCTTCACTTTCTTCTCCAGAGCCATCTGGGTCCAGTGGCAAAATATAGATCATGACCATTGGATCTAGACCAGGATGCACTGGGACGCCTTGGCCTTTTTAAGTTAAGATCTTTCCCCAGTCTCGGTTTGGGGGCAATAACCAATCAGTGATTAAGACTAGGAAATAAATGAGGCAAAAAATGGGCTCTTTTACTTAGCAAAAAATATATTGCAGTAATTTAGGCTTGAAGTGATGAGGGTCTGCACCAGAGTGATTGAAGCATCAGAGGGTAGAAGGGGGCATATATGAGAAATATTGTGAATGTGAAATTGAGAAATAGACTTGGGCAAAAGGTTCCTTATGGGGAGGTGAAAGATCATGAGGATGAAGATCTGGAATGACTTCTAAATTTTAAGTCTGAGTGACGTGATAGTGTTGCCTTTTTGAGTAATAGGGAAGACAGGAGAGAGAGAGAGAGAGAGAGAGAGAGAGAGAGAGAGAGAGAGAGAGAGAGAGAGAGAGAGAAAGAGAAAGAGATGGTTTAGGGTAAAATAATGAGTTCTGTTTTGGACAAACTGAGTTTGTCATATCTAATGGAAATCCAGATCAAAATTTCTGAAAGGCAGTAAGGGATGAGAGATTGGAGGTCAGAAGAGAGATTAGGGCAGGAGAGATAAATATGAGAAGCACTGAGCATAGTCTGGATAAGGATTTAGCAGAGGAGCCAGAGGAGGGCTTAAATAAGTAGGAGAATTAGGAGAAATCTGTGTCCATATAACTTAAAGTCAACAGAGCCTCAAGGGGGAGAGAAAAGGGTTCAGAATGCATTCAAAGTCTGCAGAGAGGATGAAGAGTGAGGAAAGGTCATTGGATATTGAAACTAAGTGATCATTAGTAACTTTGGAGAGAGGAGTTTTGTGGAATAATATGGTCAAAAGTCAAGTTGAAGGGATTAAGAAGAGAGTTAGAGGAGAGAAAATAGAGGCACCAGTTGGCAATGGCCTTCTCATGGAGTTTAGTTAGGAAGAGCATAAAAGATATAGTACAATAAATAATGGGGATGGATTAACAAATTGAGGGTTTTTTTATGATGCGAGAGACATAGGAATGTTTGTAGGTAGTAGGAAATAGGACAATGACAGGCAGAGATTGAAACTAATTGAATGTGTGGGGATGACAGTGAGAAAAATCTTTTGGAGGTGATGGGATGGATTGAGATCACTTAAACAAGCAGAAAGGTTAGCTTTTGAAAGAATGAATACTCTTCATCATGCGAGACAGAAATGGTGGAAGAGAAAATGCAAGATAGTATATGAGTAATGAGGAAGAGGGGAGAAGAAGGAATTCACAGCAAATGTCTTCAATTGACTTCTGCAAAAATAGGAGGTAAGGTGATCAGGTAAGAGAATGGGGAAAGAGGGAAACATGGGAGATCTGAAAAAGATTAAAAAGGTTTGGAAACACTACAGTGGAGAGTAAGATAGTGAGCTGATAAAGGAGGTATAGGAAGATTTCTTAGCAGCAGTGAGGGACCAATTGTGGTTATACAACATAAATTTGTAGTAGACCGAATAGTTTTATGGTTTTCTTCATTTTCATTTAGCAGCATATATGTAGGAACAAAAGTGAGAAATGATAAGAGTGATCCAAGGCTGAGGTTTAATTATCACATAATTAATTATATGATATTGAGGCTTCAAGGAGGGAATTATAGAGTTGAATTCTTTAATCAAGAAGCCAAGCTGGGAAAAAGAAGCAAGAGTAGTTAATACAGGTGTCTCGGACAGAACTGATAGAACCAGGGGTTGGAAGTCGTGGTGCAGATAAAGAAAAGAATTTTGCGAAGGAAAGCAGAGATTATGGTTGAATAAGGGGGCTTCATCATTCTCAAACAAAGGAGTGTTTTTTTTTTGGAGGATGATAGCAAGTTCAAGGCTATTAATATCTTTGTGTATGAGGTTGGGTGAAAGAGCAACTTATGAAAGGTGATTATATTGAGAACTGAGTGATTAGGGTATTTGAGGGAGAATCAACATGTATGTTGAGATGTCCTATTATGATGGCAGGAATTAGGGAGAATAAAAATTTGTGAGCCAGGTAGCAAACTCAGTGAGGAAAAAGGAGTGACTTGGGTTCTGCCAAAATTTTGATTGGGTGATAGATATGAATAGGATGAACCTCAAAGGAAGAGAGTTTATTGAGTGATGGAGCATGAGGAAGAACCTGGACTCTCCTTCCTTGACCAGTGAACCAAAGACAATGAAAAAAATGTAGCTAGTATTGGCAAAGGTGTACAAGGAGACTGTGTCATCAGAGAGAAACCTTGTTTCAGTCAGAACTAGTAAATGGAAAGGGTGGAAGAAGAAAAACTTAAGATGAAGGGAAATTTATTGCCTATGGAAACAGGCATTTCAGAAAGTTCAGTTGAAGGACTGGGTGGAGTTAGGTTAAAACTCTGAGGTGGAAAAATTTTTGAGGAATGAACCCAAGAAAATATGCAGAAGTGGGTTTGGAATAGGATTTGATCTAAAGGAGTTCAGAATCACTGCAACGTGAAGAATATGACCAGATGTGAGGAAGTTCATCACTGAGCAGAGTGTACCACTACTTTATTCTCAACATACATATAAAGCAGGAGATGGGAGACCA
Organism: Macrotis lagotis; assembly: GCF_037893015.1. NCBI lineage: Eukaryota > Metazoa > Chordata > Mammalia > Peramelemorphia > Peramelidae > Macrotis > Macrotis lagotis. The sequence goes on from NC_133663.1 coordinate 199,057,797, forward strand.
GATGTCAAAGGAAGGGCTGTTCTTCTTTGCATGAGAGGTTCTCCTTGTCAGAAATGGAAGACTGAGGTGGCAGCAGGTTATATTTCACTGTGCTGGTTCAGATGGAAGTAGCTGCTTTAAGGCATATGGGAGATGCCTTGGCCTAACCCCAAGAAGCCTTTTCTCTGAGGATACACTGTACACAGAAGGAGATGGAAGCCTTAAGGCATTAGGGTGTGCCAGGTTTAATGTTCTCACCTGTGTATATTAGCATGTAAACTAATGAATCAATAAATAGAATATTGTTTTAAATTTATCTTCCTTGGGGTGGCTAGGTGGCACAGTGGATAGAACACTGACTCTGGAGTCAGGAGTACCTGAGTTCAAATTTGGCCTCAGACACTTAATAATTACCTAGCGTGTGGCCTTGGGCAAGCCACTTAACCCCATTGCCTTGCAAAAACCTAAAAAAAAAATTAACTTCCCATGCCATTTTCTTGAGGAAAAATAATGGGAATTGTCTCTATTACTGTTTTTTTCTATGTCATGACAATTCTTTGTTCAGAATGTTTTTGACTTCTTTCTATATATTCTCTCTGGGAGAAATGTAAATAAGTCATACCAAATGAATTACAGTGCATACAATTATTTTCTAAATGAATATTGTCCATTTCTAAATTATAGCACTGCATGGAATTTTAGTTCACATGATTTTAATTCTAGTTTCCTTGTTTTAAAAAGTTTATCAATTACAATACCACATGAATTAATATTGCTAAACTTTTTTGATATTTAATTCAAAATTCTAAAGATAAATTCAAAGTAAAGGTAAAATTCTGAAGTAAATTCAAAATTCTAAAGATTAAAAAAGCATCTTATATTATGATTTCCAAATTCAGAATTCTGGCAATCCTTTTTTCCTAATTTAATCTACACCAACATAATTCAATAAATATTTTTTGATCTATGACAGGAGACATATTTCATTTCAACTAGATATAGGAAGGTTAATTCTGTTTTAATGTGCTATTAATTCAGGAAAATCTAAAGATTATCATTTTAATTTAATCCTTAAGGTTGACAGCAAAAATTGTAAGATAATTTTTAAATTACTGCATTTGTTAAATTTCATACATTTTTGAAAGACAAATGGGATTAATAATTATGCCATATTTTTACATTTGAAACATTTATCAAATCTCCACTTTGTTGTTCCCAGTTCAATAAAGATAAAACTATTAACTTTAAAACTTTTAACCAGATAAAATACTCAATATTGTTATTGCAATTTTTCTCAGTCAGTACTTTGTTCACCTTTTTAAGAGCAAATTATAAAATTTCTGTAACTCACAATCTCATGAGAGTAGGTTCATTAGCCAGTGCAAATAGCTGACTAGACCAAAGGTGAATGGAAGCAATATCTGTGGTATTAATAAACAATAAACTCATAATCCATTAGAACAAAATAGCAGGGTTCCTTCAGTCTTCCCTTCCTCCTCCATCTGCTATTCTTTAGATGAAAATTTTTGCTATGATAAAAAGTTTGTGGGGTTGTGAAATGAAAGTTTGTGAGGTGAAATTTTTTGAGGCTGAGTGAAGTCAAAGTTTAACTGAAATTTCTTGAGACCTAGTCACCTTTTTGGTGGAGCAGTCCTCAGGAACGGCCCTTCTATTTGTTAATTCAGTGAGCAAATCTGCAGTTGTCCACACTTTGATTCAAAGCCTAGGATTTTTGTTATAATATACTTTTCTTAATTGAAATTTTATTTCATTTTTTCAAATTACATTCAAAATTATTTTCGGCATTCTTCATTTTACGAATTTATGAGTTCTACATTTTCCTCCCACCCTCCCTTCCCTTCTAAAATACTTTTTTATAAAAGTAAAAGTATCTTCCCCACTCTCAAGATTTCTTTTAAAATTCTTTTCTTTGAATCATTAACAATTAACACCATGTGCTAAGCACATAGAAAGTGCTTTATGTGTATTCACTTTTAACCTTTTTTTTTGACTTTTGTTAGTATTATATTATTATTACAGTAATAGTAGTAATAGTAATGACATAGTAATAATATTCTAATTGTAGATTTTATTTTGTATCCTGCAACTTCCTAAAACTGTTAATAAATTGAACTAAATTTCCCCCAATTCTTTGAGGTTTTCTAAGTAAAGCATTATCTCATCTTCAAATAGTGATGTTTTTATATTATTTGCTGCTGTTTATACATGTATTTCTTTCTCATCTTATTGCCATAGTGACTTCTTTTAGTAGCATATGACAGTACATGATAATGAGGAAAGTTGGCATCTTAGCGTTTCCTTCACAATTACTGTGATTCCACTGTTTCTCCATTCAAAATTATGCTAGTTTTTTAGAGATATGTGTTTTACACAAACACATACACACAAAAGACTTATATAAATTATCTATACATCCTATACAACATAGTTCTCAACATAGTATTTTTTTCACTTTTTAAGGCCATGACATCAGGGAGTGCTGTCATGACAAGCCCATGAATTGGATTTGAGGGAGGATGTGCTGTGCCAAGTCACCAGTCTCACTTTCTCCTCCAGAGTCATCTGGTTCCAGTGGACAGATATGATTCAGGATAACTAGAGATGGCCCTGGATGCAAAGCAGTCAGGGTTAAGCAAATTGCACAAGGTTACACAGTTAGTAAGAGTGAAATGTCTGAGACAGAATTCAAACTCCCATTCTCCTGACTCCAAGGTCAGCGCTCTAGCCACTGTACCACCTACTGCCCCAAGGTTTAACTATACAAATGACTCACAAATCTGCATAATTTCTTTCTCTCCCAAGCTCTAACCCTGCCTTACCAATTACCTATTGGAAAATTTCAACTGGAAATTCCCATAGGTGTCTCAAATCAATATATGTACCTAAGACATCTTTTTTTTCCCTGATTCACTCTTCTTAATTTTCCTTTTTGCTATAAAGGGTACTACCATATTTCTTTTCTCCCTGGTTCATAACTTTTGAATGATTTTTAACTCTTCAATCTCAGGCACTATTACTCTCCACATCTACCATCTACAAAGTCTTGTTTATATTAACTCTACATTTCTATCATATGACAAAGCTTACTTGAGGGCTTAATTGTTCTCTCAACCTTCAGTCATTCTCTCTTCGATCTATTCTCCACAAAGCTGCCAAAAATATTCTGTGTACTTGGAAAGGACCATATCATTCTCCTGTTCTGTAAGCTACAGTTTCTCTCTATTGCCTCTAGACTCAAATATAGACTAACATCTTTAATTCTTAAACCCTTTCTCAATCTGAATTTAGCCTCCTTTCAAGATAATTATATATATATATATATATATATGTATATATATACATATATATGTATCTTTTTTATAAACTCTAATACCTAGCCAAACTCTTCTTACTGTTTTTAATACACTACATTGCATCTCCTATATGTTGTCTATGTCTAATTCATCCAATTATGTGATTTTATTTATACAATTGATTAGAATAATTACTATCTTTTCAATTTTTTTATTTAAGGAAATGGGGTTAAGTGACTTGCCCAAGCTTACACAGCTAGGCCATTATTTGTAGCTGTTTTCATAGAGTTTCTGAGTCTGTGTTGGCAGGTAGACTCTCAAGTATTTTAAATTGTCTAAAGTTATTTTGAATGGGATTTTTCTTTCTAGCTCTTGCTTCTGTATCTTACTAATAATATATAGAAATGCTGAGGATTTATTTTATGTCCCGTGACATTGATAAAGTTGCTAATTGTTTCTAGTAGATTTTTTATTTGATTTTTTAAGATTCTCTAGGTATACTATCATGTCATCTGTGAAGAATGAGTTTTGTTTCTTCCTTTCCAATTCTAGTACCTTCAATTTCTTTTTCCTTCTCTTATTGATGAAGCTAACATTTCTAACACAATATTGAATAGTAGTGGTGATAATGGCGACAACGGGCATCCTTGTTTCACCCCTGATCTTAATGGGAATGACAGTTAGGTAATTGTTAAGTGACTGAGGTCAATTTTGAACTCAGGTCCTCCTGACTTCAGATCCAGTGCTCTATTTACTATGCTACCTAGCTGTCTGAATAATTACTTTCTTAATGTTAAACCATCCTTTTGTCTCTCATATGTATACTTGTTTGTAATAGTGCAAATTTTTGCTTTATTTCTGGGCTGCCTTAAAAAAAGTTTTATTAGAAAAAGCATTAAACTTAAATCCAAACAATTATGCTTGCTTTTACATGTTAATTTATCCTCACACAGAAATGGTTATTTTACCATTTTATTCCTCTATCCACATCAACATCCTTTCTTCTCATTTATTTTTGCTCATATGTCTATGACTAATGTGTGCTGTTTTTTCCCATTCTGATTATTCTTGTTCTAAAATATTTTAAAAAGTCCTCTCTGGATCTTTTTTCTATTCCTTATTATTGCCATCTTAATTACCTTAAAGTATTCCATTGCATTAATGTACTGCAATTTATTTATCTACTTTTACCCATTAGGGGCCTTTTTGGTTGCTTCCAGATTTTTATAATTACATTTACTATGGTTATGAAAATTATATTTATAAGAAAGAAATTTAAGCAGTGTATGATTATTTTTCCAGTCTGTTTTACCAAAAAAAGTTTCATCAGTTTTACTTTGCTTTAATCTCTTTGTAAGTTGTTATTTAAAATGCATCAATTAATATCTATTATTTTGGGGTTTTGGGAAGTTTAAGTGACTTGCCCATGATCATGCAGGTAGGTAATTATTAAGTGTCTGAGATCTCCAGGGCTGGTGCTCTATCCATTGCACTGCCTAGCTACCCCTAAATTATTATTTTGTAATGAAAATGGACTACAGTTTTCTTTTTATACTTTATTCCTCCCTTTTTTCAACATCAGAACTGTTTATCTTTTTAAAAAGATTTGATAGAATAACATTTTTCTAGAATAAGAAGTATAATTTCATAGTATTGATATTAATTATCTTTTCTAAATTAATAGGAATACCTTCATAGCATTAATATTCATTCTCTGTAAATATTTAGTAGACTTTACTTGCAAATCTATTTAGATCTAGATCTCTTTCCTCACTCTCTACTCTCACTCTCCTCTCTTTCCTCCTCACTCCTCTCTCTCTTCTTTATAGTTTGTTCAATGTTTTCCTAATATTGGATTGATTAGGACCTTTATTTCTTGTTTTACTAATTTAAGAATTTATATTTTTACATGAAAGCATCCATTCTCTTTAAATTCTCAGTTTTGTTTGCTTTTAACTTTGTATATATATATATATATATGTATATACATATATACATACATATTTCTGTCAATTTTCTTTGTATTATTATTATGAATTTATGTGATTAAATTTAGGGGATAATCAAGGTAGCTAATAACTTACTGATTTGCTAATTATCTTTAACAAATTCTGTTTACATATCTGTAATCAATTCTTTAGATTTAAATTTTCTTTAAAACCACTGCAATGCATATCTCTAAAAGTTTGTTACCTATGATTGGTAGGGAATTTATACAAATATGTAAGGCAAAACTTCATTTGATAAGTGAACAGAGAATGTAAATTCATGAACACTCATATAGAAAAACCTCAAAAGTATAAATGTGATAAATCCAAATTGAAAAAACTCTTGGAACTATCCTTACACCTAATAAATTGACAAAAAACACAAAAATATTTAATTGTCAATACTGCAGGGCTATGGAAAAAGACATGTTGATGATATTGGTAGAACTGTTCATTCTAATGTTTTTGAAAATAATTTGGAATTATATAAGAAAGATATTTGAAATATTCATACTGTGACCCTTTGACTATATTCTTGGGTGTATAGCCTCAAGAATAAAAGAATAAAAAAATTCCATTGTATTCCAAAATGTACCAAACTATAGTTTTTATGGTAACAAAAAACAGATTCTAAGTATGTGTTTATTGATTGTGGAATAGCCAAACAAATTGTGACTTATGAATGTAATCAAACATTATTGTTGTTGTTTTTTGCAAGACAATGGGATTATGTTACTTGTCAAAGGTCACACAGCTAGAAAATTATTGTCTAAAATCTGATTTGAACTCAGGTCCTGACTTCAGGGCCAATGCTTTATCCATTGCACACACACACACACAAAATGTTAACAACAACATCAACAAATAGTATATAGCACCAGATTAAATACAGTCTTGAACCTGGAGGTCAACTGATGAACCATGGTGCCTTTTTATTGCTAGAGAGGTATAGGATGTTAGGTGCAAAATATTAGAGGTCACTCTGTTAGTTTTGTTTATCCCACAGTTTTTCTTGATTACAAGTGAAATTCTAGAAGAGAATTACAGCAGTAAATGATTAGTGTAAAAAATAAAAGACATGATTAAAATTTGACAAAATCACAGTCATATTATTTGAAAGTTGCAAGAGACCTTAGTAGAAATCTAGTTCAACATATTGATGAAGTACTCTTGAGTATATTTTATAAATGATCATCTTCCCTTTGCCTGAAGACTTTCAAAGGAGAAGGAAACTCTTTTTGGAAACAAAAGTAACCACCTTTGGAGAGCTCTAATTGTTTGAAAGACTTTTGTTTTATCATGCAATGTTGTCCTTTTTGCAAATTCCCCTTTGCTCCTGGTTCTGCCTTCTGGCAACAAATAGAATTTTTATAATCTCTTCTCCACATGACAGTTCTTTTGGATATATAACAAAGCTATCACAGCTCATTGGAGTGTCCTTTTCTTCAGAGTAAATATGCCTCAAAGTTCTTTATCATGTTGATTATTCTTTGGACACTCTAATCAAGGATCCTGAAACCTGATTCTCTGAGTGAGGTCTGACAAGGACAGATTATTATCTCACTGTTTTTGGAAGCTATGTCTCAAAATTGCTTTGGTTTTTGGATTTCCTTATTTCTTTGTGGACTCATTAAACTTGCAGTCCATTAAAACTCACAGATCATTTTTAGAATATTAAGAACATTTTTTATTCATTTCCCCTGCATCTTATATTTTTGGAGTTGATCTTTTACTTTTTTCGTCATGTATTGACACTGTGTCATCAATAACACCTTCCTTTTCTTTCAGGTACTGAGAACATGGTTCATTTAGACCAGAGGACAATTCATCAAAGGCAATGAAGTGTTCTTTTTCCTTTTTTACTTAATATTTGGTGTCAACTTGTTAGTCATTTTCATTCTGTCATTTTCTGGGTAAAGTTCATTCTCCTTTGTAGAGAAAACAAGCAAATTAAGAATTGAGCTCTGTTTTTTTTTCTTGTCATTTATTACTATCCACTTCACTCTAAGCAAAGGTCCTATGTTTTCTTTGATAATTTTTTTTAAAAAATCTCAGTATAAATAATAAAGATTGTTGTTTTTGCCGTTATATTCACTGATCAGTCTCATCTCATTCTGAACATGAGAAATTCTGAAAACATTTTTACAGGACCATTACATCTTCTTTTATCCAACCTTTTTTCTATTTTCTCTGCATTCTCTTTTAAAAATATAACATTGTTTAATTCTCTGTAAATACAAATAGATCTCTTAGACAAAGCAGTTTTTCTTCCTCATTTAAATTATCTCCCTCAGATTCTTTAGAATTCTATTCTTAAGCATCTCCCAACTTTCCTGGTCTGACATCTTCTGAAACATTTTTGTCCATTGCATCCTATTGATCTTTCCCATGAATCCATTAAAATGTGCTTTACAAAATCTAATATATACATCAGACTGTGCTCTTTTTTGATCATTAAGTTGAGAATAGAGTAGTCATTTTCACCCAAGGTTACCATCTTTTCTACCCTAGCAACTATTTCCTCCCAGTTAATAAGAATCACATTCAAAATAGAATTTCTCTTTGATGGTTGTTCTACCTTTTGAAGAATTGAATTTTCATTTAGACAAATTATGAAAATATTAGGTATTCTGATTTTGACCAATCCAAGTTCACCTTTCTGTGCACTACCGACCCGAGAGAGAATGCTTTAGCAGATGCATGGATAACTGAATAACTCCATCAGTACAATATCATGCCTCTGTGTCATCCTTGAGATTTGTTCTCCCAAATCTTTATGTATTTCTTCTTTTACTTGTCAGATGTCATACTCCAAATGACAAAAATTGCTTCCATTTCTCCCTCCTTATGCTTTCACCCAATACACTTTATCAAGCTTCCTCTTCTGATTCCTAGATTTCAATAGACCCATACTTCTCCATACTTATATTTATTCATCCATCCATTCATTCATATTTACATAGGAGTACCAGATCTAAAGTAATTTCATTTAAATATCTTTAGATCTTTAGAAAGACCTGAGGGCTATTTCCTGGTCAAATATCATGTCTAGGATTCAAGGCAGCAGTAGGGGAAGAAAAGAAAAACTCAAATGGAAATATGGCAGAAACATAATAGAATAGTGAAACTCCTTCCCCAGCCTGTCCCAATCCCCTCACCCTACCTAGAGTGATTGAACATAGAAGAATATAGACCAGACTTAATCTTCTTCCTCTCTTCCAAATCTTTGGAAGGATTAAGTCCTGTGTCTAAATGATCACTAAGTTCCATCATGTGGTGGGTCATTGGGTAATGCCAAATCTTTGCAGTTCAAAGTGGTCCTAATGTCGAGTACAATATGAGGAGAAACAGTACTAGAAACAAACTAGAACCTCCCCTTATCTCCTTGAGAGCCCCAGAGGAGTTGGGAATACAAAATATTCACACAACTAGAGGACTCAGAGGTACACCCCCCCCCCAATTTGTGGGATCTGAGCATTCACTTTCACCTTCCTCTTTTCCAGAAAGGAAACCATTTCCCCAAAATACTTTCACTTCATTCCTCCTAGCCCTTCCCAAGGAGGAGTTGTGCATCATCTGCTTTACTGGCAGTAATTAGTTGAGTAGCCATTAGGAGAGACCAATTAGTTCTGGATTACATAACTGCTTTGGGTCTAACTTTTGCCACTACCTATGCCATACCTATTCTGTTGCCCCTGGGATGCTAGTAGCCTTGGAAGTTGTCTCTCTCTGTCCAACACCCACCACTACCCTTGGTACTCACATCTTTCTCTTTGACCTCTTGCTCTCACCCACACCACTGCTGATCCCTATATTTCTGACTGTTTCCCACTCTGGCAAGGTCAACTGCTACCAACCTGTGATGGGTGGCTTCCACCATCTGGACCTAAACTTTGTTGCTCTATTTTGGCTCAAAATGTTTTGTTAGGCCTGAGTGCTATTTCACTGTCATTTCCTGGACCTGGCTTCATCTCCTATAAACACAGAAAGAACATGTTTATATTGGTCTTTTCTTCCTGAATGGTCACAAGCAGTTATACTCTCTAATCAACCAGGTTGTGAGTATGTGATATTTTCTAGGAAGAAGCTATGATCTCTTAAAAAGATAACCAAATTAATCTCGAGAATCATGAAGACCAATCCAAGTTCACCTTTCTGTGCACTGCTGACTTTGTATTTCAAGATCATTCTGTTTCATTTCAACAAACTATCTCAAATAAAAGTAAGACAACAATGGGATGAGATATTCACTTTGGTTAATACTGATATAACCATCCAGGTCAGGGCTAAAGACCATGCTGCAAAGATAGAAACTTTCTCTCTCTCTCTCTCTCTCTCTCTCTCTCTCTCTCCTTCTTTTTTAGGTTTTTTGCAAGTGACTTGCCTAAGGCCACACAGCTAGGTAATTATTAATTGTCTGATGCCAGAATTGAACTCAGGTCCTCCTGACTCCAGTGCTTTATCCACTGCTCCACCTAGCTGCCCCTTTGTGGAGGTTTGCAAGACAATGGGTTTATATTATTTGCTCAAAGTCACACAACTATAAAATGTCAAGTGTCTGAGGACAGATTTGTCCTCAGGACCTCCTGATTCTAGGGCAAGTGCCCTATCTACTGCTTCATCTAGTTGTTCCCTCCTGTTTACTTTTAAAACAGAAATAATTTTACTTTTCATTGATTTTCTATTAAATAATTGGAAGAATATGCTAGGTCTTTTGTTTTTATGACAATAGAGAAACAATCAATTCATTTGAAGGGAACAGAAACCACCATGTGGAATTGCTGAAAAACATAAGTGGCTGTAGTACTTTTATTTTTTTTATTTAAATGTATTTTCATTAGAAATGAGGAAGCTGGAAATGCTGTGTAGTGAGGTAGTAGTCTTGTAACTTCCTTTAGGATATTTGTAAATTTCCTTGAATAGTTCCTGAGAATGATTTAATAGTAGTCATTAAACTAAAGTTGTCTTGAGGAGATGAAATAAGCTTTATGATCCAAATGTCGTCTTTCTTCCTTACCTGTCACATGCAGAAAATCCAAATGGCATTTTAGAGACATTTTTTATATCTCTTCTTCTTTTTCCTCAAGTAGAGAAAGTGTATTGAAACTCAGTCATCACCAAACATTCAAAAGTTAAAGAGATATATGCTTATTGAGTTCATTTTCCTTCACTCTAAATTAAACTCATTGATCAAAGTGGACACAGACCTTGTGGTCATATTGTATGAGATACATTCTTTTCAGCTTAGAATAGTTAGCAAAAAAGCAATTATAAATATTTTGGAACCTTTGAAATGTAACATAAATGAATGTCAGTTCGACATCTTAATTTATTTTAGTAATCTTGATATCTTAGTAAGACACATGTAAGAATGGCCCATGAAAAATAGAAACATTATAAATCTATCTATCTATCTATCTATCTATCTATCTATCTATCTATCTATTGCTATTTGACTATTAAAAATAACTTTCTTGGGGCACCTGGGTGGAGGACCTGAGGACTCAAGAGGACCTGAGTTTGAATTTAGTCTCAGACACTTAATATTTATTTTAGCTGTATGACCCTGGGTAAGTCACTTTAACCTTTGCTTTGCAACACCCCCTCCAACTTTCTGAAGGATTTTAAATTTAATTTACTATTAATCACAAAACATTATATCATATTACATAATATATTTCTTTCATATCACTTGACTTTGTGAACTTCCAAAACTGTAGTTTATTTCCTACTTATAGGAGACATAATATGCATTGGTTTATACAGATCAAACAGAAACATATACACATACACCCCATAGCCATACACATACTCAGCAACCCCCCCACCAAATGTAGCCTGATTTTGTCCTTGAAAATCATGAAAATGAATGAAGACATCATTTGACCTCCAAGTTACTTCATACTGTTTTGGTTATAGTGTGTAATTTAAATTATTGTTCTGAGGTCAGTGACCTATAATATTTTTGAAAGATTTACTAAAATAACAGCTGTTTTGTATAAATTTTTTGTAATATTCTATATTATCTAAAAAAATCTATGGTTATATTACTCTGTTCTGTTACACACATTATTGTTCTTGCTTATTATGCAAATGTACAAATGGATTATAACAGCTAATTTGAAATTACAGCAGTCCATCTTGTCAGTGACTCTTTAGAATGTTCAAACCTAGGAGTTATTTTTATGTTGTATGGCCATGTAAAACCAATATGATGAAAATGAAAATTCTTGGACATTTTGTTGTAAACAGCTTTATAAAAGAGACGTTTGTGTTTACAGATATTGCTTTCTCAATTTGGTAAAACAGATTTCCTCCAAGTCTGACATATTCCCTGCTTTGCCTTTTAGAACTTGTAGTTTACTATATAACCCAACTCTGATACTACTTGCTACATGGAGCCTTTGCTAAATACCTCTTCAACCCCAGTCCTCAGGTGCTACTGTTTCTCTCTCCCCCCCAAAATTAAATTGTATATATTTTGTATATACTTATACGTGAACATGTTGTCTCTCCTGATAGACTGCAAAGTTCCTAGAAACAAGGACTATTTAATTTTTGTCTTTGTATATGAAGCACTTACAAAAATGCCTAGGAAACAGTATGTATCACCATAGGGACCACAGTGGCTAGAGTATTCTACTTATTCCCATCTCTACCTAGTCCTTCTTTTGCTCAGGACTGAATTACACAGCCTAAAAAAGGTTCAGTCTTTGGGGAAAACTGGTCTCTAATGAGAACATGGCTAGGCTCCTTTGATTCACACTTTTGGCTCATTAAAACTATACCCTGCCAGTCTGAACATGTTTTGTTAAGTTTTGTTCATGTCTAAGTTTCCTGGAAAAGAGAGGAAGTACTCAGTGTTCAGTATGTTAGCTATAGGACAATACAATTGCCTATTCACAAAAGAAATGTCAAAATACAAAAAAGATTGTCACATATCCATTTATAGCAGCAGTAATGCTAAGCGCTATTATATTTGGTTGGGAGATTATAAATTAAAACAGTCTGAATATAAAACCCATTTTGTGATGATGTTGATTATTTTACATTTTATCCAGTTCTGTCCTACCTGAGCTCCTAGTATATTTCTTCTGGTAAAAAAGGGCCAAAGTTAGATTATTTCTCTTGGTGATTATCTTCCTAAGAATACTAAAGTATAGTAGTTTCAGGTAACTCCTCCTCCTCTTCCTATTAAATTCTGAACAAAAGGAACGAGGACTTCTGTTAGTGATCACAATTATTCTTTTCTACCTGAAACTGTTACCCGCAGCCTCACTTAACTGTAACCACACTCTCCAGTGTTGTAGTGTATGCACCTCCTTGTTCTAGGTTTACCACCAGAACTTCTTACAGGCAGTGCAACAGAATTGTCTGACTCCCTTACTTCAGTGTGCTGAGAGTCTCTGGAATTTCTGATGCTGCTCTGGTTACTCACAAGACCTGCAGCTGACTTACCTGGATGTGACCTGTGCTTAATTGCTTAACCATGCTTCATTCTCACCCCAGTGAGACTGACCTTTCCTGTCAACCTTCTTAATTATCTTGGACTTGAAAAATATTTCACTCCACACTTTTATTGATTCTGCCACTCTAAAGTTACTTTTCAGGCATAATTTTAAACTTGTTTGGAAGAGAATTCAGGAAAGCTAAGGCATGCCTCTTGCCATTATTCCAGTATCTTCAAGAATATAATGATTTTTAGAAATAAATTCTTAGAGGACATATTTTTCTATCAGGGAAATATATTGTATACTCACTTAAAATGATGTCTATTTATATTTAAAGTTATTGAAGTTATTAGAACCATTTTCAAATTAAGAAGAAAAAAAGACCTATATATTATATTAAATATAATACCCACTTTTGAAGCCAAAATGTTTAATATCCTTCCATAATGAACAAAATTATATATATATATATATGATTTTTAATTAATAATTTTTCTCCCCTTAGAACAATTTTATTCCCACTCAACTACTCAAGTTGTTATGTTATTCAGATATCTGAGTCATCTGCTATCTGGGGTATAAATACTGAGCATCTGAGTCTAAATAAGGTTTGGTTACAAAGAAAGAGAGACAACCAGAGACAGAAACAGAAAAAAGGGGAGTAAAACAAAGAAGGTGAGGAAAAAGAAGGCGGCATATTGGTACATTGGATAGAGTAGTGGAAGTCAGGATGATATGTATTAAACTTCTGCTTCTGATACTTAACTTTCTGTGTGATCATGGATAGATCACTTAATGTTGGGGATCTGCCTAAGATTTATCTCCTAGATTATAGATAATTTAGCATTTCTTTGGTGGAAGGAGTCATGGACAAGAAAATATTGACATGTACTGTTATTAGAAATGGGAAAATAAAACTGAATTATTTCAGGTTATTTATATTAGTTATCCAATATACATATGCTATCTCTAATTTGAGTCACATTTCTATAAAATTACTTAATTTAAATTGGACTGCATCTAAGTACAGGTACTCCATTTCTGAATATAGAGACCATACTAAAAACATCTCATTTCAATAATTACTCTTTAAATAAATTATTCTTTATGATGTGTATATTAAAAGCTAAAAGAGTTGCAAAAATCAGAGAAGGCATGTCTTGTCTCAAGGATCATCATATCTTTGCCCAAATAATTTGTATAAAATAAAATATGATAAGCATATAACAACAACAACAACAAAGCACATACAAAGCCGTGAAAGAAATAATTGAATTCTGCAAAGCAGTGAAAACTATTGCTCCAATAGAGGATCAAGGACATTTTGATTAAAGTTATGCAATTAGGCTGGATTTTAAAAGATAAATGAGATATAAACATGTAGCATATTCAAGCTATGGAAACTAGGATGAGAAAATCTTGGAAAGCATAAAATTTATGTGAAGTATGTGACGAGCAAGTGGAAGATATAGTTGGAAATAATAGAGTACGTTAGTTTATGGAGAATTTTCTGTGGCAAGTTTATTTAGTAAATAATGAGGATACCCAAAGGGTTCTAAGTAGATGAATAACATGAATCTTTCTTTACCTTAGGGATGTTGACATGGCCTTGTGTGAATTGTGAATTAGTAAAGTAGGAAAACTGTGTATAAGAAGACTTTTAGTCCACTACACATCTTGCACTTTTCAAGTAGGCAGTAGTTATTCATACCTTTACCATGAAAATAGATGATTTTATGACTACTAAGTAGACAGTTTACTCTACCTGGAACTCCTTTGGAGCAGTTCCCAATGGAAAATATCAAGAATGTAAAGCAAAGATATGTGTCTAGAACATTTATATGTTGCAGGGTAACTTAATAGTCCTTTTTTAAAATCTAGAACAATAGAAAATTAATTTAAGAAGCAAAATGAATGTTTTGTATTTGATCAATTCTTTGAAATGTGTGTGCTTTCATGTATTTAATTTTATATGAGAAGACAAATTTGTACCCAGATTCATTGTTTTTGTTGAAAAAATGAATAAATGAATGAATGGTTTAGATTCAGTGCATGATAGTTACAGAAGAAGAAGAAGAAGAAGAAGAAGAAGGAGGAGGAGGAGGAGGAGGAGGAGGAGGAGGAGGAGGAGGAGGAGGAGGAGAGAGAGAGAGAGAGAGAGAGAGAGAGAGAGAGAGAGAGAGAGAGAGAGAGAATAAGGAAAAAAATTAAAATGTATACAAGAACTTTTCTTTTTCTTTTTTGCTTTTAGGATCACGTCTTCGCCAGGAAGATTTTCCTCCCAGGATTGTTGAGCATCCTTCAGATGTTATTGTCTCTAAAGGAGAGCCTACAACTTTGAACTGCAAAGCTGAGGGCAGGCCAACTCCAACCATAGAATGGTACAAAGATGGTGAGAGGGTGGAAACTGACAAAGATGATCCTCGATCCCACCGCATGCTGCTGCCTAGTGGATCTTTATTTTTCTTGCGCATTGTGCATGGACGTAGAAGCAAGCCTGATGAAGGAAGTTATGTCTGTGTGGCAAGGAACTATCTTGGCGAGGCAATGAGTCATAATGCATCTCTGGAAGTGGCATGTAAGTAAGATCATCCTTGAAATTTTCGGAACACATATGCATTTATTTCTTTGGTAAACTTTCATTCATGCATCTTTGAAAAAAGTCAAAATATAACTTAATCTTATTGAAAATATAGTTAAGAATATATAGTTGGATGTCTGAAAATGCAGTTTTTCAGACCGTTCAAAATAGTATTCAGTTACCTAAGCTTACTAAAGTACTGAACTGGCTTTTTTCCCCCCTCTAGTACTCATCTGAATAAAGATCTTAATACAAATGTTTCTCTCTGGACTAGAGTCTTCTTCTCAGGACTAGATTGGAAATATAAATGAACTCTTGAACATTAAAACCTGCTCATGCAGAACAGTCTCCCAAATTTGACTTGAATACATAGTTTAGATAAATCTTTTAACAGGGTTATCAGATGGATTGCACCCTCTACCTGCTTATTCTTTGTGATTTTATTATGTGATTTGCCAAAATAATTTTCTTGTAATAGAAGGTCTTTAAAAATAGATCCTCTTTTGATACAATAAACTTTTCTAATACATAACCAGAGAAAAACCTCTTTACAATAAACAGTCTTTTGGAAGACAGTAAGCAAACTGATTAATTTGTCTAATAGCACATTCTACTTTTGCAGTTTTTTCTTATTTTATTTATAAATAAAATCATAATTTTGTTATACTAAATTATACACATTATTCTATTATCCATTAGAGAGCTTTGTCATTGTTTTCTGATTTACATATTTAATCACTGATGCTAGAACCAGGTCTTTGATTAAGTATTTTACATTATAATAATAATAATACTAGAAATGATCTTAAGAGTTTTAGGAGGTATCAAATAATGTGAAAGTATATTAAGTATTTCAGGAAAGTTTCACAGAACTGTACTGACTTTCTTTGGAAGACGAATTTCCCTCTGGTGTGTTCTTCTCTATGTCAGTGAAATTATACAGTTGATCCTCTCCCTTTCATTGTTACAGAAATAAAAAGAAATTTTTGACAGACAATCAAGCACCTGTCATGAGATCATGTTACTGTTTCATGTTTGTCATTGGTGTTAATTCCTTTGGGAATTAAATAATAATTTTGTAATTATTTAAATAAAATATAGTTTCATCATTCAAAATGAAGTTTAGAATAGATGTCAATATATAGATAAACAATGGTCTGAATAGTATATACCTCAATTAAAATACTTTGTTTTTAAGATAATGAAAATACATTCCTATGTAATTGGAACTAATTTTCCTTTTTCAAGACCCTTATAGGGCAATTAGTATAATTAACAATTATAGATGTGGAAATTGAGACAGACACTCAAACTATTAAGTCATGTTGCAAATTAATAGAAAAATCAATCAATAAGCATTGATTAAATGCAGAATTAGAATTGGTTTAATGAAGACCTGAATTCCTATTTAGTGGCCCTTCTAATTCAGTGCTCTAAGGATATGAAACTCCTTTCAAAATAATAAGTATAACAAAAACTTATGTTTTAAAAATAACATTTATTTTTCCCCAATTACATAGCAAAACAATTTTTAACATTCGCTTTTTTATTAGTTTTGTGTTACTAATTTTATCCTCTTCTTTCTCCTGTCCTTTCCCAACCTCCCCCTAGATGATACATAATCAGCTATATAATAAATATATATATATATAAATTATGTAAATTATTTACTTATTGCAATTTCTGTAAGAAAATTCAAATGAAATATAAAAGAATTAAAGAAAGTGAAAAATAACATATTTAAATCTATTCAAAAAATACCATTCCTTTCTCTGGAGTTGGATAATATATGTCATCATTAGTTCTTTGGGATTGTCTTGTATTTTAGAATTATCATTATATTATTAAGAATAGCTAGATCATTCACATTTCTTCACCATACAAAATTACTTTTACTCTGTACAATGTTCTGGTTCTATTCATTTCATTTTGCATTAATTCAACCTGGAAAACTTATATTCTTAAGAATATACATTTGTTGGACAATGATATTTTTCATAGACTACTATGTATATAATCTATGGGCATATGATTTTTGTCCTTTTACTTTAAAGAACTTCCTAAAGCATTGGAAGTCTTAAAATTTTACAGCTAAACCAAACCTTAGAGATCACTTGGTTTAACTTCTTCAATTACTGGTTCTATGATTAGGAACTATTTATACTTATACTAATTGTTTGATTGTATTCTGGTAAGGCTGAAATGTTGTAAAGGTGTATTTGTATGTAATGTATACACAATTTTTGCAAACATTAGAATGATATATAAATATCAGTTATTTTTTTTATCATTTTACTGATTAAGAAATGGACACTTACAGAGATTAAGTAACTTACCCAAGAAAATATAGGCAATTAATGGACTCTTGACACTCACTTTTGACTTATAGTTCAAGGGTTTTTTCCACAATACCAATAAGTTATACACTTTTTTAGAAATATGCAACTTATTATTAGGGTCACATTGGTTATCTGATGGTGAAGTGGCAATATTTTATATAGAGGAACAGATCATAGACTATTGCAGTCTTTGAAGGACGAAGTTTGGAGTCATATAGTTGGCATGAGCAGGCTAGAGGATATTACAAATGAGAAATTAATTATACCTGAGAAGCATATAAAGAGATGTAAAATCATATGACTGTGTAGTGTGAATGTTACCTGCATTAGATTAAAATGTAGCTTACAAATATTGAATAAAATAACTAAAATAGAGTAAGCCCTAGATAATGTTAATATGTAGTTTTCTATTTTCAAAATATTTGACATTTAATTATCTCATTTAGTCCTTGTAACTACTTTGTGAAGTAGGTGATTATTATTATACCTCATTTTGAGGTATAATCACATTGAGGAGTTAAGTGAGAGAAGGGTCTCTCATTTTACTCATTGCTTCATGGATGTCAGAGTGTTTCAAAATGTTTATTTCTCTAGGTCAGTTGCTAGGGCAGACAGTACTTTCCCCTTATACCTTTAATAAATAATTTAGATTGAGGAAGACTGCATATTTAGTGGAGAAAAATGTACTTAGTACCAAATCTATTAGTTGAATTTAGAATCACATGATTTCTTTTGAGACTGATTTATTAGCCAAAATTTTATTTCAGCAATCAATTTTTCTCAGTCATTCTCAAGGCTCAAACAATATTTAAACATTTAGCAAATAGAACCATTTTTGATAAACAGTATTTGATGTGACTGAATTCACTGGATGCTTTTCCAATGAGAATATCAAAAGAAAGAAGTTGCAGTTGCTAATATGAATAGCATTTCATTTTGCAGCAACGGGGTGCCACATGTAAGGAACAGAAAGTGTATGGGGGAATCCTCACAGAGACTGAGACTGTCTCTGATCTAAGCTGAATCAGTGGCAGCCCCAAGAGATAGCAGCCATAGCCCCAGGTGTTAAATATGTGACAGCAGCTTGATCTATCGACCACTCTAAGAGGGGACTATGGCCTAAATGAAAATTCATGAAAAATTGATGAAGTCCCCAGATTATTTTTTTCCCTTTTCCTTTTCTCAGCACTATGCCAGTACACTGAGGAGAGATTAAATGAGGTGTTGAACACTTTAGTGGCAAGAAGGTTGTGGTTCAGAGGTCAAGGGGGCATACAGAAATGGATCTTTTTTTCTCCCTAATTTTCTTACTTCTAAAGCAAAACACAAGGGCTTTTCAGATTAGCTGGGATTTGCCATGGCTTTGATATCAAAATAAAAAGCATAAATGTTAGAAGAAGATTTTTGGTGCTACTACAAAAGAGTGAACAGTTTCTGATTCATAATTCAATTGGAGCACTAAGAATAGATTGAATTCCATGACTGCGGGGTGATTTTTTTTTTCATCTCCATATTTCAGGGCTCATGGTTGAACTGAAGTCACTTATAGAAAGAAATGGTCTTGCATTATTTATAGCTCACAGATTGCTGGAACAGCAAAGATTTGGAGCACTCCACAAACATAATGATCCTGTTTACTTTAAAATCCCCAACTAAATTGATGTTTTATCTTTACCAGTAAAAGAGGTTACAGTGGAAGAATGAATTGAGTAGGGGAGGTCGCAGATGCTATTCAAATCGAGTGAAGGGTAAAATATTTCATCCATATTCTAAGTTAACAATGAATTTGCTTTTTCTTTAAATTTTAAATGCATAAGATATCCTAATTATCAATAATAATGAATACTAAACCCCAAACCACCTCCTTCCCACCATACCTTATTTTTCCTGAATATTTTGTGTTTTCTTTTACAATTGTGCAATTTTAGAACTTCTTCCATTTTTTTCTGCTTCTGAAGGAAGTGCATAGTCCTTTTAAAGTTTTTTTTTGGGGGGGTTGTCTTTGTGAGGAATTTTTAATGTATAATGAAAAATGGATGAATCCTCTCATTGAATAGTGAGCAGGACTCAGAATCTAGAAGACTTGTTTCTAGGTTTAAGGCATAAATTTTCTATACATTAGATATAAGATTTTAAGCAGTTCAGGTGATTCTTATCAAACTCTCTTAAGAGAGTAACTTTCTATATTACTATGGAGTTTTTGGACTGAATCAGGCTGAAATAACAGGTCTGTATCAAAAACAATGGAGAAATAGAGGAAAGAAAAATCCTTTCTAGCTTAATAAGTGATTGTTGAGATATTTTCACTCTACGTGACCCATATTTCTTTTTTAAAGGTACTTTAAAATGTTAATTACCAAACATGTGACATATCACTTTTATTTTAAAAAATGGATATGCTGACACTTTTCATAGTCTATGGAAACAATTTCTCAGTTCATGTTTTATTCAAATGACATCACCATTTATCAAAATTTTATGACAAAATATAAGTAAGTCTTAAACATATGATGAAAAGCAAATATTGATATTTACTTATAAAATAATTTATAATTTTCCCATTTAAAATTCTAAAATAGTATATAATAATTATTATAGGATCATAGATTTAGATCTGGAGGAGGAAGATGTTAACTTTTCTTTTCAAAGATCATAGCAAATCAGATTAGTTTAGTTTTCCTCAATGTTACATTGCTTGAATCAGACACTGACATCCTCTACCTCACACACTCATTTCTAGATAGGGTCATCATGCTATTTGTCAAGAAATTGTTTTCCATATTCATTTTATCCCATGTCTGCGTGTATGTTGCAATTTTTTGTTACTAATTTTTTGGTATCTTTTTCACTAGTTAACTCTGAACTGTCACCCTCATTTACAATTTATTTCCCCCCATACTTTTGCTCATCTTTTTATTCATATTAAGCCCTTTAAATAAATCTCTCTCTTAAATAAATATCAAAGTTGCTGGTCATAAAATTTATTGACAGAATGATAAATAGTTAAAAGAAGATGAAAATATTGTCTACAATATATTAGTTATGAGATAGATTACAGTAAAAAAAAACAATTTTAGCCTTTACTACAATTGCTGATTTCGAAATTTTGAAAAGATGAGTTCCACTATTTAGTTTTCTCAAGATACCAATTAAAGTATCTTCCAAAGAATTTTCTTCTTGTTTCTTCACAAGATAGATAATCCCCTGTTCTCTCAGGAATTAAGTTCTCTGTCCTTTCTTCAGTCAAAATAATTAACAGTCCCTCCAGAATGAGAATTAAATGCTTCATTTCCTTATTGAATTCAAAAGAATGAACAATTAAACTGTAGCTGTTTATGAATCTATTGCCTCTTAAAGATATAGAATTTAGTCTTTGTGCAGTAGGAAATTTTTTTTTAGTCCCTGAAAATCTTATGAAGTTGATCAAATACACAATAATTATATACATAAATATATCTCAAGGTACAAAGCACCATGTGACAGACTACTTCATGTAAGGAGAAAAACCAGTACAAATTAATCAATACAAATGATAATCAGTAAATGGCCTAATAATATATGCTTAACACTACATACACACTACCCTAGCTTAATATGGTCCCTCTTCAAGGATATATCATTTCTTTGTCTCATCCACAGTTTCTTATCTGTATAGTTCCATTTATAAATGTAACCTCCTTGAATGCAGGGGATCGTTTTTCCTTTGGATACCACCCAAATGTTAGCTCTTTCATTCCTCCATATGGGTCCTTTCTATCTGCCTTCACATGGGTGTGTTGCTTCTGTTTGACTTAAGAGCTCCCTTCAGTATTCTTAATTATCTCCCCTTTCTCATTTAGGCCTTGACTCTCCTGATGTGTTCCTCCTTAAAAGCAAACTGATAAATCTGTTCCTAGGTGTTCTGTATAACTGGTATTTTTGCATGATACCTTAGTAACTCAATGTATGATTCCCCCCCCCCACCCCAGTTCTGAACTTCCTTTGAATTTCCTAAAAATCTTCCCATGGTAATATTTTTTTTCTTTTTGGAAATGTCTATATTCATATCTATTCCTCTAGTCTATGCATTTCATTAGCAAAGTGGTCCTATCATTTTAGTGACTTAAAATGAAATTATTTTCTATAATCCAGATTTCTATCTTTTCATTTTATGAGAAACTCCAAAAAACTCCACTGATTTTACTTTTCTATTCTTATTTCTCTCTTAAGTCAATATAAACCTAGTAGACTCTCTTTTAAATTAACTACTTTTAAAATGACATTCTGGGAAGTCATTCTATATCCTTATTAGATAATAAGGGAGTAACTAATGGCTTTTGATTTAGAAAGGATGGTAAGAGAAATATTACTAAAGAATAGTTTAGAAAATGTAAACCTTCCACTGTTACATAAGAAGGACTGCTGGGGTGGGGGGGAAGATCCTGGATGCAGCAACAAAAAAACATTTTCTATCTGTTGTCCAGTTGTAAGTTGATAAAGACAAGACTTAGAATAGTAGTAGGATCAAGAAAATGGAAAGAAGTGCAAGAGCTATCTGGAACAGAATCTTAGAAAGTACTTTCTTTTTGTACCTGCATATAAGAGAGAAAGAAAATCAGAAATCAAAGATGATTATTTGGTTTTAAAATTTGGCAAATTATGTTTGTAAATATTAATTGAGATATTTCTATTGTTTTAAACTTAAATTGAGATATGGAGTTAAAGTGTTTGTTGATTTATTGAAAAGAAATTGGAATCCAAATGATCATTTGAATTGTTATCTGATAAACATGTAAACTTGGAAATGACTATAGGAGTCATCTCATTTCATGCAGTAAAAACATGTACAGTAATGATGTTAAACTCAAATTGAATTAAGAATCACTAATCTCTACATAAGAATCCATATATTGACTTAGTTTTAAAAGATAATATTATCTAATTTTATTGTATTTTTATTTATTTTGTTAAATATTTCCCCAATTAAATATGGTTGTGATCCATCCATTGTTGAGCACGTGTATTTGACACCACAGATCTACAAAATCTCCGAACTTTATTGAATATATATATATATATATATATATATATATGTATATACTTTGTGATTTTCCTCACAGTTAAAGGAAATTTTTTCTTTTAGTTTTTGTTGTTTTTTTTTTTTTTGCAAGGCAATGGGGTTAAGTGACTTAAGTGTCTGAGGTCAAATTTGAACTCAGGTCCTCCCTGCCCTTTAAAGGAAATTTCTAATAGTTTTAACATTTTAAAATGTAATCTTGCTGTCTCCTTTTTCTCCTCTTTCATACTTGTATCTGCCATGAAGTTATCCCTGTTCGGTCCTTATATAATAAGTCAATATTTTTTAAATGACTTCTATATGCCAGGCACTATGTTAATTACTAGAGGCACAAAGAAAGGCAAATGACCATCATTCCCCTTGAGGACTTCACAATCTTTTGATAATAACATTCTAGAGAGATCAATCATTCACTGAATTCCAAGACCCTGCTCTAAATGTGAAAAATCTTTCAAAGTCACTGAATAAATTTAAATGATACCAGACAGAATGTCTTTTCCAGTAGCTAAGGGATTTTATCTTGGTTCTCTGAGCCATTTATCAAAGGCATCTGGAATAGGACATTGCAACTATTGACTCTTTTACTCAGAACTTTCCTATAAACCTCTAAGAAGGAACCTCTTGTGAGTGGCAGAAGGTGAATAATTAGGCCCCAGTTTCTGGGGACTTGTCCCATCTGTCCAACATTAACCAGAGTAAGACTGTGTACATTTCTAAGATTTCGGAGAATTTTGGACTTCTCTTCCTTTTAGTATTATAGTATTTCATACCTTGATGCTTTAGCAGATAATGCAGTTTAGATTAATCTTCAGAACATTGTAAAGTCTCAGTATTTATCAGTTAAAAAAATTTATCATATATATTTTATATATATATATATATATATATATAATTGAATGGATAGCACATAAAGCTGGACTATTAATAGATAAATAGACAAAGAAATAATATATAGAAGATATGATAAAGGAATTTATACTTTAATTATAATGTATTTATAGCTATAGATATAGATGTTATAAAGATGAGATACAAAACCCTTAGATATTGTTTTGAGTTCTTTTTTTAAGTTGGGGGACCTCTAAAGGTCATTTAATTTTCATCTTTTTTAAGTAAAAAAATTTGAACTTTTGAAAACACCAAATAAAACATATATATATATATATATATATATATATATATATATATATATATATATATATATATATTTGAATGAGAGCTATTAAGTTTAATTTGCCTTTCTTTTTTAAATTTTATTTATTTACACATTATTAAAATAGTTTTGTTGTAAGAATAAATATAACCTCCCCTTCCCCCCACAACAATAGGAAAATTTCAAGAAAAATAAAGTGGGTGAGAAAGGAAAAATATTCCACATCAGCTTTGATAGATCACATTTTTTATCATATGTCCTTCAGAGAAGTTGCTTCATCCAGAGAAGTTACTATTGCTAATTGTATTAACCCTTATCTATTCATACTCACTCCCATTTATTCTATTCTTTCTCTCTTTTCATTTTTTTTCCTCCTCAAATGTGTGTTGGGAGAAGGCCCGAGTGGCTCAAGGGTTAGAGCATTGGTCTGTAGCTAAGAGGACCCAAGCCCAAATCTTGCCCTAGAAACCCAACAACCACCCAGTGTAGTTCTGGGCAGACTAGTCAATTTACCACCATGCAAAAAACAACAAAAAAGTGTGTCGATTCTGGGCTACCATCCCCTACAATCTTTCCTTTCTATCACCTGCACTTCCCCTCCCCTCCCCCCTCCCCTTCTCACATCCACTTCCTCTCCTTTTTTGTCTAGGGTAAGGTGGGTTACTATACCCTATTAAATGCATTTATGGTTTCCTCTCTGAGCTATTTCCAATGAGAATGAAGGTTCACTCATTCCCCTTCACCTAACACTCTTCCCTTCCATTGCAAAAACATTTTCTTGCCTTTTTTATGAAAAAAATCGTAGCCCATTCTACCTCTCCTTTCCCTTTCTGCCAGTACAATCCTTTTACACCCATTGACTCCATCTTTATAATATATTATATTCAGCTCTCTCCTGTGACTTGTCTATATATGCTCCTTCTAACTGCTCTATTAGCTGTGATGATATATTTGAGTTATCAGTATCATCTTCCCATACAGGAATACACACAGTTCAACATTATTAAATTCATCATAATTAGTCCTTCTAGTCCAACCTCTCTATGCTTCAACTGAATCCTGTACTTGGAAATCAAACTTTATGTTTAGCTCTGGTCATTTCAACAGGAACATTTTAAATCCCCTTGTTTCATTGAGAGTCCATCATTGGAAGAGGATGTTCAATTTTGCTAGGCAGTTGAATCTCAGTTGCATTCTAAGCTCTTTTGCCTTCTATAATATCATATTCCAAGCACTATGAGCCCTTAATGTGGATACTGCTAAATCCTGTGTAATCCTGATTGTAGCACAATGATATTTGAATTGTTTCTTTCTGACTGCTTGTAATATTTTCTCTTTGACTTGTGATTTCTGGAATTTGGCTATAATATTCCTGGGACTTTTTATTTTGGGATCTCTTTCAGGAGGTGATTGGTGGATTCCCTCAATTTCTTTTTTACCTTCTGCTTCTAATATATCAGGTCAATTTTCCTTGAGAAATTCTTTAAAAATGAAGTCAAAGTTCTTTTCCTAGTTATGAATTTCAAGTAGTCCAATAATTTTTAAAGTGTCTCTTCTGGATCTGTTTTTCCAGGTCAGTTGTTTTTTCCAATTGTGATATTTCATATTTTCTTCCAGTTTTTCATTCTTTTAGTTTTATTTGATTCTTTATTAATTCATCACAAAGTCATCAGTTTCCCTTAGCTCCATTCTACAATTGAAGGAATTGTTTTCTTCAGAGAGCTTTTTTAAATCTCCTTTTCCTTAAGTCCAATTCTGCCTTTTAAGACAATCTTCTCCTCATTAACCTTTTGGACTGCTTTTACCATTTGACCTGAACTGGTTTTTAACATGATGTTTTCTGAAGTATTTTTTTTCCTTCACTAGTTCCTGCCCCAGTTTTCATGATTTTCCTGCATTTCTCTCATTTCTCTTCCCAATTTTTCCTCTACTTTCTTTGCTTGATTTTCAAAATCTTTTTTGAGCTCTTCCATAGCCTGAAATCAATTTCTATTTTCCTTGGAGAAAGGAGCTTAGACTTTGTCATCTCCTGAGTGTGTGTTTTGATCCTCCATGGGACCAAAGTAATTATCTTATCCTTTGCCATGGTTTTGAGGTGCTTCCCAAGCTCATTTTGAGTCCCCACAAAGACTTCAATTGCTTCAATGTCTTCTGAGAGTCTCTAACTGCTCTTTTGGCCTGTACTCTTGTCTGTGAATGACCACAAGCCCTCCCCTTGCCCTGCTCTGCTATGGCAATGTATGATCAGGGTGTGAATATAGACAAAATACCAGAGTCCTGTCCCAGGGAGAGTGGGGAGATCTCAATAGTCTTCCCCCCACCCTTACCTTCGGTGGGTAGAGCACTTTGGATGCAGCTGCCAGGTGGCTCCCTGCTGGGTGACTCTGAAGGCCTGCTTACATTTCCAGGACTCAGGTTTGGCTGGCCTGGCTTCCACATTTACTCTGGAAGAGTTTTCCCACATATCTTCCAATTGGTGACCCCTGTGTTAGGAGGTCTGGAAATTGCTCCTGCCACCATGAGCCCAGGAGCCCCCAGAGACCCAGGGGCCCCATAGGCTTTTCCTGGAAGGCTGGAACTCAAGAGTGCCAGTGTTGTCACTGAACCTTCCATCCACAGTGGAACAGAGCCTTCCCCTGATCTTCCAAGTTATCTTGGGCTGGAAAAATTGTTTATCTGGATCTTTCTGTGGGTTCTGCCACTCTAGAATTTTGTTATAGTCACAGATTTAAGCTCTTTTTTTGTAGGGGGGGAGTATTTTGGAAGAGAGCTTCTGATAATTCCTGACTTCACGCTGACAACCTGGCTCTGTCTTGTTATCAAGAGTTCTTAACCTGGCATCGGTGAATTTGCTTTTATAAATTTATCCTGATAATTGTTCTGATGTTCAGTTATGTTAGGTATGTCTGGCTCTTTGGGATCCCATTTAGGGTTTTCTTGTAGAGATACTGGGGTGAGTTGTTATTTCCTTCTCTAGCTCATTTTATAGGGGAGGAAACTGAGACAAATAGGGTTAAGTGTTTGACCAGTATTATATGCTAAGTAAGTGTCTAAGAGCAGGTTTGAACTCAGGAAAATGGGTCTGACACATTGTGCTGTCCCTTTGGTAAATATATTTCAATGTAATTGCTTCACTTTGTAATTGTATGTATTTTATATTATGAATTTAAAGGCATTATTCTGAGAAGGATTCCATAGATTTTGTCAGACTGTGAAAGGTGGACACATGACATGAAAAGTCAGGAATTCCAAGTTTTGTCCAGTCTTCTCATTTTGGCCTTACCCAGGTCACGCAGAATGCAAGCATAGTATTTAGCCCACGTCTCATGACTTCAGAGTCAGTACTATTCCTTCAAGTACCATCCTTCCCAACTTCATTTCTTTTTTAACTAAATGTTGTAAATATTTATATTTAATCATTTCATAATCATGTCTGCATTTGTCTCTCCTTTTAGGATATCATATAAGTTCCTTGTTGATTGATGAATTTATTGTATATTACATTGGGCGCCATGAATGGGACAAAGGTAGATTCAACAGCATTTGCAATGACATTTTCCTTCTAAACCAAGAATCAGTTTCCACAAAAGAGCAGACTGATATGAAGTATGTTGTTGGTTTGCATTCCTTTTTATGAGTAAAGGAGTAATATTGGACCACAAGGTAGCTCAGCAGAGCACCAACCCTGAAGTCAGGAGGACCTGAGTTCAAAATTGTCATTTGATACTTACTAGTTTTGTGAGCCTGAGTAAACCACTCAGTCTTGATTAACTGGGGGAGTGGGGGGTGGGGGAGAGGAAATGGTAGAGTAGGGACAATATTGCTTTCATATTCACAAACAAATCAATAAAAAAGAAATGAAGGAAAAGCATGCTTATTATACATTGTAAAAAGTTTCAGATACATGATTAAAATCCCTAGATTTGGGGTGGCTAGGTGCTGCAGTGGATTGAGCACTGGTCCTGGAGGCAGGAGTACTTGAGTTCAAATCTGGCCTCAGACATTTACTAATTACCTAGCTGTGTGGCCTTGGGCAAGCCACTTAACTCCATTTGCCTTGAAAAAAAAAACCTTAAAAAAAAGCCCTAGATTTGAGTTTCTGTTGTGCAGTTTTTATTAACTCTATGATCTGTGGTAAGTTCCTTTCTACTTTAGGTATAAGTTCCTTCACTGATGAAGTAGATGGGTCCCTTAGACTTCTATGATTCTATTATTTTAAAATTACTGAATGAAGGGATTAGGAAGAATCCTCTGACAAATTCTAGCTGAAAGTTCCTGATATATAAAGTTTTTATCACTCTGGATTAACAAATAAATAAATTAAGTACATTTTGTGGAGCTATTCATTATTTCATACATGTACTTCACAGGAACATGCATCTTGCCTGCAGTAAAACCTAAAATGAATGCTTTCTTTCTAGATCTGCTTGCATTTTCTTCAAGGAATAATGGCTGTGTTTAATATTCATATAGGATTTCCACATAAAGCAGCCTTATCTGTTTAATCAGACCACCTTTAATAGGTCATTCCGAAAAAAATCCTTCTTAAGTACTTAACTCTTTTCTTTAGGTCAAATGAATCTACTCTTCAAAAATGTATGTCAGTAATAGAGATGTTAGAGCGATATGCAGTATGTCTTTTCCTGTCACTTTAAAAGGAAAAGCTTTACAAATGAAGTACTCACTAGTAATAGATCATTATATTATAAAATCTCTCCTTCTGTAAGATGACATGCAAATGCAACATTATCTTTCTTTGTAAAAGAAAAAAGTAATAGTCTAGTTAATCATTTCTAAGAGTTTTTCTATAATTGCTTTCTGGGAAATATGGCCATTATTTATTTGCTGTATTAAGGACCTTAACTCTTTAACATGAATATATTCAATGCATTCATGGACACTAATAAATGCTTTTCAGAAGAAATATATGGTTAGTTAATGTTTAAAAATCAAATAGTACAATTATAATAAAATCAGAAAGAAAAGATATTAGAAATGCCCTCATAAAATGTATACTTTTCATAGATGGAAAAAATTTTCTTTTGAAAACACAAAAAATATCTCACTTGGTCAAATTAACAGAGCTAGTTAGTGGCAGAACCAGGGTCAAAATTAAGATATCTTGATTGAAAGTGATTGCCACTGGGGCAGGTAGGTGTTACAGTGAATAGAGAACCAGTCCTAGAGTCAGGAGGACTTCAGTTCAAATCACACCTCAGATACTTCATAATTACTTAACTGTGTAACCTTGTGCAAGTCACTTAACCCCTTTCTGTCTTGAAAATAACCCCGCCCCCCAAAAAAATCCCCAAATGCAGTGTTTGCCATTCATTCCTTGAGCCCAGGAGGAAAATGTGGCGTAAATATAATTTCCCCTCTAGAAATGGAAGTAGTTAAAGTTTAGGGACTTGATTTCAATTTTCCTATATTGGGAACAAAAAAGAGCTATGTACATCTGTTCTGAGAATGAAGATTTTACTTTTACTTTTTCTAAAGCATAAAAATACCAATTAAAGTAGGGATTAAAATATAGGTATTAATTGGTATCTTTTGATTCATTTTCATATTTTAAATAATGAATCATTTTATGTTTAAGGTCTCTTTAAAAATAGTATTTGTACATGTAGTAAAGCAAAAGTTGGTATAAGGTAAGTAAAATTTATTTAGAAAGCTTCATGTCTGTTTAAAAATAGATTTTAAGCATAGTTATAAAAATTCTGATAACATCAAAATAACTGCTTAATAATTTCTCTTGAAAAAATTTCTTAAAAGTATTATATATGAAGTAATAAGATATAGAAGATTTTTATTTTATACATATATACATATATTTCTTACATATATACTCATCTTGTCTGTGTATATATGCACATATTTATTTATATATTTATAATGAATTTTCTTTATTTTGATAGAAATAGTGAAAACTGATTGCTAAATGCTCAATTGTGCTTTTTCATCTGTGTTGAATTGGAAATTAATATTGATTAGAGTTTGTGTGTGTGTGTGTGTGTGTGTGTGTGTGTGTGTATGAAGTTTTCCTAATATGAAAGTAAATGATTGCATTATTATTTAGCTTTGCAATTCCTGCATGTAGAAGGATAGGCAGAGTATTTTAAGCAGAGGTACCACTGAACACAGTCTCTGAATGGAAATCAAGATTCTTGCACAAACTAGTTTGTGAATAAATTGTTTATAGTCTTTGCTTTAGTTTCTTTAGGGACATTTGTGTGGTATAATGAATATAGTGCTGGGCTTGGAGTGAGGAAGCCTCATGTTCACATGTGACCTTAGATGCTTACTAGTTTTGTGTGACCTTGGACAAGATGCTTAACTTTTTTTTTTGCCACAGTTCAAGTATAAAGTGAGGACAATAATATGACCTACCTCCCAAGTTTATAATGAGGATTAAATAGACAATCTCTTTGTACCATGCTACTTCTATTTAAAATAATCTGTTTGTCCTTTTATAGGTGGAATATTTGGACATCATCCAGTCAAAATGTATTTAGGTTAAATACTACTGGTTTATATCCACTAAAAGTTCACTTATTTCCATTTCCATATCTTGGTCCTTTTCTGACAGTTATTTTACCAGTACAAATCATGATATTATATAACATTATGTATCATAATAATCTCAGCCAGCAAAGAAGATTGTATTTTGCTTTACTAAGCTTCCTTTTACTTGAAAGAAACAACATCATTTGGTTGCTTCTATCAATCCTTCACAGTTGTATTGTTAATGGTGACAGAAGTTAGTGATTTTTTTGTTTATTTTGTTTTGTTTTAGTTAACTTGTAATTTCATCAATTTGCAGACCTCTTTATATGGACTTTTCTTCAATCATTGAAGATAAAAAATCCAGCTCATCTGTAACTTAGACCACATTTAATTTTTCTGTAGTTCTATTCTAAGTATTTTCCCTACATCTATTGTGTGTCTCCCTCCCATTCCCTTTTTAAGAGTTTATTTTTCTTGTGACTATTTCCTACATTAATCTACCTATCCACTACTTCCATTCACTTCCTTTCCTGTAACTCCTTTCCTTCCTACTTCCCTGTTGGGTAAGCTGAACTTCTCACCCAAACTTGTGTATATAGATTGTTCTCTCATTGAAACAGATCAGATGAGAGTGAGATTCAAACTTTGTCTGCTCTCCACCATTGTCCTTTCCAATATATAAACACTTCCTTGCATATCCCATTGATCCCATTCTTCTTTTTACTCCATCTATCTTTTCTTTTTTTTTTTTTGAGATCATTCAAATCTGAGAGAATTTGTGATGATTAAGTTCATTAATGATTTCTTCCTCCCTTTTTATGGTTCTTATGTGCCCTGTGATTGAAGTTTAATTTTATCTGCAGCTCTGTTCATTTTATCAGGAATACTTGCAAATATTATATTTCCTTATTTTTCCTTTTTTTCACTGAAGGATTATATTCAGTTTTACTCAATGGGTTATCTTACTCTTGATTACCATTCCAGATTCTTTGCCTCCCAGAATATAATGCAAGTCCTTTATTTCTTTTTATTGGTAGTTGCTAAGTCTTCTGTGATCCTGAGTATACTGTTTTGTTACTGGAATTCTTTCTTCTTGGATGTTTGCAGCATTTTCTCCTTGCCCTGGGTGTTCTGTATTTTGGTCATAATATTCCTAAGAGTATTCATCTTGACTGCTGGGTAACAAGTTCTACTTTGCCATTTAATTCTATACTATCAACTCAGTTCTCCTTCATGGTTTTTTTTTTTTTTTTGAAATATTGATTCTGAGGTTCTTGTTTTGTTTATGGTGTTCAGGTAGATCAGTAATTTTTCAATTATTTATCTTCTTTTTCTACATTAATTATTTTTTTCTGATAGTTAACATTTCTTCTGTTTACTTTTTCCAGGATTTTTAAACTGTATTTTATAATTCAATATTTCATGGGCAACTTCCAATTTGTTCAAATCCATTTTTTAAGCAATTTTTTCCTTCAGTAAGATTTTTGTACTTCTTTTACCAAGCACTTAATCCTGTTTTCACAACTTTCTTAGATTGTTCCCTTCAATTCTTTTCCCCATTTTTCTTTTTCTGAAGCTATTTAATTTTTTTTAAATCTTTTTTGCTCTTGAAAATATTTATCTTTTGTTTTAACACTTCTAAGCCTTTCAGTTGGGCTTATGTCCAACATAAATTTTTCTTTGGGTTTTGTTTGTAAATGTTTTTAAATCATGGTCTGAGCTTCCCTGTCTCTATAGTAGTCTGTTTTATCTAAATATCTAATGGGTTTATATCTAAAACCATAAACAAGCATTATTATGTAATGGCTATAAACTAGAGGCCTTTCCAGTAAGAATTTTGTTAAATTTATAAAATGAATCATTTCCTGAACTGGTAAATGGCCAAAGGATATGAATAGGCAATTTTTAAACAAAGAAATCAAAACAATTTATAGTCACATAAAATTGCTCTAAATCATTATTGATTAGACAAATGCAAATTGAACAACCTTGAGATATCATCTACCAGACTGGCTAAAACAATAGAAGGAGAAAGTGAGAATTGTTGAAGGGAATGTAGAAAACAGAGACACTAATTTATTGATTGTGGAATTGTGGTGGTGGTTGTTTTTTCATCTATTTCATTTGTGTCTTACTTTTCATGATCACATCTGGAGTTTTCTTTGCAAAGGTATTAGAATGGTTTGCTATATCCTTCTCTAGGTCATTTTACTGGTGATAGAAATGAGGTAAACTTTCCCATCTAGTAAATGTGTGAGGCCAGATTTGAACTCCTGAAGACTAGTCTTGCTGACTCTAGGCTCAGCACTCTGCTTTCTGTGCCACCCAGCAGCCCTCAGCGTACTGAACTTAAAAAATCTCAGTAGGGGGAAGAACTTTAAATACCTTTATAGATTTTGATGGATTTCATTACTATTTCATCAGAATTGTCACATAAATCATTATAGAGTTTTTCTACAACCATAGATTCCCTGACATGGGTGTCTAATATTTTAATTCTTCTGCACCATATCGCTCAACAAAAACTTGTCAAATGATGACTATTTATCAATAACTGTAATGTAATGCATATTACCAATAAATATAATAACAGAATGTAATAATGCCTTATGAATGGCCTTTAAGGGTCATGTACCCTCTAGCCATGGGTTTGATACACCTGGCTTAAAATAATATTTATTATTTTATAATTTTATTTTACAGGCTATGAATGACAACTTATACATCAAGTAGTTATATAAAATATATGTTAAATAAAATATATAAAAATATAAAAAAATTGTATGTTTTAGAGTTCTCCCTATTTTAAGGAGCTGGAAGAGATTTCGTGTAATCATTTAGTTGCTATTACTGAAATTTTCTCTGAAAAAATGACCAGACATATTTATTTTTTTTAAATTAATCACCTTTCAGAGCAGCTAAGGTGGGACAATGGATAAGGCACCTGCCCTGGAGTTAGGAGGATCTGAGTTCAAATTCAACCTCAGACATTAGTTGTGTGACCTTGAGCAAGTCACTTAACCCCATTGCATTGCAAAAACCAAAACTGATAACTAAAAAACAAAACAAATAAAAATACTCACACTTCTACAAACTTTTAAATTTTTTGTTCTTTTCCCTGCTTCCTCATTTCCTCACACTCCCAACTCACTTGCTTCTGAAATTGCCTTTTGCAAATACCCATGATGTCTAAATTTCTGAAACCAATTAGATTTTCTTAACTCTTTATCTTAGTCTCCTTTGTTAGAGCTTTACATATCTCTTCTCTCTCTCTGTAATGTAATGAAGTGTGGTGAATGTTATTATTTACCTAAACTCTATCCTTGACTCCCTTTTCATTCTTTATTCTCTTTATTGGTTATCTTAACATGTACTTTTGGTTCACTTGATATCTTTATGTCAATTATTTTATTCACAAATCTAAATTTATATAGATTTAATTGTTCTCAGGAATTTGATCACTAACTGCCTTCTGTTCATCTCTCATTTCACATCACCATTTGCCTGCTTGCCATTTCTACTTGGATGTCCCATCCAAACTCGGTATGTCCAAAAGATATTATTTTCCTTTGTCCTTTTCAAACTACCTTGTTTATATTGAGGGAATCATTAACTACTATGTTGGAAACTTTGAAGTCATCTTTAACTTATCTATTCCATTCCCGTCTCCCTTTTCTCTTTTACTATTTGAAATCATTTGACAAGTTTTATCAATTATTTGTATACAGCATGTCACACATTCCACCCTTCTCTCAAATCACACATTAGCACATCTTTGCAGGTTCAAATTCTCTTCATTTTTCACTTGGAGTATTAATTTTTTTATTTATTATTCTTCCTGCTTTCACTATCTTCTCCCAAATCTTATCTCTGGGATAACATACAGTCTCCTCAGTTTGGCATTTTAAAATCTTCCATAATTGTGCTTCATTATACCTTTCTAGACTTATTTCATATTTATCTTTTAAATAAATCATATTTCTGACAAATATTTATTTTCTTAATTTGGCATTTCTGAAATTTTACCTTTGCATTAGCTATATATCATTCCAGGAATGTACTTTCTCTTCATTCTTGCCTATAAGAATATTTAACTTCCTTCTACTTGCTGTGTGAAAACTTCCTTAGTCACTTTGTAATTGTTACTCTAGTCTTCATTAAATTATTTTTACTTGCTTACCGATGAACCTGTTGTATCCTTCCAATAATAGCTAAATTCTTTGAGAACAGAAACTGATTTTTTTTGACTTTTTGATTTCTTTTTTTTTTCTTTTTTGGTTGTCTTATATTGTTTGGTATTCAATCTGATTTGAATCTTTGATTCAGGGAGGAATGGACTATACTATACTAATTTCTTTGTATGGAAAAAGAACAGCAAAATAATCCTAGTTTTCAAGGAGTTCACATTCAACAGGAGGGATACCACATGTACATAAAAATAGGGTTAGAATCCATAGGTTGGGTAGCAGTGCTTTAAGTAGATATATGCTATAATGGCCACTGGAACCTTCTCGACCCTTATTAAGAGAGAGACTGCTAAACCTCATCCTTAGTAGGAACTTCTAGTAACTAACACAGTGACATGTCCATAGTAGATAGTAGGTTCTCAAGAAAATTTTATTGGATTGAAATGATTGCTACAGAAATATTTTTTGTTACTTCAATCCCCCTGTAAAAAATCAGTAAGTAGCATGTTTACTAACTTTGTGACTTTGAGCTAATCACTTAATTTCTGTAAGTTTTAATTTTTTAATTAATTACTGCTGTAGTTGAAACAGCTAGTTTCTATGTTCTTATTATCCTATGATAAATGGCTTCAGGTTTTTCCCACTAATTTTTCTATTTATGATTATTTAAAATTGCAAAAAAGTTTCTTCAAACCTTTGACTTATAGAATTATGATTTTTGAATTTACATTTAAAAATTTTTAGCAATGGTTTGTTTTATTTGGTAGGAAAACATGGAAACGACAGAAATAATTAGTTAATGTTTTCTTGCATTAATTATATTTGAACCCAAATAAATAAATTTGAAACAAGAACAGACACAAATTATTCATTTTCTTTCATCTCTACTGGAGTAAAAAAAATATCAATTTACCGAACACCTATTTCTCTATCATTTAATATTTGAGTCCTCAGTTTGGGTGATCTCTGGAGTGGTGTCTTGAGTGATGTACTTAATGAGATCCTGTGACACCATGACCCCAACCCTCTCATCACCTGACTCTTTGCATCCATCTTCTTAACTTCACAGAGTGTGAGTCACTCTGTAGAAATAGGATTAAACATTTGTGAATAAACAAGTCCTAGTGCTTTCTACAAAGGTGCCAACATAGAAAAATGACAACATAAGACACTGGTACCTTAATGCTAAGAAGATCTTTTGTCTCACCACTGTGGACTTTGAACGAGACAGCTCTTGTGTTTGTAGTCAACACCGTACCATCTAATCTTCTGAGTCTGAACAGTCCTTGAACAGTTATAAGTATTGGCTTTTATTATCTTGCAGCTTGTGACAGAGTCAATTGAGGGATGACTGATTTGTCACTTAGTTTATTTACCCATTAGCAAAGCTTTTATCTCATTAAATATGATTGATGTTTACATAGCATAACCTTGTCATGTTTTTCATACGGGTTGATTTGGATTTTTTTTTACTTTGTTTATAAAGTAAAAGGTTATCAGTCTGTACCATGAGATAAGGTAAACTTCATTTAGAGATATAACACAGAAGTTTTTAATTTGTTATTGGTTTTTGAACAGTTTAGTGGACAATCTAGTTAAGCATGAATGGCTTCTTATAAAAAAATTTCAATTGCATGTAATAAAATTCATAAGATTCAAAGGTGAAAAAATGATTTTTCTTCCATACAAGTTTATAGCTTCCATACAAATCTATTCATGAACTGTTGTAGATGTATAGAAACCAGCTTGTTGGTTCGATATCTCCATGTATCTATAGTAACAGTAAGATATAGCATTCACTATGACATATTGCTAAATATTAATAGTCAGAAAGAATAGGAAAAAACTATTTGCTGAAAAATAGAAAAGAATGCATGTTATAACTTGAAAGGTAGAATATGTTCTTTTCCCAAACTAAAAGTTTATTTCTTAATATGAATTCAATTCAATAAAGTAAAATATATAGTTACTTTCAACCAGGTAGTTGTGGGTCAGGTAATATCTGTCTTCAGTTAGAGAAGACCTTCCCCTTGACCCCAGTGCACTATTTGTTAAGTTGTCCAGTCAGTGATTAAACATATTTATTAAGTTCAGTGGGTCAGTTCAATTGTGACAGACAGAAAATTACTGATGGATTAGCAGTTTTAAAAACTCTGACATCTGGCCTTAGTGTATTCCATCATTTGAGGATTCATAACATATCTGTTTGGACAATCACATGCTTAGTTACCTGTGTGAACATGGTTCCGAATGCTATTAGTATCTTGTTCAGAATTAATAGGACAGATATCCTAGAAATTAGAAGTATCCTGAATCAGTGCTTGGAAATCTGAAAGAAGCCATAAGTTTAGTGGGGTAAAGTTGAAATGGGATCTAATGTGCTTTTAAGAGATTGTTCAGATTATTTAATTGCATTTTAATAATTTTAAACAGCATGATAGAATAGAAATAATGATTAACAGTAGTAAAACTTGTAAAATAT
Source organism: Macrotis lagotis (assembly GCF_037893015.1). Lineage (NCBI taxonomy): Eukaryota > Metazoa > Chordata > Mammalia > Peramelemorphia > Peramelidae > Macrotis > Macrotis lagotis. The sequence goes on from NC_133663.1 coordinate 199,094,831, forward strand.
ATTTCTAAGATATTTTTGAGGTCTTTGTTTAAAAAAATAAAATTAAAATGTACATATTTGCCATATTATAAATAATAGATTGAAAAGTATTCTTATTTGAATCATAGTAAAATTTTAAAATCAAGGACATTTTTTTGCAAGGCAAGTGGGGTTAAGTGGCTTGCCTAAGTCCACATAGCTAGGTGTCTGAGACTGGATTTGAACCCAGGTACTCCTGACTCCAAGGCCGGTGCTTTATCCACTGCGCCACCTAGCCTCCCTGAGGACATTTTTTAAAAACTTAATTTCAGTATTTTTCTGCATTGTTCACCAAATTATTATAGAATAGAAGCTTTCTGACTTCTACCCAATATGCAAATGAATACCAACTCACTCTAACATAACCCTACTATATTATTATATTCTTATAAGACTAGACTGCAACTTGATTTAAAAAAAAAAAACCCCATCAATTATAAGATTTTATTGGAATACTTCAAAGTTTAAATAAAGTAAATATAGTATGCTAACTATATACTAAGTATAACTTAAAAATATATACTAAATAAACATTAGTAAAAAACTAAATAAAATTTAAGTACTTAGCAAAGTTGATCAATTACTAACTGGTTTCTTATGTACAGAAAAATTTAGGCTAAATCGTATTCTTCTTCAATCTCTTACTTTTACATTACAATTATGTTTTATAAAATTGTAATAATATTTGAGTCGAATTTGTGTCTATATTTCTTGAGTGGTTTAGGGGAAGCAAACTTGTGATTTCATTGATAGAGTGAATTCTCAATGAGGAAACTATCTCTTTAAAGATTGATCTTCACTTTTTTTTTGGAAATTATTGGAGAGTTATTCCGAGCAGTCAAAAAACTTTTAGTAAGTTCATAATATGTACTAAATTAGGGATATAAAGAAAGGAAAATTAGTTCCCTGTACTCAAGAAGTTCACATTAAAATGGGGGGAACAACATGAAAAATACTATATATAAAGAAGACATATACAAGATAATTTGAAGATAATAAACAGAGAGAAAAAATTACCACTGTGTTTCAAGAATTCCAGTCATGGGATCTTAAGGAGTTAAAATGTTTGGCAATAGGAAACAAAATGTCTTTGTGTAAGTTACAGCAAGGAGACCAAATGTCACTGAATTTCAGAGTATATGGGTCTAAATAAGATGTAGGAATACTGTAAATATATGAGGGGGCAAAAAGGGATTTTTAATGCCAGATGTTTATATATTTGATCCTGAAAATTATAGATATTTGATCTTGGAGTTTATTGAATTATGAATGGGTTGGTGTGACACTATCAGATTTGTGTTTTAGGAAGATCAGTTTGACATCTGAGATGGGGATAGATTGGAGCAGGGAGATTGAAGTTAGGAAAGTCTGTATCTGGGTGGTGGTAGCATTAAAGAAAGGAAAATTTGTGAGAGAAGTTAGAAAGATAAAACTAAAAGAAACTGGCAAAAGGTTGGATATGAGAAAAGGAGGAAGGATTAGATAAGACAATATGCCTCCAATAATTGGATCCATTGGAGCTGATGAGTCACCAAGTTGGAATGGCTATAGAGAAGAAAAGACTCCAGCACAGAATCTTGAGTAATTTCCACAGCAAACTAACTTGGAAACTGAGGAATGTGCTCAAAGTTTGTTACTAAACCATGATCAGATAGATTAGTCATCATTTTTATTCATTTTTTTCTGTCATATCTGACTCTTTGTGATCCTATTTGGGATTTACTTAGTAAAGATAGTAGAATGGTTTGCCGTTTCCTTTTCCCATTCTTTTGACAGATGAGAAAAATGTGACAAACAGAACTACATGACTTTCTCAGGTTCACTTAGCTAGAAGGTGTCTGAAGTGGAATTTGAGTTCAGGTCTTCCAGGCTCCAGGGATAGGATTTTAACCATTGGGCAACTTAACTGTCCAGTCACACAGATCAATTGTATCAAACCAAAGGAAGGTTTGATTCCACGTTTCTAGGCTGGGAGGCTAGATCTCTAAATTACTATGTTAGTCTGCACCTCATGATTGTTGTGAAGGTGTAAATGGTAAGTACCTGTCTATGTGAGAGTTGAACATTTAAGTTGGAATTTAACTCTTGTGCAATTTTTTATTCTGACATTACAGAGATGAAAATCAAGGGCTACACCTTGAAGAAAATAAACCCCAATTAACCATTAAGATGGTCTTAACTTTGCTAAATTATATAATAAGCTATTTCCTTGCTTTGTTTAATTTCATGTTGTGTCCATACACACTCTTGTGTTCATAGTCTTCTCTCTGTCTCTGTCTCTGTTTCTGTCTCTGTCTGACTCTCTCTCTCTCTCTCTCTCTCTCTCTCTCTCTCTCTCTCTCTCTCTGTCTCTCTTGTTGACCTATTGTCAGATTGAGGTGTGCATGCAGTTCAGTCAAAATGATTAACTATATAATAGATGTGTCACTAAACTTCTCTATTTCTCTATTACTTGAAGAAATGAGAGCTATCTCAAGAAATTCATAGAGATGCAAATATTTTACTTAGATTAGTTTTAAACAACTTAATTGAGAAATAAAAGGAAATTGTTGTACCTGTTCAATTATAAATTCAATTAAAAATGGAAATATAAATGGAAATTTTCTTATTTTGAATTATTCATTGGTTGATTTTGATGAAAACACATTTCCTAATCTGTCCATGTATATTTTTAAAATCTTTATTTTTATATAATACTTGCCATGGGAATAATGTTTGTCCTTCATTTTCAAAGAAAACCACAACCTCAGGGAGCTGATGCCATGACAAACACATGAATTGGATTTGAATGAGGAGGTGCTGTGCTAAGTCACTAATCTCATTTTCTCTTTCAAAGTCATCTGAGTCCAGTGGCTAGATATGAATCAGGACAACTGGTGATAGCCTGGATGTGATCAGGTTTAAGTGACTTCTCCAATGTCACAGAGCTAGTAAGAGTCAAATGTTTGAGGTTAAATTTGATCTCCAGTCTTCCTGAATCCAAGGCCAATACTCTATCTACTGTGTCACCTAGATGCCCCAGGCATGGGAATAGGGTATAGTGTATAGTGCTTGATGTAATTTCCTGATTAAGTGAGGTTTAACCAGAAAGCCTTTTGTTTTTGTAGTTGATGTTGTTTGCCCTCTCTTTCTGAAAGTCTCTCTGAAATGAATATTCAGATGCATACTTGAAAAGTATGATAAAACATGAAAATTAATATTCTTAATGTGTATTTTGAATGTCTTTTATATAACTTAATCTTTTTGATAATTGAAGATCCTGCAGTGACATAGAGTTATACAATTAAGTAGTCTTTTACATTTTGCCATTTTTGTGTATTTTGGATATAAGATCAGAAATTTTTGATATTATTGATGTTGTAATCCTTTGCCAGTGTGGTAAAATCTATGCACCCAATTTCAGAATAATGGTGTGTACATATAAATCAAATACATAGGCTAACATGAGAGACAAATTATACTGAAATGCATTAAGATAATCATATGTAGAAGTTCATTTGTCCCAACTTAAAATCTCCTGATGTAGAGTTGAAAGGCAGAAACACTTTAAAATAATTTGACATTTAATAGATATAGCAGATGTTTTGGATATTTTACGATCTTGATTATTTATATTTCTAATTTATGAACATATATGTGTATATTTATATCTTAAAATCATTTTATATGTAAGGCATAGATGTATTTTATAAAAGTAACATGTATAGTGGAAAGATAATTGGCATTAGAGTCAGTAAGACTCAAGTTTAAATTTCATCTCTATCATCTAGGGACTCTGTGACCAATCAATGTGCATATGGAAATAATGTATGCATGTGTGCATAGAACATAAATGATCACATATATTCAAATATATACACATAAACATGAAGACTATATGTTATAAATCTATATGTACACACACACACACACACACACACACACATATATATATATATATATATGCATTAGTATATACATGCTATAATACTTGAGGGATCCTTATTTCTTTAGCATGGGTGATCCTTTACTGACAAATCACAGTCTCTTCATGTCTTTGTTATAGGCCTTCATGATTTTCTGTGAAGACAAAGTAAAACAAAATTGTCACCGTGTGGTGGAAAACTTCATGGTAATGAAAATACCTGATTTTTTTAGATGATTCTTGTTTGTTGCATGTAGCCAGTCCATCATGGGAACTGTATTTGAAACTTTTCCAGCTTAGTGGAGACTTGGCAAAATGTATACTTTGCAAGTATGTAGTTTCAGAACTGAGGTTAGTTTCAACTATGATAAAGGACTTTTTGCAAGATGATGAAAGCATGATTGTCATTTAATAGGTCTACTGCTATGAATAATATTCCCTAATATTTGTTCTTTCCCTCTTTAATGAAGTTTTCATGCAATATAGGCATTGTTTTTCTATGTCCATCTCCATGTTGTAAACTTGGTATTACCCCTATTCCTTAGCACAGTGCATAGCAAACCATCAAATATTTCATAACCATTTGTTAAATTTGACAAATAGAAAGTCTACAAAAAATTCTCTTGAAGACATATGAGGGAGAAATGTAACTATTATTTCCATTTTATACATGCAGAAAATGAGGCTTAGAGGTGAATTGATTTTTCATAGCAATGTTAAAATTAAGTCTATTTTCCAAATCTTCTGCTTTCAATTATACTTAATTTTTCCAACAAAATTTTAGTTAGTTCCATTTGACTATTCATTTAGGTTTATATCTATACATTTTTTTAGATTGCCACTTCAATCATTTTCTTTTTTCTTTTCTTTTTTTTTGGGGGGGGTAAAACTGATGAAAATGAACTAATGTTGTTTTTGGCCAAAGGAAACCCAAATAAGAGAAGTAAATTTGAAACTTTCAAATATATCTAACAGATTTCAAAGGCAAACATAATTGCTTTTTTGGATTAGCTAACATTTTTATCTTCCCTATGCTCTTTTAATTAATCTAGCTATGTTTTTTATGTAGCTAAATAAATGTTGACTGTAATAGTGCCTATCATTTTTTCTTTGGTTTTTAATTTTCTGATAAAGATCCACAAAGATTCTTGCAAGGACAAGAGTAAACTTTGAGGAAATGCACACTCATAAATCTAAGGTCTAGATTTATTGCATCTATCTTATGATGATGACAGAATAAAAAATGAACATATAATGAATGCCTCACCAAAGGATGTTTTCCTAGATCTATACCACATGTGGCATTGCAAGCACTGAACTATTAAAATAGTTTTGTCATATGTTTTCATTCTGACAGTCCAATGACAAAATGTTGACAAGCTGTATCTGATAAATTTAAGATTGCAGTGAATAGCCTTTCTACCTAAGAGTCTCTAAGCCAATGTGAGGTTTTATTCTTTGCAGTATATACAACTTCGCCAAGCAACTCTCTACCTACCTCTGCTTGGAGAGGAATCAATCCAAAAACAAGGGACTATCTTAAAATTCCAATCCTTAGCAGTTTGATACAGGAAATAAGTGCATTTGTATATAATTTAATAGTGTCAGAAAAAATGTTAATTAATTGATGTTTATGAATGCCTGCATTGCTTTTGGGAAAAAGTTGAAAATTCAAGATGTAGGAATAAATATTGATTATATATTGGTTATATGGTTCTGTTGGAGAAAATACCAAATAGTGCATGAGCAAAAACTTTTATTTAACTTTCCAAAGTATCTTGGTACTGCATTTATTTATATCCCATATCAAAAATTTGATTAATCTTTGACTACTAAAATTGGTTGTTACAATTACCTGTCTCATGACAATTATTGCTGTTACAGAGACAGTGTGCAGACAGACACACTAAAACAATTCAAGGAGACATTTTTATGTTGTTATATAGTTTTAGAATTACTTAATTCATAGAGAGTTCTTTGGAAACATTTATTTTCTCTAAATATTTATTTCTCTTTTGATGCTTACTTTAGGAATTTTTCTAATCCCCTAATTTGGCAATCATTTCTCTCTCCTTTCTCAAACTACCCTGTATTTACTTATCAGTGTCCACACTGGAACACCACTCTGGAATGTATACTCCTTGATTGTTTTATTTGTATTTTTGCATCCTCAGTGCCTAAAACAGTGTTTTATACATCAAATATGCTTAATAAATGCTTGATGAATTGACTCAAATTAATTTCATGAATCATTTTAAATAGTAAGATAAAATATATAAGAACTATAAGTACTCTGGGGCTCATAATTTAGTAGGGGAAGATAAGACAGGCTTCTAAAAATTAACAGATCAAGGAACTATATGGTTAAAATATATTAAAGAGTGGTGCTACAGCAATTAAGAAGAAGAGGTCACTAAAGTTTGGGGAAGTTGGAAGAATTTCAGAAGAGATGAGAGGAACTAAACCCTAAAGTATTATTATGATTTAGAAAGGTAAGGGACAGCAATTTGGCACAGTGGATAGAAGAGTCAGGAGGACCTGAGTTCAAATGTGACCTCAGACACTTAATAATTACCTAGCTATTTGACATTTGTTCAAATCACTTAAGCCCATTGCCCTAAAAAAAGCTAATTAAAAAAAAGTAAAAGAAAGAAAGATAGACTTAGAAAGGTAAATTTACAAAAAATGTAAAGGGAATTCTAGGTTGATGGAAAAGCATGAATAAAGACTTCAATTTAAGATCAAGTGTAACTGTTCTGATGCAAGAGAGCAAAGGAGAAGGGAATACCCATTTATTAACTGCTAACTATGAACCAGGCATTGTGCTAATCACCTCACTGATATTAGCTCATTTGATCCTCACAGTAGTCCCTGTGAGGCAGATCCTATTTTTGTTCGCATTTTATAGTTGGGGAAACTGAGTCAAACAAGAGGTTGAATGATTTTCCTAGGTTATACACAACTAATAAGTGTAAAGGTGCATTTAAACACTTGTCTTCCTGACTCCAATCCTTAAGTTCTATTCATTTGTACCACCTAACTGCAAGAGGAACCTCGTTGCCCAGTGTAGCAGAGGGCTTTCACTTAAGGTAATAATAATAATAATAATAATAATAATAATAATAATAATAATAATAATATAAGGTTTATATAGAATTTTAGGGTTTGCAAAACACTTTACCTGTTACCTCATTTGAGAACAACAATGATTTTAAAGTTATTGTTATTATCCCCAATTTTGAAGAAACTAAAGCTAAAGAGTTTAAGAGGTATTTTAGGCTCTGATAGCTAATAAGTAATAGAAGAAGAATTTGAACTCAGGGACCAAGTTCATATTTTATCAACTTGGCCTGTAACTTCCTCATGAGAGAGAAATAAAGTTGAAAGGGTAAGATATTATAGACTAGAGAAATTCTGGTTAAGGTCTTTGGATTTTATTCTATAGGTAGTAATGCACTCAAGAGATGATTTTTTTTGATAGAGAAATTATTTGATTGTATCATTTAGGAAGATTAAATTGATAGAATTAAATATTCAGTAAATAGGGAATTATACATGTAAGACAGAAACAGTAGAAAAAAACATGATATATGAGACTGACTTTATTCAATGTATTTGTGTAATGCACTTAAAAAGAAAAGCATATGACTTGAATTGAATATAAATGCATCATTCATTGCAGTTACACCTGAGTATTTAAATTTAAGACAATTAACATCATTTCTGAAAATACTGAATATTGTCATATATTTTAAAATATTGAATATTGTCATATATTTCATTATTTGTATTTGGGTGGAGGAAGCATCTATTTCATATATGAAAGATTGCTTGAAAAAGAAATAGTTGGAAAAAGAAACATCTATTCAACATTCAACAATCATTTTTTTAAAAAAAATTCTGCATCTATAACTTTCATGAAGCAGGTTTTCAAAAATTGATGAATTAAATTATTTTTGTTTGAAAGATGCTAAGCAAATAATGATGACAGGAATAATTGAGAGTATAGGGCTTTAAGGTTTGTGCAAAGTGCTTTACTTTCATGAACAAGATACTCTATGCTTTGATTCTGGGCTTTTTTCTCTTTCTGTCTCCCAGTCTAGAATGTTATTCCTCCTCATCTCCACCTACTGGTTTCCATGTCATCTTTTAAGTCCTAACCAAAATCTCATCATCTACAGGAAGTTTTTCCTAACCCCTCTTAATTCTTGTTCCCTATTTTAATTAGTTCCTATTTATCCTGAGTATAGCTTCTTCATGCATATTTGTTTGTTGTCTCCTTTATTAGATTGGACACTTAGCACAATACCTAGCATATGGTAGACACTGAATACCTGTTTTTTGATTGATTAATTTGAAGTCTTATTTAAAAGTTGAGGGCAATAACCAAAAGAGATATTTCTAAACATTTGGAGCCGATTTCAGTGATAGTTGATTATATGTAGTTTGCCACAGATGTATGTATGTATGTATGATGCATATATGTAAGTATTCTAAATAGAGGTACTGGCATAATTACTGAGAGCAGAGTCTCTGTCATTGTATCATGTATGTGCACATGATTAGGTTAAAGTGTTTTTATGATCTTAGAAGTTTAACAGAAGTTTTATCTAAAGGAAATAAAGAAGATAACATTCTAGGTTTTAATCACATTAAAGTTACCTAATTTAGGCCTTCTGCTTTAACCTGTAGGGGAGAGGAGAGAGAGAGAGAGAGAGAGAGAGAGAGAGAGAGAGAGAGAGACAGAGAGACAGAGAGACAGAGAGACAGAGAGACAGAGAGACAGAGAGACAGAGATAGAAATTTTGTGGCATTTCATATAGTTTTTGTACTATTGTAATTCTTAGTCACATTAACTTAATGAAATAATATTTAACACATACCTGTATACATACTTACATGCACATATATGTACACATTATTTTATTAAAGCTGATATATACTATAGTTTTAAATTTTATTTCTGTATGCGCAGTATTTTCAAATGGCATGTCCCTTCCAAGCTACCTCATGGGATGTGATCTGTCCACATGGGCCATGTGTCAAGATTCAGTCTCTCATATTTCCTCTCCATATACTTGTTTTGGGGTGATTTGTGCTATTTGTCACATTGTACTGTGTTTAGGACTCTATCACTATTACCTTCATCACTCTCGTTCATCATGTCATATCAGAAAAGTATTTGAGTAGCATTTCTAAGAAAGTGAGCAGAAAAAAATGAGTTAAGTAAGAAGATACTAGGAAAAGCTACACAATATTGTATTTATTAACATGCAAGTTCTGATCTAATTTTCTATGTTCATTAGGGAAATGAAGAAATAAATGTACATTTAGTTTATTTCTTATTGTTTCCTGAGTATTGGGTTTCTTAATTATTTTCTGGAATGGAAAATGATAATCCTTAAATAGAATGATGAGGATGATGATGATGATGATGATGATGATGATGATGATGATGGTGATGATAGTGGTGGTGGCAATCATTCAGCTCTCAGCTATTGTACACATTTGACCTAAAGTGACAAAGTAAATGAAGGCTCTTTTTCAAAGTAATGCAATAAGTTAAAAAATATTGGGTAATAAAGTTAAAATTTCTAATTGAAAGATTTATGACAATCATTTAGTTGTTATGGTTATTTATAGTCAATACTGTTATGACTTGTAAGTAAAGAGAAAAATGTAATTTTAAGTCCTTTTTGTAGTCTAATTCCAAAATGCATTCAGAAGATAGATATAGGACCATTAAATAGAAATTTTAATTGGTTACCTAGCAGTTTTATTATAGAAGCAATAGAAGTATCATATTTTTGGTTCTTAATCTATCTCCTTAAAATTGTCAGATTCAGGTTCATGAAAATGAAATGTACAAACAAAATGTAGAAGTTCACACTCCTTTCCACACACACACACACACACACACACACACACACACACTTTGATTATTAAATTCTTTAGACACAGCTTTTACAAACCATAGATTAAGATAGTTTTATTTCAGTTTTCAGAGAATATTTTCAATAAAAGACATCTTAGAGATCATCTAGCTTTATCTTTTAATTTCATATTGAGGAAACTGAGGTTCAGAGAAATGCTGGAGCAGAACCCTGATCTCCCCACTTTCATTCTATCATTCTTTCCATCAAAACACATTTTCTTTTGGGGAAATGGAATTTGATGAAAGGAATGAAAATGAAATATTAATGCTAAAATGAGATGCAAGTCTTTGAAAAGAGATATTTTTCTATTTGAAATAGATATTACAATTGGTACTTTCTAATTTTTATTGATAAATAATAAGAATTCCATTTTCCTCGTGGTTATTAGAGATGAGGGAAATATGCAGAGTGTAAAATTTGCATTGTAGAAAATTAAGTTTTTAATCAAAATGAATTTGTAAATATAATAATACAAATTCTTATTTCTCTAGGACAAGATAACAATTACATATATATATGTACATATATAAAACCATTTACTATAATAATTGAGTTTTAAAATCTATGTAATATTTTTCTTTGTTGATTTGTTTAAGGTGTACATGATTTATTCGAGGGGTAAGATTTCCAGATGCTCCAGGATTGAATGATGATGCTTAATAATGATATTATACAACATATAAAATGTATTATAGTTTTAATTTATTTAAGTCAGCAGATAAAATACATGAACACTTTTTGGTGATTATTGACTGATAAGCAATAAAATGATTTAGCACAAGGTTCAATGGTAAACATTGTTCTAATACCACCTGATTAATATGGATCCTTTCAGTGTACTATGTCAACTTGTATCAGATTTAAATTTATCATCAACCTAGCTGTTGTAGATATAGCTGTCAGAGAAGACCATTTTGGTTGAGCCATTATTGTGCTGAAAATTACTTTTGCCAGTAGAATAAATGTAACTTCTTGTTTAATCAAAAATATTTTTGTAGATGTCAGAACAAAGTAATTCTTAAACTTATATCTATCTACAGTATAGAAATTTTTCTGTCTTTTCATTAAGGTAGTGATAGTATTCACCACCAGACCCTCACACACTGTAAAATATTTATTCTTAATCTTCTTTTGGCTATTGACTTTTTAAAGGTTGACTTTCTTTATTCTCTAATCTGGAGCTTGAAAATGACTTGGGTAATCAGAACTACGAGATTAAATTAAGAGTAAAGAATACAATAATTAGAAATTATAGAGAAAATAATTCACATAAACCTTAGTATATATGTCTTTCCCTTACATATATATGCTTTAGATATATAGATATATAATAAATGCATAATATATATGTAGATAAGATGAGAGCTAGAAAAACATTAATTTTCAAATGTGTAAAGAACAAGCTTTGAAAGCACTAGAAGGAAAACACCCTGTTTACTAAAAGTCTTCTTATATAGTCTAAGCATTAAAGTTTAGATCCTGATACATATAACAAGTATAGCAGTGCTCAATGTTACCATAATCGTGACTGCAGAGTAACTCTCAATTTGTGCTGGATGCTGATTGCACAAGAGCCAATAGATGAAAGATTAAGTTGAAGAAAATAGTACTAAATCGTGATTTGGAATTGGGCGTGGAAAAGTAGACATGTGAAGGAATTTTGTTTTTGTTTATATATACATATTTGTTTATATATAAAGGCATTTGATACCAGACTGATGTCCCTTTAAGTTGAGTCTTTTTTTTTTTTAATTTTTAAGAACAAAGAATAATCCAGTGTTACCCTTTTAGGGTATAATAGAGTAGAAGATGTAAAGGGAGATCAAATCTGAATTTTAGTCACTCATCAACCACTTGTGTGATCATGGCCAAATCACTTAACCTCTCTGACCCTCAATTTTATTGGTAAGGTGGAGATTGTTTTATTTACAGCAAAGTTTTTAATGAGACTCAATTGATGTGTTTGTGACAGCACTTTGTAATTTTAAAACTTTACATAAATTTCACTTTAAAATGCTGTCTATATCTATTTCAGTGAAATTCCTAGATTTATAACCAGTAAAAATATTAAAATTTCTTAAAAATATTGTCCTTTGTTCATTTTTTCCTGCAGACTTCAGTGGAAGCATTCTTTAAAGAATAGTCATCATTTTCTCTTCAATTTCCCAACATTGCATAAAATAAAACAAAGAATGTAATATTTTGGCTATGAGAAAACTTAAAATCTTTGTATACTTTTTTTTGGTATACTGGATGAAATGTCAAACAAAAGTAGAGCTGTCAGGCAAAAGTTAATTCTTTCAAAAAGATTTAGGCATTGGAAGCACATTGTATTATTTCTAGGTATTTTGAAATTTAAACTAAAGACAACGTTGGGAATATTGTGAATGTTCATATCTGTCACTGTCAACTCTTCCAAAGCCTTTTCAGCACCCTTTATCTAAGAGCTCTTCCTGATCAAAACATGACCTGCTTACTAAGATAATAATTGAATTAAAAAAAAACACAACTAGAAGACAAAGGAAAGGACAGCATAGGAGGCTGCTGCTAATTTCTCTCCCAACATAATCAAATCAGTACAGCTATCCAGCTAGGACTCATAACCCTTAATAAGTCACTCTACTCGATTAAGAGAAATTGATTTTTCTCTACTGGGGATCATAGTGATTATGATAAATATGGTATCTGCTGCTTACCACTGCTGGCCTCCATCCCTGCCAGGATCCATTTGTTTTCAGGAACGGCAGGTAAACGAGCTAGAGAGAAGATGCAGCGTCATTAACTGCAGTCAGTGTCAGCACTTTGACAGCTGTGGAATTGAGTAGTTACATAGATCAGCAAAGAAGCCAGTGACAAGGGTCTCACATAGCAATTACACACTTTTGACAACTGTACTGACAGTCTTAAAGATGCAAAACTATGAAGTCATAATTTGCAATTGCAACTACTGGCATGGATCAGAATTCTTAAGAAATCTATATAAAACACATGTTTTAAAAGAAGAAAAGTTAAAAGCAGTATTCAAATAGCAGTATTTTAAGTTTGAAGTCATCACTTGGATTACAATCTAGTATAAATGCTACCCAAAACTTATGATAAGGACATATTTACTTTAATATCATTTGTTTGAATTGTCTAGATTCCTCTTTGTGACTTTCCCCTCTCATACTCAACAATCTAAATTTAATGCACATACATTTTAAGACATATTTACCAGAAGGAGAATGTAATGTGAGTTTTCCCTCCCTTGTTATTAATTATATAATTTTTAAAACATTTAATTATATATTTTAAAAGTTAAATTTTGTGGCTAAAGAAAGCTGTGATTCATTTGTTTTATTTTCCCGTCCCTAGAGAGAAATAACAGGAAATAATAAGAAAAGTGCAACTACAATTCCTGCCTTGCCCTAAAATTCTTGAATTTATGATTTGGCCCATGCTACGAGCTTCAAAAGAGACTTATCCTTTGTGACAAAATGTCTTGCACTGGAATTATGTTACCAACCAAACAGAGGCAAGAATATTCTTTAAGGGTGACTAAATGAGAAGCAGTGTAACTTGAAGTCAGGTTATGAAAGATTGGATTTTGACTCTGATATTCACTGGCTTTTTAATAATGGATTTATCTCTTGACTGTTCTGATTTTGGCAGTATAGTTCCATTCTTTCTAAGGCCTTGCTTAACTATACTGAAACCATAAAGGAAATTGTGATTGGCATGGAAATGAAATAATCAGCATTGAAAGGAGGAACATATGCACCAGAAATTTCTTTAAAGATATTTTTAGGGTATGTGGTCTAGTTTGAAAATTGTTACTAGATCTAAAGTCTAACAAATTGATTCATAAAGCAATATGCAAAGATTTTATTAACTTTTGTGAGGTGTCTCCTTATATAATATGTTTAGTCATGACAGCAATATAATCAGAACAATTTAATGTTTGACTCTATTACTGCCTGCTCTGTCATAATTTAAGACAGAAACAAAAATAATAGAAACGATTGCAGGACTTAGGGTGATTGCCTATAATTAGAAAAATACTTGCATGAGATGTAATACTGGGGATGTCTGACTGTGTGTTAGAGAATGATTTAGAAGTTCTGGGTTATATTATGAATAAGTGATGAAATATTATTCAGAAAACATCTACTCAGTCTACTGGAATTCCTAAATATCAGCATTATATAGCTTCCATTATACTAAGAGAGCCTCTTGGTATGATGAAAGAAAACTCAAGGACCTCAAAAAACAATTAGATTAATCCAGATCTGAACATTATAATCTGAACCTAAGCATATAACATGCCAGATAATGGTAATTTAGCCATTTTCAGTTGGTCAGGAAGTCCACTAAGTGCCAAGAAAGTTTTTTTTAGAAAAGCCACTATTGTAGCCCTCAGGGATTGGAATCTAATGGAGAACACAGTATGTAAATAATTAGGAACAAAGTTATATACAATGTAGGTGAAAGGCAATCTAAGAGATGGGGGTTGAAATTTGGGGCAAAAAAGATTCCTGCAAAAGAACATTTGAGATGAGTCTTGAATGGATTCAGGGAAGGCAAGAGATTAAGGGATGATTATAACAATTTCCAGTCATGGAAGATAGTACACAGGAATAACAATAGAAGCTTAATTTTATTTATGAGGATCATGTAGCTGGGTTGTAGATTAAAAAAGGTTTGGAGTATAAGAAGACTGGAAAAGTAGAAAGGGACAAGGGTGTAGTGTCTCTCTCTCTCTCTCTCTCCCTCTCTGTCACACACACACACACACACACACACACACACACACACACACACACACATAACTATATTTAATCCTGAAAATAACAGGGAGACACTGAAATTTTTTTTTTAATAATTGTATGACATGATCAGAACTACATTTCAACTCTATCTGTTGAGTGGAGAATGGATTGTAGTGGTGATAGGAAAATCAACCGGACAAGTATTGCAATATTGTAGTGAGAGGTAAGGAAGGCCTATATAAACATATTGGTTTAGGGAAGAAAAAGGAATATATATGAGATGTTTCAATATTAGACAAGATTTGTTGACACATTGGTTATGTGGGGCAAGTGTAATTGATGAGTGAGGATGTCACTGAAATTGTGAAGCTGGATGACTTGAAAAATGGTAGTGCACTTTATAGTAATAGGGAAATGGAGTGGGGCTGAAAGAATAAATAATGACCTCTTTGATGAACATGGCAAGTTTGAAATGTATAGGTATCTCAAATGTACTATTCAATATGTCCAAAGGTCAGTTGATGCTTTTGATGATGAGTAGGGCACAGGAAAGACTATTAGAGTTGGATGTATAGAGTTGAGAAATTTCCTTTGAAAGACTTACTTCCAGGTGACTCATGGAAGCTAAAATCACCTAGTGAGATCCTTTAGAAGCAGAATAGAAGACATATGACAATAGAGATTTGGGAGATACCCATAGTTAGTAAGTGTAATTTAATTGAAGATAAAAGAAAAGAAGTCTGAGAAGTCAGACAGGTAGGAGGAGAACAAAGAAACAATTTGTATCTTAGAAAGGAGAGAGACTTCAGGAAAAGATGGCGATTAGTAGTGTCAAAGACTATAGAACTGAAGAATGGACAGCCCATTTCACTCTTGGATTAGGCATTTCTACCTTGTGGCAAACTTAAATTTGCCTCCTACAACTTCTACCCATGAATTCTATTATTACTTTATGAGTTCAAGAAGAACAAGTCTATTTTTTAATTTTTTTCTGTTCAACTATTCAGATTCTAAAATATTAGATATTTTAATGAATGAAGAAAAAAATCATAGAAATATCTTAAGAATGAGGATATGATGAAAATATTTCTACTTAATCTGATAATTATTTTCAGAGCAGTTACCTGTTGCTAATAACAACCAAGAATATCAAAAGTTAAAATGGGGAATTTGGGTTACATAAAAAAAATAAACTGATATGGAAATAAAGGGGAATTAGAACAGATAGTCTTTAATATATGATGTTTCCCTCCATGTCATTGATTCTATGTAATATATTCCATAAAATCTAATCACATTTAGTAATCTTATTGTACATTGTAGGTAAGAGAGGTGGAAAATAGATCTTTAATCATCAATTCAATCTTCCTTAACAAATAGACAACCCTTTAACATAATGAGTCCCATTGGACACAGCATAGTTAGTAAATTTTAAAAAAATTTCTGCAATTGTAAGACATATTAAAACACTTCAGTAACTACAATCAATTTTCACAAGCTCGAATTTGAATGATTTCATATGTAAAATAAATGTCATATACAATTAATTTAATATTGCACAGCTACAGAAGTTATAAAATCTTTGCAATGTTAAAGAATTTAGTTGTTTTATTAGTTTGCACACTCTTATTAAAAGGAAAGCTGTATGCTTGTCTGAGGAATCAATGCCCAATATCCTCAGAACTTAAAAACACAACTTCAGTTGAGAAACTGAAGCCGTAGTAATAGAAGCAGCTGCTTCTTATTGGCCACATTTCTTTCACTTGTTTTTATAATTATGAGCAAAAGTCAATTGCTTTCCCATCCAATCTAATCCTGACAACCTCACATGTCAGACAGGTGACATGATTGTCAACACCAAAAAATCTGTAATATGGAGAAAGTCAAAACCCCACTAAAAACGAAAAGCAAGAGTGGAGGAGGGTAAGATGCCTCTGTTGCTCTCACCTTTTCAACTTAAGATACCTACATAGTATTTGAGAGAAATTCTCCTTTTCAATTCCACAAATGGACAATTGCATTCTATTTGTTAAACGTGGACTATGGACATACCACTCTAATGGAAACTCCTCAATGAAAAATACGACTCTTTACTACCTTTCAGTAAAATTTTTAGTTTTATCATAGCATTTTTAAAATTCCCTTTAGTTTTAAGATGATATAACATTTTTACATTCTTATTCATCACTTTTAAAACCAGGAAACATCATTGTTTGGTTTTGGCAAATGATGCCATCAGTGTAATAATTAGATTCTGTGTGAACTAAAGTCCTGAATCTAACATTAGAAAATTAAAGCAATATTATTTAGTAAGGTAGCACTAACAAAAAGGGGATGGGTTGGGAGTTCTTTATGTCTATTATAAAAACATATATTTACAGTTGAGATATCCATATCAATTCTGATTTTTTTTACATTTAATTATACAATGAATTCCAATTCCCCTTTTTGTTATAGAAAAGTACATTGTTCTGAGCACATTTCTAATTAGACTGAAAACAAATGGAGTAAATAACAATGCATATTCTTAATATTTCAAAGTTTCTTACAACATAAGTTAAGATCATTGCTCTCTTCATTGGTATTATGAAGAGCAGGAATATAGTAATTTTCTCCAGAAAAATATGATAGGAGGCCAAACTTCATACTCTTATTGAATGTTGCAATAAATTCAATAACTGTGAATCATTTTTTGGAGAGAGATAAATATTTTAAACATGCTGAGGCAGCTTTGCTATTTAAAGATCATATGCTGTGTATGTAGGCGGGGGGGGGGGGAAGCGCAGAGCCAAGATGGCAACAAGAAAGGATCGTGGCTTAGGCGCTCTCTCATAAAATTCATAAGCTAAGGACTCTAACTAATTTTTTGAGAAACAGAACCTACAGAGGGACCCAGTGAGGCAGTTCTCCTACTCAAGATAACCTGGAAAAGAACAGAAAGGCTCTGCTCCTCGGGGCAGCCCACCAGAGGGTGGCCCACTAAAGCGAAAGAACTTCAGCCTCCCAGAGGCAGCCCCAGGGAACTGGAAGCCAGGGCTCACAGCAGCAGGGTAGATTCCTGAGCTACACCCAGGGGAGCATCATGCACAAATTGGGGGAACAGCAGGGCACCTCTGCCAGAGTGAGCATGTGAAGCCCAGCCCTCAGGGCACACAGAGAGCAGCCAGTCGAGTTCCAGGAAACAGAAGTAGGGGGAGCTGGTAAGGAGGAGCCCCCAGGGCATGAGCCCATTGAGCTGAGGGAGGGGAGTGAAGAGAGAGAGACTGCAGGGCTCTGTCTTCTGCCCCTGGAACAGAACTCTGGAGCTCTGACCACATTCAGATCCTGATCCCAGTCTAGGCCCCCCCATAGAACAGCAGGGCCCCCTCCACCTCAGCCCCATGGCAGAGGGGGGGGTGCATATGGTCATTCACAAACCAGGAGGGAGGACAGAGCCTCACACACTGAAACCCTTGTGGGAGTGTCCCTAAAACTCAGGAAGCACCAAAAAACAGGCTTAGGCTGGGAAAATGAGCAAGCAAAGGAAAAAAGAGGAACACATTGTGAAATATTTTGCATATGAGCCAAAGAAGGATCAAAATACTCAGTCTGAAGATGAGGAAGCACAAGCTCCTGCATCTAAAGACTCCAAGAAAAAAAAAACAGAAATTAGGCTCAGGCTATGACAGAGCTCAAAAAAGACTGAAAATCAAATGAGGGAGTTAGAAGAAAAACTGGGAAAAGAAATGAGAGAGATGCAGGAAAAACATGAAAATGAAGTCAGCAGACTAGTCAAGGAAATCCAAAAAAATTCTGAAGAAAATAGTGTGCTAAAAATCAGCTTATGTCAAACGGATAAAACAGTACAAAAAGTTATTGAGGAGAAGAATGCTTTAAAAAGCAAAATTAGCCAGATGGAAAAAGAGATCAGAAAGCTCTCTGAGGAAAACAGATCCTTCAGACAAAGAATAGAACTCAGGGAGATTCATGAATTTATGAGAAACTGGAACTCAATACTTCAAAACCAAAAAAATGAAAAATTAGAAGAAAATGTGAAACATCTCATTGAAAAAACAACTGATATGGAAAACAGACTTAGGAAAGATAATTTAAAAATTGTTAGAATACCTGAAAGTCATCATTTTCAAAGGATTACTACAGGGAAATTGCCCTGATATTCTAGAAGCAGAGGGCAAAATAGAAATGGAGACAATCCACCAATTCCCCCAAGAAAGAGATCCCAAAAAACCAACCCCTAGGAATATTATAGCCAAATTCCAGAACTCCCAAATCAAAGAGAAAATATTACAAGCAGCCAGAAGGACACAGTTCAAATATCGTCAAGCTGCAGTCAGGATCACACAGGACTTAGCAGCAACTACATTGGAAGCTCGTAGGGCTTGGAATATAATATACTGGAAGGCAAAAGAGCTTAGAATGCAGCCAAGAATCAATTACCCAGCAAGGCTGAATGTCCTCTTCCAGGGAAAAAGATGGACTTTCAATGAACCAGGGGAACTTCAAATGTTCCTGTTGGAATGGCCAGAGCTGAACAGAATGTTTGATCTTCAAATACAGGACTCAGGTGAAGTATAGAGAGTGGAGGAGAAGGGGAAAATATGAGGGACTTGATGATGAACTGCATATATTCCTATATAGAAAAATGACACAGATAATACTCATATGAACTTCAATTAACAGAGCAGGTAGAAGGAGATTTTATAGTAGAAGCACAGGAGAAAGCTGAATTTGAACATAAAATATGGTGTAAAAGTGGAGTCAATAGAAAAAATGGAAATGTAATGGGAGAAAGAAAACAGAGAGGGGGAAATAGGCCAAGATATTTCATTTAATAAGATTTTTCTTTATTACAGTGAGCTATTGCTATGATATGGAAGGAGGAAAGGCAAGGAGGAATGAGGGAATCTTCACTCTCATCAGAGGTGGTTAGGAGAGGAACCAGCATATATATTCAATGGGGTATAAACATATGGAGTAAGAAGGGGGGCAGGGGGAAGGGGGTGATGTGAGTAATTGAGGAGAGGATGGACCATGGGGGGAGAGTGGTCCGATATAACACATTTGATTTTTTACTTCTTGCAAGGGCCTGGGATTGGATGGCCTGTCTGAGACCATAGGGCCAGGTAGATGCTGGGCCTAAGGGGTGGTATGGGGGCTCGGGGCCTCTTGGCCCCAGAGCTGAGGATCTGTCTGCTGTGCCACTCAGCTACCCTACAGCAGAGTCGGAGTAAAAGAAGAGAGAAAATATAGTCCATGGTAGTTTAGAAATACAAAAGGAGAAAGTTGTGATCAGCAATGGCAAAGGTGGAAAAATATGGAAGTAACTTTTGTGATGGACTTATTATAAAGAATGTGATCCACCCAAGACAGAGTTGTTGCTGTTGGAACAAAGACTCAAGTACATTTATTATTATTATTTGGGGGGTGGGTGCAGGGCAAATAGGGTTGGGTGGCCTGCCTGGGGGTGCATAGCAGGGTAATCGTTGGGTGTCTGAGGCTGGATTTGGACCCTGGTGCTCCTGGCTCAAGGACCAATGCTCTGTCCACCACCCAGCCACCCCTACTATTATTACTATTTTGTTTTATTTTAGGTCTTTTTTTCCTTTTTTGGGGTTTTTGCAGGGCAGTAGGGTTCAGGTGGCTTGCATGTCACACGGCTGCGTGATTGTTGGGTGTACGGGGCTGGATGTGGGCTTGGGTGCTCATGGCTTCAGGGCTGGTGCTCTGTCCATTGCGCCACTTAGCCATACCTACAATTATTACTATTATTTTTTTATTTTAATTTTTTCTCTCCCCTTTACTTTATCGCTCAAGTGAGTCTATATTTATGGGGGGGGAGGGGGTATTTCATTTACTCTTAAACAAAAATATTTTATTAATGTATAAAAAACATTATTTGTACAAATTGAGAATAAATATTAAATTAAAACAAATAAAAAAAGATCATATGCTGTCAAGGGAAGGATTGCATACAATTTTGTTATTTCTGTAAATTAGTAATATTGGATTTTGGGTTTACTCAAAGTAAGAAATTATAAATATTAAGTTTGAAGGAAAATATTAAAATGAAGTTTTTTCAGAGTAGTGACTTTTTTCTAATGAACATGAAAAATTTTACAAAAATATGCTGAAATAACTGAGTCTTTACAGTACTGAAGAGAACATTTCAGTTCAACTACTTAAGAATATATTTAAACCTGAAAATGGGTGAATTTCAATGCATACAATGTAGTGTTGTAGTCATGATGCCACTATTTGCTTTATTTACTTAAATACACATAGGTAAAATTTATTTCCCCTTGGCAAATAGATATACTTCTTATATCATTTATCCTTGTCTTTGAAGAAAAACTGTCTGGATATAATTATTAGCTCATCATGGAAGAAAATTCACAATGACTATTGCTAAATTTACCTTCATTTCTCCATTTCTCTGTTCCCATTTCATTTGTTCACCAGCTATGTGACACCAACAAAAATAGCGTTAAAGACTGTGGCAAATACAGAGGTATTTTGCCACTTTTTTTCTCCTCAGTTATTCATTATGGTAATGGTATTTGGTGATGTGTAATTTTTGGTTTTATGACCTGTTCATGATAAAGTGAATCAAACCTGCATGTGCATCTTTGATAAGATTCTAATTGGGTGGTGGTGACCTTTCTGAATGGAATTCGTGGAGAAAGATTAAAAAGCAGTCCAGAAAGTGACAGATTTGGGACAATAACATATGAATTTGGCTTTGCTGGCAGGCACGAGATGTAAGCCTTGATAAATTAGAGGCAGATGAAATAGGCTTGCTGAATGATTTTTCATTTTTGCTACACTCGTGGGTTGGAAAACCTCTTGCATGAGTAGTGTTAGCAATATAATGCTTTGCCTTTGCAGTGCATAACTTGTTTTCTGATTATAAACAATTAATATCTTCCTCTGTATACTGGAAATGGCATCTTCCATTGGGAGTCCTGGAACTTATAGCAAAGGATTCTTTTTGAGTATTGGTCATTATCTAACAATAAATAATTGGAAGAGATCCACTATTTTATAGAAGCTCCCTATCTACCTGCCTCTATCATTCTGTAGGTATGTGTGTATGCCTATAAAACATACACATATATTTTCATACATCCATGTGCATAGACATATATTTTCACTTGTGAATACATATTGGCAAACATAACAATTTAATTATTTGATAGACACTTGAAAATGGTTCCTATAAACTTCAATAATTTAGCAAAAATAGGAGATTAAAACTGCAATACTTTGAAATACACATAAGTATTTGATAATTTTTTGGTCTGGTGACATGGTGTAGTAAAAGAGTATTGGTCAAGAGCTTTTGGTTAACAGTCTGACTATGAAGATTCTTTATTTTGTGGCATTCAACAAATTATGCCTCTGACCTTCAATTTTCCCATTTGTTAAATTCTTGTGACAATACTTGTACTATTTACATCTTGGAATTTTTGTGATTAAAGTATTTTGTACACTCTACAATGCTAAAGAAACATGAGATTTTTCTCCTTAGCTTCTTCACCACAGGGGAAATGTATACATAGGTATATCTTTATACATCTCTTCATGAAGAGGAAGACAAAAATTTTACATATATTTCTAAATTATCTTCTATATGAGAAGTTAAAATACCATTACAAAACAATTGGTTTCTTTTGCAAAATAAATGAAAATATTTGATGGTAAATCAAATGAAACTTTTTTTTCACCAGGAAAAGCAAAACAAGCAAGACTAAAATAATGAAATTAGAAAATGAATTAAGAATATCTTATAACTTATTTGATATTATATACTTATATGTTCATCAATATTATATATATATATATATATATATATATATATATATATATAAAATTTTGAATGCTATTATGACTGAACTGAACTTGGAGTTTTTATACTGTATTCATGACCTCCTTATGCATGAATACTTTCAAGTGGAATATTATTTTGTACTTTGGAAGCTAAAATTGCCTTTAAAAAGTGGATCCTCAGGGCCCTCTAAAGACCAAAGAATAGATATTTTGCCATCCATATAAAACCAAGATTATACTTTCTTACAGTAGGTTTTATAATGTAGATATGAGAAGAAAATATTGAAGAGAAGAGAAAGGTTCTTTTCTCTACAGGAAAAGAAATTATCTATTTCCTTGATAATACTTTATCAAATTACTATACTACTGATTTTTATTAAAAATATTTCTTTGTTATTTTCATTTCCATTCCCATATTCCTGGTCTGAGCTTTACCGTTATAGACCTTCACTAAAGAGATAGTGTCCTAAATGATTTGATTCTGCTATTTCTTCCATCTAACTTACTCCATACATCACAGACCTATTAGTCCACTTATCAGTAGAAAAGTTGGACAGCTTACCTCACAAGTTGGTTGTGAGGAAAAGTCTAAAAATTAAACCACTCATTTACATGAATTGTTATTATTTCTAATAATAACAATAAAATAAAATACTGTACTCATAAAATTTCATTGCAGAAAATTTTAAACTTGATTTCAGATTTTCTATTATTTTTAGCTAATTCTTTTTTTAGTTTTTTTTTTTTTACACAAGGCAATGGGGTTAAGTGGCTTGCCCAGGGCCACACGGCTAGGTAATTATTAAGTGTCTGAGGCCCGATTTGAACTCAGGCACTCCTGACTCCAAGGCCAGCGCTCTATCTACTGCGCCACCTAGCCGCCCCTATTTTTAACTAAAATTAAAACTCATCATTCTCTTTTTTACATGATCTCACTCATTACCTTATTCATTCAACTTTCTCTCTTATTTATTATTAAGAATTTTATGTTGCAGTGCAATCATTTTCCTTAAATTCCTTTAGCATAAATACAGTGTTAAGGTCTGGGAATCCAAAGCAAAGCAAAATAAAATAGTCTCTGCTTTCAAGGATCCTAGAGATTCTTGATTTCACAAAAACTATGAAGCCTATTTTTGTCTTTAGATTTAAGTGAATGATTTTCATGATTGGCTATGGGTAATAAAATTCTCAGTTGTTATTTTGATAATGAACTTCTCCACACTTAGAAAGACTAGTCTTAGTATTATTATACATTCATAGTCTTTTGTTCTTCTACAGAAGTCAAAGTTAGCCTTACCTCTGATAGATGAATGAGGAAGTAAAATTGATTTTTACTATCATATCTTTCAGATGTACCATTCTAATTGTGCATGTTTTTTATCTGTTTTGCATCTACCTGCCTATTTCATCTCCAATATTTAAGTTTTATTTACAAGATGAATTTGGAAATTCATCAACAAACATGAATATTTCAATATAAAATTTGGAGATATTAGATTTGTATGTGAAATGGAATTGGTTGAACTTTTTCATCCTATAGGACTAGCTTCCAATCTGAATCTATTACTTTTGTGTCATCACTTTGCCTCATTCCAAACTGATGAATATTATTTCACATAGTTTTCAATCCCTTTGATTGATGAATAGATTGATTGGTTCAGGCAATATTCTTATCTGAACAAAGTTGTTACTTTTAAGTAGTATGAGTTGATTGATTCATTGAATAGATATGCTCATATACAGTTTTCATCTGTTTATTCATTTCTCAAGCCTCAGTTCCTAGATTAGTATTTTGTACCAAAGTCATGTTCATCTCTCCTTGCCTGTCCTCTTGGATGGTATACCTATCCAGGGTCTTTTCCACTTTCTAGATAGCCTTGACATTGCTTTGTTTTTATTTTGAAATGTAAATGATTTCCTTTTTTCCTTTTAGTAACTCTAGCTTTGAATACAGCACTTGATCTAGGATTAGATACTAATTTTCCCTCAGATCTTTTGTTTCCTTTATTTTTTTTTGGTGACTCAGTTTCAGTGCTGTATTCTGCCACTTTTCTATCGTCTCCATCTTGCAGAATCACAAAATTAAAACGACTTCATTTCTGGTTGAAACTCTCATTAGATATCAAAAGTCATATGACTTCAAGTCATCAGGAAGAACCACCTCACCATTATCTTATCTCTGTTTTATTGATTCCATGATCCAACCACTAAATATCAGAGAATTTATAAGCTGTACAGTGTGGAGTTATCTATGTTTCTTATTCAGTGACCTACTAGAAATTGACTTTGTTCTATAAATCCTGATGGTTTTAGGAATCTAATTGGATGTTGAAATTGTTTCAACTAGTGTACCTGCATAATAATTATAAATATAATTATATAATATAAAGAAATTATATGAATATTATATATATATAAAACACATCATAATATAATACTCATTATATAATTCTGTTTATCTAGTTGAACAGTTCTTAATTGAACAGAGGACTTTATTATTTGTCTTTCCTTTTGTTGATCATTGCTTCATCTAGCAACATTCTAAGTCTTTGCAAAGGAGATTCTTACAGAAGCTGGGTTTAGTTGTACCTTTGATGTTGCTATATTTTCCTTGAGAAGTTTCACTTTTTAAACTAACCTTTTTCCCTACTATTCTTTGAAAGTGTGATCTTTTCCTTTTGTAAATTTCTATAAAATTTATAATCATTATTAGATAATTTAGAATTTCTAGAACTTAGAACCTTAAGATTCTAGATTTAGATTTGGACCAAACTTTGTGATAAACTATTCACTTCATTATAACCACTTTTGATTATTTTTTTATTGTCTACCATATATGAATCCTTTGTCTCAAAATTTCCATTTTTAAATATTTTCTTCTATATTTCTTCTGTGTTAGCTGTATAGTGAGTGTTTGCATGGTTTTGTTTATTTTTGTTTTGTTTTCAAATACTTATGTGAAAAGACAAAACCTATTTGCAATACTTCTGCTATTGGTATCAACAAATTTAGAATCCATTTCACATTATAATTAGAGATGAAAATATAATAACTGGAACCTAAAACTTTTATTTTCAAGCCAAAGAAACTCATAAATATCCTTCTGTAATGTAACAGCATATTGTATGCTTACTGATCTTTTGTGATAGTACATTTTTCTCTTTTTCTTGCTTAAAAATGTGAATCCAGGTTTTATTTTTTCTTTTTTA
Organism: Macrotis lagotis; assembly: GCF_037893015.1. Classification (NCBI taxonomy): domain Eukaryota; kingdom Metazoa; phylum Chordata; class Mammalia; order Peramelemorphia; family Peramelidae; genus Macrotis; species Macrotis lagotis. The sequence continues at coordinate 199,120,473 of NC_133663.1, forward strand.
TGAAATAGAAGAAAAGAAAACCAAAGAAAGTACGACAGCAAAACTCAAAAGATTTGAACATTAAAATAATTTTTAAAGTAGTCTGGACTATAGCACAGCATTGGATTTTATACTTTTGTTGATTTCAAAGTAGCTCAGTGCATGAGAATGCTACCAATAATAGTTCTGGGAATCTAAAATAATCCAAGTAAATGAAGGATATATTTTTATTATAATTAGTTTATTATATATTATGCATTTATATATTACATATTATTAATATATTATATATACTTAGTATTTCTATAACACATACATACATAGAATCATAATTTTTTGACCTAAAAATCATTTTATAGGACTGGTCTTGTACTATTAAGACAATAGTTGAATGAATAGAACAAGATAAAATCATCAATATAGGGAATATGAAGAGGGAAGAGAATAGTCCACAGGGCAGATCCTAAAAGTAATAACAGTTTACAATGCAATAAGCATTTATGAAGCACCTACTATGTGCCATCCATTAGCTCTGGGACTGCAAATTAGAAAAAAAAAGTGACAGTCTGTGACCTCAGTGGATTTATAGGTTAATTGAAGGAGAGAACATACAGAAGAGAGCTGAAAGGCACAGATTCTAGAGGAAGTCACCCAAGGGGCATGTTGTTATAAGTATTCCAAGCAAGCAAAACTGCTGGTGAAAACTGGAATTACTAGGGAAGCTTGTGAGCCCTCCATAAAGGAAGGCTTTGTGAGAAATTTATTGCTCCAGCCTCCTGTCCTGAACTCGGAGGGAGAAGCAATGGAAAATATTTAAATATTTCCTGAAATCTGAAAATGAATAGAAGAATTTTATTAGAGTTCCAAAACTCTAAAACAGACAGATTGTATGCCACAGATTCAACATGCCTGCATTTTATAGGTGGCACATTGGGTAGAGCACTGGCCTTGGAGTCAGGAGGAGGGAAGTTTGAATCCATCTTCTGACACTTGCCTCTTACTAGTTATGTGAACTTGGGTAAGTCACTTAAATCTAATTGCCTGGCATCCAGTTCCATCTCTAGTTTTCCTGATATATACCTGGTCACTGGATGCAGATGGCTCTGGAGGAGCAAGTAAGACTGGTGACTTAGCACAGCACCTCTTAACACAAATTCAGTTCATGTACCTGTCATGGGGATACTTCACTGGTGTGTAGTCTTCTTCGAAAATGAAAGACAAATGTTATCCTGAAACATCACTTCTGGAATTAATGAATTAAGGGCTAATCATATCTAAGAGTGATTTACTATCTTTAGCAAGTGATAAAAGAAGATTATGAATATTTATTTAATTCATTTAAAAATGAATCCATGATAGAAGTTCTATTTTTGATGAAAATATAAAGTACTCGAATTTTTTTAGTTTTTTTTGCAAGACAATGGGGTTAAGTGGCCACATAACTAGGTAATTATTAAATGTCTGAGGTCGGATTTGCACTCAGGTCCTCCTGACTCCAGGGCCTGTGCTCTATCCACTGTGCCACCTAGCTGCTCCTAGAATTTTTAAATACTAAAATATCCAAATGAATTATCACATTGGTATAGTTATTCTCTGTAGTGATTCAAAGCATAATAGCTCTTCTATGCCTATTCATCATCTATAACTTTTATTCTTCTCCTAATTTCTCTATACCAGGTTCATTTCCAATATATCACTGTCCTTCTCTCACTTGATCACCTATCTGCTTTCAAGGATTTTTTAAGTGAAACTATTATATATTAGCTACTTTTCTTAAATAAATCAAAATTTTGGACACAATTCATAAGAACCTCAACAAGATTTAGAGATATTGATATGTGTTTATATATTATATATATATATATATATATTACATAGATTCATTGTAGAACAACATACTGCTTAGAGTTTTCAAAGTTCTTTTATAAAATCTTTTCATCCAAATATTTTTGTATTTGTGAATTAATATCACATCTGTTATTTCCTATATCCATCTCAAAATGGCTATGAATGTTTAGGGTTCAAATTATCAGTACTTTCTCAGTATACAAACTTTTACTTTTTGTAATCAAGCCAAAGAAATCACATAACCATCTACTGAACCAACTTTTTGTCTGAGTGTGTCATCTTCTATTAATAGTATGTGCCAATCAACAAGATACACATGTACCACCTGTTTGCTTGACTTTGGCAGACCCTTGTTCCTTGCACCTGTTTGATTATGCATGAGCTAAGCACAAATATCTAATGGGAATAAACTACTGTCAGAAGACCCAAAATGAATTAACATTGTAGATGTTAAATGGAACTTGGGCAGAGACTACAAATATTATAAAATGAGAATATATGTGGTAGTGTATTCATTGATACATGAAAAACTTTACATTTGTGAATAGCATTTCTATTTCAGCTCAATTCACCAAGCTTTGAATAAGCACTCACCAAGTGTAAGAAATTGTGCAGAGAATATAAAGACCTGCCCTCAAGAAACTTGCATTTCTAATGGATGAATCAACTTTTTTGGATTATTTTTGTATTAGTAGTTGCAATTTTGCCATCTGTATGTAAAAGATGCATCCTATATTTAAAAATGAATCCTAAACATTTATTTTGTAAAATCTGTCTACTAAAAGTTTTTTGTTAATCACAACTAAACATCACTTTTTAAAACTTTAAACAAGTACACGAAAATGTGGGCTTGAATTCTAGTCTTATGCATATATGCATATGCAATATGTTTATACGCACACACATGTACACATATATGTGGGGTCTACATGTGTTTAGTATTCCTATATGTGTACACATGTGCATGTTAATGAATACCTATGTATATGTGTGCATGAATTTATCATCATTAATATGCATATATATGTAATCTCAAATTTGGTGATTGTGCAAGTAGATTGCAGTATGAATTTGTCCCTTATCTTTAATACAATTTCAGCAGTGAACTAATATGACAGAAGTATTTGATTATATGTCCTAATGTCTGAAATATATGTGTTGGAAATGCACATTCTTAATTAAAGATGATGTAAGATAAAATAATTTTTAACATTTTTGATATTAAGTAAATACTATTTATTGATTTTAAGAAAAATTTGTAGGTTCATAGAAATGTCTATAATGTTGAACCCTTTCCTCATGTTAAAATCATTTAATGAAGTGTTTTCATATCATAAAGTGACATTTTCAAATAAGTCTTCTGTATCAAAATGGATTACTATATGCAATATTATTGATGAATATTTAATTCTATATGTATGTCAAATTGATCAGTATTAATAGCAAAAAAGGATAAAGAATGTTTCCCCTTTTCCTTCTTTTTAACAGCTACTCTAAAAAAGAATAAAGGAAGTGATTTTAAAAAAAATCATATAGTATCTCCTTGTGTATAATGAATATATTTTGAGGTTCATTAGTTAAAATAAAAGGCCATAAATACTGAACAGTCTATGAATTCAGGTGACTTTTCACAAAACTTAAAGCTGTTACTACTTCTCTACCCCATGCAGTTTGAGCATATAAGTAGTCTTGAACTTTGTATATAAGAGTTCCAGGGCCTGGGCAGAAGGCAGTACATCTGCAGCTTCTTGCATGACTAATTTCCTGTCAGCAACTGATTTTTATTATCATTTAAATAAGAATTTATAATAATAGGGACAAACTTGCCAGATGGCTATGAATTAGTAAATTTTAAGGCATATAAGCCTAAAATGCCTGTATGCCTCAATCCCTCTCCCCCAACCAATAAACTGCATTGATTGCTACTTTTGTATAAGTACTTAATTGTTGCTCATTATTAAAAGAATTTTAATAATGGAATGCTATTTCTAGTGAACATTCTGTAATTCATTTTAAATTGATAATTGCTTAATTTTGAGACTTTTAAAAAATCCCAACAAATGCTATTTTTCAAATGCCTTTTGATTATTTCCTAGTCAGTGTCATTGCTCCCAGTCTCTGAAAGAGCATTAAGAATTGCTAAGATTTCTGTTGAGATTGAAATAGTTTTTGAAAGATTTTAAAGAACCATATCTCAAGTTTTATTTTTAATGGGAAAAGTTTTAATTAAAGTTTTAATATAACCATATATATAAATAGAGTTTTTATAAGTCTGAGTCTTTCTCAGAATCCCCAGACAGATCTTTAAGACATGATTAGCAGACCTAACAATTTCTTCCTTACTACTTTTTTCTTTACAAAATGATAAACCACAATATTCACTATAATGTATGTTTCAAAGCACTTCTTTAATAATAAAGGCAAACAAACTTTCAATTCAAGGAGCAAGTTCAAGAATTGATGTGGTTAAGAATAATAAAGCTTTAACATTTTTCCAATCTATTACAACCATATTTGTGGTACACTTAATCCTTAAAGGCCAGAAAAGTTAAAAACAAAAATTATTCTTATATTGTGTCTAAAGGAATATTACTCCTCTAGTTGTGTGACTGTAGTCATCTCAATCTTTCATTGCCCCATACAGCTCCCTAAAACTTTATATCACAAATGATTTTCTAATAAGGATCTCAGTTTTGTATTTCTCAGTAATTATAGTATCAATATCTGATATCTACATTCAAGAAGTTTCCCCCATAAATGAAATCACAAATTTAGTGAAAAATAGACAATAATAACTTTTTATTACTATAGTTTTAGATTGGCCAATTAATCACTTTTCATAATTTTGAATTAAATACATTCAAACTGAATTTGCATCATGCAAAGAGACAGTTGCATAGTGAATAGAGAGCCAGGAACCTGGATCAAAACTAGGAAGACCTGAATTCAAGTTTTACTTCGGATATAAGCTAGTTGTAGAACCCTTCGCACTCATTTAATTTCTCAGTATCCCAGATAACTCTATGAAATAATAACTTGCAGAGAAAGTGTTAACTTAGATTCGTAGAGTTTTCTCACCCTGAAGTCCCCTATAAAAAGAAATCATAGTATCTTTACTAATTTAATAAAAATTCACAATTTCTTTTTCTTGCATTTGTTCACATTGAATGGAAAATATATTTTCTTTTATCATAAAATTTTGTATTTTACAATTTTAGAAATGTCAGTATTTCAATAAAAATATTAGTTATAAAAATTGGATTGTTTTAGTTTTAATTTAGTATTAATTGTCATATTCATTAATCAAATATTTAATGCCTCAGTTTATTTGAATGGCATATTAGAAACTGCAATATTTCAAATACTTTTTAATTCAAATACATTTAAAGTTTTGTCTTCATATCCTTGGTGAACCTTTTTGAATTTGAAACCATGTAATGAGAATATACAGAAATGATTATACCTCCAACATGTATTACAATTTTTTCAAGAAATCAGTAGTGAATATGATGAATTGTGTATTTCCATAGTATTTCTTTTTTCTGTTTCTATATCTCATGGGGAGGGGGTGATTTAGATTGTTTTGTTAGCATTTAGACAGCCTCAGGTATCATACTCACAATTTGAACTTCCTTACCTACCAATATATTTGCTGATTACACAAACAACAAACTCGGACAAATTGCTTAAAGAAGGAGAGATTATTGTCTTGGTTACAATCTGACTTGTCATGGAGTTGTTTTGTATGAAATATTTTGGCAAGTTTTTTCACTATTCTCATTTTCCTTGATTGTGTGTTTATGCCTTACTTTTTCTCAATAAATGTTCTCATTTTCTTTATAGTCTGTGTATTTACTTCTCAATTGAAATAACTGGGAACTTTGTGAAAAATACCAAAGACAAAAAAAAAGATGTATTCTCAGGAACTTGTTAGAATTAGATAATTATATTTTCTTCTTAATTTTTTTCTTTGACTTTTCAATGTATATATCTGTAAATGAAGAGAAATAGTGATATAATGCTTTTTTAAAAATGAAGAATTTAACTGAGCCACTCTAAAGTCCCCTGCTGGGTTCAGGCAAGCTGAAATTAATTCAAGACAGCAGATAAAAATTTTAACCAGCCTGAGTAGAGATGACGGATGTGACAGCTTTCAGTTAAAATGTCTTTTAGTCGCAAATGCATGTGTATTAGGCAAGTGATGTGACATAACTGTCCCGGGTGAGAGAAAATGATTCAGTGTCCATTTGCATTGAGAACAAAAGAAAATTCTTTAGTGTAAAATGTGGAGAAGGGAAGAAAAATAGCATGGGATTTCACATATGTTGTTTTACGTTAGAAATTTTTTTCTGTTCTTTTTACCCTAAAAGACTTTTTATAAATGACAAGAATCTATCTGAAAGCTTGATCCTTTCTTTTTGTCTACCCATCCAAAAAAGAAAAGAAAAGAAAGACTGATGAAATGGTACCTAAATGCCCATACATTTTCCTTGTGCACAAAATGACAAAAGAGTACCGATTGTTACCATTGTAAGAAATTTTAAACTTGAAGTTGATTACATAAATGCCTTATCAGAATGAGATTGTTCATAATGAGGCTAAGTTCATTTTTATTGGATATTACATGAAAAGAAAATATTTTTGAAATTGTAAAATAAGGGAGTAAATTTTATCTTGTAAAAGTAGCTTTTCATTAGCTTTAATAGTAGCAGCTTCCAACGCACCGTATCTCCTAGGTAAAGCAAGCAGTTCAATTGTTGTCAATGATATTTTGTTTTTTCCTTTATTATAATAAAATCATATTGTCATAATTTTGTTATTTAGGTACTTAGTTTTCCAAATTTTCAAATAACACTAAGATTTCATTGGGAGTGTCATGTCTTGTTTCAGGAAAAAATGAACTAGATGTTTCTATTTGAATATAGGTAAAATTAAGAGTTACACACTTATACACAACTAAGAGTAAAAGTTTTGGTACTGGAGAAATAACTATGTACATTTGCAATTTAAATTTTATGTAATTTAATCTATAAAATAAGCCTATATAACAATGAAATTTACTTTCGATAAATAAATGATACATCAATATGAGTTTTCACATTTGAAAAGTGCTTGTCATGATAATTTGAAAATGATTCCCTGCTGTGTAATCTTGTGCCTTTATCTTTCTAAATCTTTCTTCACCTTTAAAATGAGACGAGAGTAGTAGATTTCTAAGCTTGAAATTAAAAAATATTGGCATTTATGGACCATGTTGAATGTTTTTACATACCTTATCTCATGTTAAGTCTCACAGCAACTCTATGAGTTGGATACTTTAAGTAATGTGTTCCCCATTTTATAGATTTCACATAAGAAAAGTTAAATGAGTTGACCATGGTCACATACCTGGTATAAAAAAATGAGATCCCTTTCAACTCTCTACCCTAGTGAACCTCTGTCCATGGATACTTGTAAACATGTAAATTACAAAGAATAAAAGCTTGATTAAACAATGTTGATAAAAGAATTTAATTTTAAACTACAAAAAATTTTTAAAAAGAAAATGTAAAAATATAAATAGTAATTCAATTGCATATTATGTTATTGAATTAAGATTATCATATTAAAACAATTTCATTAATGTTTGAAATAACTTAACCTTAATCTACTCTCTGAGAATTTTTAGTCTTACTTCTTCATGGTTAATAGTATAAAAATAAATTTTGTGAAACTAGAAAATTTGTACTCTTTTATTTGAAAATAAATTTTAAATGTATTTAATATAGGTTTATCTCCTTTCATTTTTTAAATTATATTTATTTTTGTACAAATGATTTTTATACATTACTAAAATATTCTTGTTTTAGAGTAAGCATAATACACCTCCCCCCAAAAATAAAGACTCTCATGAGCAATAAAGTAAAACAAAGAGGAAAAAATTAAATTAAAATAAAAAATAGTAATAATAGTGGCAGCTAGGTAGCACAGTAGACAGAGCACTGGCCCTGGAGTCAGGAGCATCCGAGCTCAAATCTGGCCCCAGACACCCAATAATCACCCAGCTGTGTGACCCTGGGCAAGCTACCCAAACCCTACTGCTCTGCAAAAAACAAAATAAAAAATCAAAATAAAATAAAATGATAATACTACTACTAATAATAGGGGTGGTCAGTAGGTGCAGTGGACAGAGCACTGGCCCCAGGTCCAAAGCTACTTTCAGACACCCAACAATCACCCAGTTGTGCAGCCCTAGGCAAGCCACCCAACCCCATCTGACCTGCCCCCCCCAGATCATCATCATCATCATCATCATCATCATCATCATCATCATCATCATCATCATCATAATATGTGCTTTAGTCTGTGTTCCAACACCACCATAAGTGTCACAGGTAGATTACATTATGTAGGATAAGTCCATCACAAAAGCTACTTCTGTATTTTTCCACTGTTGCAATTGCTGATTGCAACTCCCTCCAATTCATACTTCCCCACTGCCATACATTATATTTTCTCTCTCCTTTCACTTTGTCCCTTTTCTGAAATGTGCTGTAGAGTAGCTGAGTATCGCAGCAGACTAATCACTGGCGCTGGGGCCAAGAAGCCCTGAGCTTACATACCACCCCTTAAGGCCCAGCAACCACCCAGCCTTGTGGTCCCAGATAGGCAATCCAATCCCAGACCCTTGCAAGAAGTAAAAAAACAAAATATGTTGTATCTGACCACCCTCCCCCACAGTCCACCTTCTCCTCCATCACTCACATCCCCCCTTACCACTGTCCCCCTTCTCTCCTTTTTACTCTGGATGTCTGTACCCCATTGAGTATATATGCTATTTCCTCTGTGAGCCACCTGTCATGAGAGCTAAGGTTCCCTCATCCCGCCTTGTCTTTCCCCTCTTTCATATCATTGCAATAGTTCACTGTAATAAAGAATCTTATTATATGAAATAACTTAGCCTATTCCACCTCTTCTTTCTCTTACTCCCATTACATTTCCCTTTTAGCCATTGACACCATTTTTACAATATATATTATATCTTCAAATTAAACTCTCTCCTGTGCTTCATCCATAAAAGCTCATTCTACTTGCTCTATTAAATGTGAAGTTTCTTATGAATATCAGTATCATTTTTCTATGCAGGAATACATGTAGTTAATCACCATTAAGTCCCTCATATTTTACCCTTCTCCTCCACTCTTTATGCTTCACCTGAGTCCTGTATTTGAAGATTAAACTTTCTGTTCAGCTCTGGCCATTTTAACAGGAACATTTGAAATTCCCATGGTTCATTGAAAGTCCATCTTTTTCCATGGAAGAGGACTTCAGTTTTTCTGGGTAGTTAATTCTTGGTTGCATTCCAAGCTCTTTTGTCTTCCAAAATATTATATTCCAAGCCCTACAAACCTTGAATGTAGTTACAACTAAGTCCTGTGTGACCCTGACTGCAGCTCCCCAATATTTGAATTGTGTCCTTCTGACTTGTTATACTATTTTCTCTTTGACTTGGGATTTCTGGAACTTGTCTATAATATTCTTGGTGATTGTTTTATTTGATCTTTTTCTGGGGAAGATCGGTGGATTCTCTCAATTTCTATTTTGCCCTCTGCTTCTAGGCTATCTGGGCAATTTTTCTGTAGGAATTCCTTAAAAATGATGTCAAGGCTCTTTTCCTGATCATGACTTTCAGATATCCCAATAATTTTCAAATTATCTTTCCTCAATCTGTTTTCCAGATCAGTTGTTTTTCCAATGAGATGTTTCAAATTTTCTTCTAATTTTTCATTCTTTTGTTTTTGGAGTATTGTATCCTGAATTCTAGTAAAGTCATCAGCTTCCTTTAGCTCCATTCTAGATCTAAAGGATTTGTTTTCCTCAGAGAGCTTTCTTATCTCTTTATCCATCTGGCCAATTGTGCATTTTAAAGCATTCTTCTTCTCATTAACTTTTTGAACTGTTTTATCCATTTGACCTATGCTGGCTTTAACATGCTATTTTCTTCAGAATTTTTTTGGATCTCCTTGACTAAGCTGCTGACTTCTTTTTCATGTTTTTCTTGCATCTATCTCATTTCTTTCCCAATTTTTCTTTTATCGCCCTCACTTGGTTTTCAAAATCTTTTTGAGTTCTGTCATAGACTGAACCCAATTTCTATTTTTCTTGTAGTCTTTAGATGTAGGAGCTTGTACTTCCTCATCTTCAGATTGAGTATTTTGATGCTTCTTGGGATCATAGACAAAGTATTTCTCAATGGTGTTCCTCCTTTTTCTGTTTACTCATTTCCACATCCTGTGCCTGGACTTGGGGTGCTTCCTGAGCTTTTGAGTATTATTGGGACACTCCCCACAGGGGTTTCAGTGTGTGAAGCTCTGTCTTCCCCCCTGGGGGAATGACCACAACTGCACCCCTCTGAGGTGGGGTGGAGCTGCTGTTCTATTGGGGGGGGGCTAGACTGTGATCAGGATCTGATTGTGGTCAGAGCCCCAGAGTCCTGTTCCAGGGACAGAGGACAGACCTCAGAAGTCTCTCCAATCCCCTAACTAGATTGAGTACTCAAGGCTGAGTTGCCTGGTGGCTCCTTCTTACCAGGCTTTGCCTGCTTCTGGTTCCTGGATGTGGGCTGCCACAGCCATTGAGTGCCCTAAGGGCTGGACTTCATGGGCTCTCTCTGGCAGAGGTCCCCCCACTGATATTTCAAGTTGTGCCCAGTGCTCCCTGGGGTGTAGGTAAGGAAGTTGCTCCTGCTGCCATGAGCCATGGCTCCCAGGTGCCCTGGGGCTGCCTCCAGAAGGCTGAAGTTCCTTCACTCTGGTGGCCGCTCCTCTAAGCCCATGGAGTGGAGCCTTTCAGCTACTTTCCAGGTTACCTTGGAATTGTCTCACTGGATCCCTCTATGGGTTCTGTCTCTCGAAATTTTAGAGTCCTTATTTTATAAGTTTTGAGAGAGAGCACTTAAGAGCAGCTCTTTTCCTGTTGCTAACTTGGCTCCTTCCTTTCATTTTTTAGCATTATTTAATTGCAATGATATAATCTGTAAACTAAAAAAATCATATCAGCAATTTTATATGAATAACTGTTTACATGTGATATATTACATATGCATAACATTTATATTCACATGTGATTTGTCTGTTTGACTAAATTAGTTCCATTAAAAATCAACTAAAATTTTTCAAAAAGTGAGGGGAGATAGTTTTATATATCTTTTTAGAGACTGGCTTATTAGTTTACAATTTTACAATATTCATTTTGATTGTTTTAAATCTTGCATATGCTATCAGATTTTTTTCGAATGGGTTTTTTATTTTTCTGACTTTTTTTTCTTCTTTTATTTTTTGAAAGTTCCTTGTTACAAGAACTGGCTATCTGGGAGTGCAAAGAGAAGGGAGAGAGGGGGCAATCATCTATCAATAAAATCTAATAAATTAAAAAGCTTAGAAATCATTCAAATTAAGTACTTAGTTTGTAGTATTTGATGGAATTGTTTGATTCAATCCAAAATTTCAGTTGTCTGGATCTAACAAGATATGATCAATATTAGTATGTCTTCATCTTGAAATTTATTTTAGCTTTTTATATAGAAGTAAGATTTCTTCATAAAGAACTTTCAGTCTTCTAAATTGTAAACCATTCAAAACTTCATTCAATAATATGAGAGAACAATAGTAAGTTATAAAGAATATCATAGACATTTTATTTTGTGATTAAAACTTAAGTAAATCTGTTGCTATATCTATTTTAATATACCAAACTATATCTGATAGTATATTTCTAGGTCAACTTAAAATATTAATTTATAAATATTTAGAGGTCAGTGAATATGTCAAATATAATTTGTTCAATTTCAAAGCCAGAGCCATATAATACAAATTCAACAAATCTTTATGAAACCCTGGCTAAGTGAGGGACATTGTGTGTGATGCTTGTGATACCAACACAAAAATGAAATAGTTCCTGGCCAAAATAAAAGAGTGAGCAATGGAACTAGAATCTAGGTCTTTTGACTGCAGTCCTCTTCTCATTATAATAATATCCCTGTGGTTTGTTTGTCTATTATTTTTTTTTGCTCAATCAAAGCTTTTGACATGGAAGTGACATCTCAATGTCATCATTTGCCAAGTGAGAGGGTTTGACAAGTTATTTTGTCCAACTATCTTTAACCTTTCTGAGCCTTAATTTCCACATCTATAAATGAGAGTATTAGGTTAGACAATTTCCAAGATTCGTTACATTTTTATAATTCTATACTATTCTTATATCCTGGCCCAGTTTTTCTAATAACTGTTTTTTTAAACCAAATTGACTTGCTTTTTATTATCATTTTATTATCATTTCCCTGTAGTTCCCAACTATATCACATTACTTTAAGCTGATTTATAGTTTATGTTTATAGTTATTGATTCTATTTTCTACTTATTATTTCCTTGCTGGGTTTTTTGTGCTTTCTGTACTCAAAAGATACAACAAAATTATATTATGACCGTTGATGTTAGACTGTCACTCTTGCTGATGTAATATAATATTCATTCTCAAAGTAGTAACTGTGCATATATCAGCTGGGGTAATGATCAGGTTTATTCTCTCACCTTCTCCCCAGCAAATCTATTCTTTGTGTCCAGTTTCACCTCGTATCTTCAGAAGGACCGCTTTAGAGAGCAAGCTCTGTGCTTTAGGGAAGGAACCTATAAAAGCTTCCTTGACTCCATTTTTCGTTTTTAATAAATTGCAATATAAAGAACTGAAGAATCAGAAAAAATTCAGATATCTGATAGAGAAAAATAAAGCAATTTGCGTGCAAGGTAAGTTTTACTTAATAAGTAGTGATTGATGAATTGTGATCTATATCAAGAATATTATGGCAAATCTTCACCCCTCAATGAATGTCTCTGTTTTTGTTAAGAGCATCCTCATTTTTCCAATCACCTGAGTTCTCACTTTTATTCTCTGTTTGTCACCAAGAACATTATTCTTAAAAAATAAGTAATTGTTAAAAAATACAGTTGTAGTGAAGCAAAATATTTTTCATCTATCAATATATAACATTCTAAAGATATTTAATAATTAATAAATATAAATGTTTGTTTTGCATACTTTATAATGGATAACAGAGTAGGCATGTAATGATTTAATAATATGCATATTATGTCAGTGTATCCATATGTGTGTTTTTGTACTTACTAGTGGGGTTTGTAATAAAAAAAATTGGAAACCAGGAATCTAGAGTTTATGATATTGTTTATCTTCTGAGCTGAAAGTTTTTTTCTTAACTCTCTGAAAATTTGCTGATAACAATTTTTAGTTCTGAAAGAATAACAGCTCTATAGAATAAATTATCTTCATTCCATATCCTGTATTTTTCCCACTGATGAGAAAAAGTCTATATTAAATCTATGCCAAATTTTAATAACAAATTCCTTAGAGAATTCTGGCTTCTTGAAGAGACATATGAAACTATGTCTATTAATTACATGTTCTAGATGTTGTTCCCTTTACATTTTCTTCTTTTGGATATATAGAGATGATTATTGGTTCTATGCAATACTGTAGACAAAATTCAAGCTTGATTTTTGTTCAATATAGTATTTATTAGACAATTTAGGAATCTATCAACTCATAAATTTCAAACAGTGGAGAGAAATAGCAATAATAATAATAATAATAATAACTTTTACATAATGTCTACTATGTGCCAGACTGTACTAAGGTATTAATCATCATTTTCTTATTTGATCCTCATAACAATTCCTTTTTTACAGATAAAGAAACTGAGTTAGATTAGCAGATTAAATGCCTTACCCCAGGTCATACAGCAACTAAGTGTCTGTGTCTGCATTTGAGAAGTCTTCCCAATTCCAGGCATGGAAATACATAGATTGGACCATTTAGCTGCCAGAGAAACTAAAGAGATGTCTTGGATTTTTAATGTTTACTTAACTTGGTTACAAAAGTGAAAAAAAAAACAAATTGTAAAATATCAGGAGGAGTTAAATTTTCTAGACTCCAACATTAAGATTCATATAAACAAATGTCACAATACAGCATATAGATATTCTTTGTTTCTATGTTTCCTTGCTAATGAAATGAGCTTTGTTGTTAGTGATTTAAAAACAAAACAAAACCAATACATACATACATACATATACACAATAAACTTCTGTCAGATATCAAATCTACTTGTAATTAAAACTATTCTTAAATACTGAAATGAGTAAGGAAGATACAATGTCATTGAGCTATTTGTTCCTTATGATATACAGGCTAAAAAATTCATGCAGTGTGCATTCTTAAGACTGTTATGCCTGAAGATCTAATGGAACCCTGAAAGAATTGAACTCCCTGGGCAAATGAAAGTTTCTCTTAAAGCTACTCTTGGGTTAATCATGTACAATCTGGGGGGGGGGGGTTATACACTTTTAGATTTGGAAGGGAGTATAGAGGTAATCTAGACCAACCTAGACCAATTTAGACCATGCACAACCAATTACTTCAAGAGAATTCTCTTTTACCATCTTAGATGATCTCATTATTGCGAATTCAGTACCTGACAAAGCAGGTTCATTGTTAAAAATGTTTCTTCTTTTTTTAAAGATGCCTTTTATTTTTATAAATTAATAAAATAATATTAAACAACAGCAACTACAACAACAAACCAAATGTGACAGAGTAAAAATATCCAATAAAGTGACTACATTTGGCAATATATACAGACTTCAATCCTATGAGGTCCTTTTTCTGTCATCATGAGGGATGTAGATTTCATTGTCTATTTTCCAGAAACTGTACTGGTTTTTAAATGATTTATGGCATATACTTTATTTTGTTTATTTGTTTTTAAAAATTTTTAATTATTTAAGGTAATTGGGTTAAGTGACTTGCCCAAGATCACACAGATCCTCCTAACTCTAGGGCTGGTGCTCTATCCACTGCAGCACCTAGCTGCCATGCAATACAGTAGATAAAAATATATTAATTATATTTGACTTTTTAATTTTTCAATTCTTTTATTTTAGTAAAAGTCATTATAGGATACTTATGTTTTGTAAAGTCATTATAGGATACTAAAAGTATATTTTTAGTAGTCTCATTCAGAAGTCCCTATAGATCACACAAGTCTTTTTTTTCTAATACTTCATTCATTTGTATATTTTCCTTCTTATTTTTCTTTCTTTTCCCTATGAGATGACCACTTTTTTTTTGTTTACTCCTCCATTTCCTTATCTGTAAATAAAGACATTTGGTAAGAATTCCCTTGCTGTTCATTTGAGTTCCTAAAAACTTCTGGTTGTATGTACACAGGTCTGAGAAACAGGGTAAAGGACAAAAGGGATCTATCATTTTATCAGCTCTGGAAAAAGGGGCAAGAGTCCTTTAATCTGTTATTTTCTTATGTATTATTTATCGTGTGTACACACACACACACACACACACACACACACACACACACACACACACAAACACAGAGACACAAATCAACTCTCTCCCAAGGGTCTTCTGTAAACAATATGAATTGCTAGGAGGGATTTCCTTTGAGACACAGAGGTTTCCCTTGAGAATGCTTAATTACTTGAGCTATTTTTAGAATAATTTACTTTGCTCCAGGTAGAAGGGAAAAAAAAAAAGAATACTTCAGTATTGTAGAATGTAATGATTCATTACTCCTCTTTATGATACATAGCAATTTACTTTCAGGAATATCAACTAAAGTTTAAAACTGCTGTAATGAAACTATATTTAAATTAACCTATTTATTTTAATCTGTACTCAACTTTTAACTTAAATCGAAGAGTATTTTAACATAGTGTGGCTGAATTTTCTTTTTCATTCCTTTTCTGTCTCCATATTGAAATGGAGGAGACAAAAGGGAAAAAGTAGAAAAAATTTTGAAAGTGGTATTTTTTTCTCATTTCTATTTCTTGGCGGGAGCATGGAGGGTTCTTTCTTTTCTGCTTTTGATCCGATTTGTGTTTTTTTCAATATGACTTTTATCCTTTCACTAACTGAGGTAGCATCCATTTCATGAGTAAACATCTGATAGACTTAAACATGAATATACTTAATTAATTACTGAATATTAATACAAAAAATTAATCATCCTACAGGCAATTGTAGCTTAATAATAATTGTAGCTTAATAATAACCCTAAAGAGTCTCTCTTTTTCTCCTCTAAGAAATGCTAAAGTTCTTAAAATTCATCTTAAAAGTACATAATTTAAATAATTTAATCTTGATTTTTAATAAGTGTAATTTAAACTTTTTTTCTCAAGGAATTAAGGGTTAAGTGACTTCCCTAGTGTAACATAGCAAGTAAATCTCATCGTCCCTCCCCGAATTGTCTTTGAAGGTTGATAGCAACCTGTTTGACTTAACTTGTTAGTATAGCAAATATTGAATAAATTCACTTTTAATTATGTCAAAGAAATGCTACTAATTCAGATGATTCCTTTGCTTCTACATGCAGTAGCAATCAAGTCACTTTTAATCATTGAATGATATACTCTATATTCACTCACTCCTGGAACTTTTTTTTTAACTGTTAGTTGCTAAGTATACTCTTGACTTTCTTTGATGATCAGCAAGCACTAGAGTTTACTGAGAATACAGAGTTGAGGAATTGGTTTTCATTCTCACATTCACATGTCATGGACAAATCACTTAACCTTTCTGATCCTCAGTTTCCCTATTTTGTAAGCTTAAAATACTTATGGATCCAACTTTATTGGATTTTTGAGGATGATTTAAGAATGTTTGTATTATATGTATGAGCATGCTATAATTGTTTAAAAGTGACCCTCTGAAAAAATATTTGCAGAACACATGCTTAAATTTAGTCTGCATTATTAACATTTTTTCCCATCACTTTATCAATTCTAAAGTACCAATAAAAAATAAATAAAATCCTAATTTGTAAGATTTGTAGATTTCTGAGATATAAATTTATTCCAAAATTTTTAACAATCAGCTCTCATGAACTTGAATCTTTTTTCAAAATGTTTAGCACACCACTATATGCATGTGTGCATGTATATATGTAAATATAGGGAAAATATATATCTTTATGAACCATAAAACTAATTCTTATACTATTAAAACTAGAACTTTAAAATGTTTAGCAAATATGAAAAAAGTCATATTTTTGTAAGTTTTAAATGGTATCAAATATGAATTATTATATTTATCATCTCATTCTCATCATATATGTGTGTATGTGTGTATATATTTGGCCAACTGGTTGGTTTAGTGAATAGAGCCTTAGCTTTGGAGTCAGGAGGACAGGAGTTTGAATCTGACCTCAGATACTAACACTTACTAGCTATTTGAAACTGGGCAAATCATTTAACCCTGATTGCCTTACATCCAAGGACATCTCCACTCACTCTGATTCATACCTGGCTACTGGATCCAGATGACTTTGAGAAAGTCAGACTAGTGACTTAGAACAACACCCCCTCCCTCATGTTGTAGTCTTCTTCAAGAATGAAGGATAAGAATTTATTATTATTATTATTATCATCATATATAATGTAAATATATTATTGTTGATAAATATTTTTTTCTGTCATGTCCAGCTTTTCATAATCACATTTGGAATTTTCTTGATAGAAATACTAGAATGGTTTGTCATTTTCTTTTCCACGTCATTTTACAGTTGAGGAATTGAGGGAAACAGTCTTAAGTCACTTGCCCAGGATCTAAGACTAGATTTGAAGTCAGGAAGATGAATTATCATGATTCCTGGTCTTATATTCTGTCATTTACACAACTTAGCTGCCCTATGCATAGATGTGCACATGTATACCAATGTTTATGAATATAGAAGTATGTACACACACAAAGGCACACACAGGGCAGGTAGGTGACACAGTGGATAGAGTATATAGACATCTATTTTAGGTATATACAAATACAGCATATACATATATAATATTTATTTTCATTTAACATTCTATATATTACTATCCTGGAGAATAAAATTATCTTAGTTTAATTAAAGTATTAGTATGAAATTTATCCTCTGTAGACTTACTACAAGCATTCTTAGTACAATTCCAATGTCAAATAGAATGAGAGATTATATGTATCTCTTTGTGGATCCAGTTGATTTTTATCTCCTCTGCTAGATCTCTCTATTTTGAAAAATTCTAAACATTTAATATGGTGCCAGCTATTAAATATGTTGTCTTTAATTTTTTATTGATAAGCATTTTAACGGGACAGCTGTGGGCAACTGATCATTGTTCAAAAACTAACACAATAATATTCCATCACTATCTTTTACCACAAATTGTTAAGCTTTCCATAATTGATATTCATCCCTACAATTCCAGATATTAGCAATTATGATTCATTTAAGTGAAGATAAAATTAACTTTTAATTAAAATGGAAAATATAATGTTGTTAAAATATTTTAAAATTTCCTTTTTATTTTCAGCTCAAAATTCTTTCCCTTCTGCCCCATTTATACCATCCATTGAAAAAGCAAGAAATGCAAAACCCATGATATGTATAAATTCATGCAAAATGTATTTCTGCATTAAGCATATTATGGAAAAAAGTAAAAAAAAAACTAAAGGAAAATATACTTTAATTCTTGTTCATCACTTTACATCATGAATCCTGTGGAGCTGTGCATCACTGTACTTATCTAAGGTTAAAAGCCTTTTACAGTTGATTATCTATATAATAGAATTGTCATTTATGTAGATAGCTCTCTTGTTTTTTTGCTCACCTCATTTTGCTTAAGATCATATAAGTCTTCCCTGGTTGCTCATATCATTCGTAATCAGACCTTTAAAATTAGAGTAATACGTATATTTAATGTGGCAAAAAAATTAAAAATAAGTCCCTAGAGGCAGAGGTAACATCAGTAATACATTTTTAATGTTATTTAGATGAGGTCACTTAGGAACCATTCACAGATTTCCAAGAAGGTCTGTAGAGTGTACCTCCCCTTAGACTGACCTGGCTCATGGCCACCGCAACATGTGCAGTTCCTATTGATACAGTCATCATCATTACTACTGAATGCTACATAGTAACCTGTTAAGGAAATAGAAGAAATTTCTGTTGTCACTTCACAAGTATTTTAGTAATAACTGATATTATTGCTTCTTTCAAAATTAAATTTTTAACAATTTTCTTAAAAATAATCCTCTCTCTCTCTCTCTCTCTCTCTCTCTCTCTCTCTCTCTCTTTCTTTGTTTTACTATCTTACTACAAATTTATAGGGAGAAAAGGTAGCCAAAGATATATATATATATATATATATATATATATATATATATATATATATATATATATATATATATATATATACATACACATAGTTTGGAGCTACTCTTCAATTTCAAAACATGACCCCATCCCTCAATCCCTCAATACAGATTGTGTGCTTCTCCTATGGTTCTCCAGTTGTCTAAGCTTTAAATAAACTATTCTTACTTGCCATTGTTAGGATGCAGTTGATGTAGAACTTCAAGTATAAAATCCACTAATTATTTTATGTTCCTATGTTTTTTTTTTCCCTGCAAGAAATTGTTTAGATACATTAAATTACTTTTGGAGATTTTTTTTCATCTTATGTTTGTCAGTCAATATGAGATAGGAAACATGTGACAGCAAGTGTGACATGAAATATTATTTCAAGATTTCATATCTTCTGTCAGGCATTTCGATATTCTAGGAGCTTAGAGATCATCTAGTACAATTCACATATTATTCATATTATTAAATCAGGGAAAAATCTTTAAGTGTCTGGTCCAAAATCATATAATAAGTGGCAGTGGCACAGGATTTGAACCTCTGAGGTCCTCTTACAAAAAATCCAACACTTGTTACAGTCCATATTACCTTTGAATCTGTTATATAGGAATGATGTTTAGGAGCTTGAAACAATGATAAAGGATCCCTCACAGAAAGAATGTTCTACGAATGGGTTACTTCTTGTCAGTTAATGAGCTAGGTAAGGATAAATTGCCTTGGTTGAACCACATTTACTTCACTGATTTTCCTGAAATCTACTTTTGCCTCATTGATTTTTTTGTTGTTGCTGATTTAGTTGTAATGACCTACTGGATATTAATTGATTTCATTGCAATTGTTTTTTTCCACCACTGATTACATAAATTATGATTGCTAGCTACAATAAAGACTCCCAGAACTCTCGTTCCCTAAATGATCAATGTCTTCCTAGCCTACCATAAATAACACCACACATATGCTGGAAATGAGTTTTAAGTACTGAAAGACTTATACTGGATTCCATTGAATAACTTGTACTTCCTATAGTCACAAGGTGATCTGAAATAAAGGAACCACTGTGTCTGCTTTTGAGAGGGTGATAAGTAGTTTGTAGGTTAGCTTCATCCTGAAGAGAATGGAAGAGGTTGGGAGCTTGCACATCCAAGGTACTAGTGGATATTCTGGAAAATAATAAAATTTCGGGGCAGCTAGGTGGCGCAGTGGATAAAGCACTGGCCCTGGAGTCAGGAGTACCTGAGTTCAAATCTGATCTCAGACAGTTAATAATTACCTAGCTGTGTGGCCTTGGGCAAGCCACTTAACCCCATTTGCCTTACAAAAAAATACCCTAAAAAAAGAAAATAATAAAATTTCTTGTGTATTAAAAGCTTAGAAGTCAGAGTGAAGTAGATTTAATTATAATATACAATGACTGGGCAGGTAGGTGGTGCAGTAGATAGAGCACAGGAGTCAGGAGACCCTAAGTTCAAATTTGACCTCAGACACTTAATAATTGC
Source organism: Macrotis lagotis (assembly GCF_037893015.1). Classification (NCBI taxonomy): domain Eukaryota; kingdom Metazoa; phylum Chordata; class Mammalia; order Peramelemorphia; family Peramelidae; genus Macrotis; species Macrotis lagotis. The sequence goes on from NC_133663.1 coordinate 199,141,038, forward strand.
CTAGCTGTGTGACCTCGGGCAAGTCACTTAATCCCATTGCCTTAAATAAATTTTAAAAAATTAAAAAAAAAAGAACTTTATAATATACAAGGGGATAAATTTTGAGAGAATCAAAACACTTGCATGTGTCTTAGTCCTAGAATTTTGCTTTGCTTTCCTGTGTATAGAGAACATGAAAAGAATGAGCATTTATGTAATATCTACTGTATACCTATTATGCTAAACTGGTAATTTAGGACAATACTTCCCTCACTCAAATCCAATTCATCTGAGTGCCATGGCATCACTTCCCTGTTGTGATGATCTTCTTTGAGAATGAAGGGCAAACCATACCCACAACTCTGCTAAAATCTTTGTATAAATATTATCACATTTGATCCTACAACAACCCCATAAGGGCAAAAAAATAATTTTTATCTGAATATTCTGTGTTGAAAAAATGTCACATTTCAATATGCCATTTATAATTTAATTCATAAATTTAAAGTTATATTTGTCCTATAGTATCATGATTCTAATGCATCTTATGCTGATCCTGGAGGTAAATTGCACTTGGGGAAAAGGGCACTCCACAAGTTAATCCCTATATGAGAATTCTTTTTGTATGATATGGAAGCACTTTAGAGTTTCTCTTTCCCCAGATGCCTATCTTCTCTAATACTGATAGAAAATAAAGGTAAGTAGGAATGTCAGTTAAAAATACATGGAAATTATGGAAAGTCTTCTCTCTGCAAGCCAGCTAAACTGAAAAATCAATGAACTACTTCTTAGAAGAGAATCCTATTCCTACTGTATTTTGGGGTTAGAAGTGAGGGACTGAGTTATACCTCAGTAGATATGAAAGTTCATCCTACTAGGTTTTTCCTTTATCAATACAACTCTTCCATTCTCCTTATTCTCTGGGAATTTTACCCATCTTCTCTCACAAATTTTCAATAGATCTTCTATTGAGGAATTAATTTTTTTTATTTTTATTTTAGTTTTTGCAAGGCAATGGGATTTAGTGGCTTGCCCGAGGCTACACAGCTAGGTAATTATTAAGTGTCTGAGGCTGGATTTGAACCCAGGTACGCCTGACTCCAAGGCCAGTGCTCTATCTACTGCACCACCTAGCCGCCCTGGATTAATTTAAAAAAAAAAGCTTTTATCAGTATCAGTACATCATTTGCACTGCCCATGTATTTCCTCTTAATCATGTTAGATGAGTTGGTTGCCTCTTTTTCTAATTATACATTTACTGAATGATCTTAGGTCCACTTGCATTTATAAATTTAGATTTAAAATAACCATTAACTCCTTCCTTCTAGATTTTGTTATTTCTGAACTAACTTTGTATATATGTTTTACTGTGCTAATATTGAAAATTCCACATAAAGAAAGCATTAATAATAGTTCATATTCAAGAAAACAGTGAATTGTCCCTCAGACATGCCATATTAATTTTACGAAGGTGAAAGAGACACAAGTATTGAAGAACAAAAACTATCTTAGAGAGACAAATTGACTAAGTAATATTGCAGCTACTTCTGGATCAAGTCCCACCATTCTTGCATATTATTATTATGTGTCTATACCAGTCACTAAACTTTCAAGTAATTTTCTAATAATATATTTTAGAATAGTTATTGAGTTTGCTTGACAAGTGTGAGTTTCTTACTCCTCCTCTGTACAATGAAATCAAATATCAACCATAAAAGAAATATTTTGAAATTGTTTTCTAAATTTTTACTTTGATTTTTTTTTAAAAATGATTTGTTAATTGGGAATTCCAAAAGTGTCTAAGATCAATATAGAAAATAAAAAGGACATAATTCATTTAGAGCATTTTTAAATCAACAATCCTAAAAATATAATTTATTTCAGGCAATAAGGCATAGTGATTTTGTGTAGTTCTTTTGTAGAAATAAATGAACCTCAAATACACAAAGTTGAATCTGCAAGTATAATTATATATGTCTTGGACTGATAGCACTATATATCCCTATGATTTTAAACTGAAGCTCTCATTTCATCTGTATTTCATGCACCCCAAATATATCTTTTTGATGTAAAGGATTTTGCCATGGCATGCCAAACTTTAAGACCCATTTATGTGTTATGTGATACAAATTATAATATGAAAACAGTATTCTAGGAAAATTTGATTTACTAAAATTCCTTGAAGATTGTGTTAAATTGGCAGAATTATGAATTTCTTAGCTTAATGACACTTTTTAGGCTAATTTTTTGTTTTCCTCATTTACTGAATCTTATTTATTTGATATTCTTATGTGGTGTTTGAACTAGAGGAATGCCTGCTTTGTGATGCAAATGAAAATTCTGTTTCTAACCTGTTTGATTTTATTGTCTCACATGTTCAGCAATTACATTTTTCATCAATGAGAATTAATTAAACTAAGAAAGCATAGGGCTGCCTAAATTTGTGCAGTATTAGTATTGAAGATAATATTCTTCAAGGATTATGCTTTCAAGAATTCACATACAAGTTATTTTATTTTATTTGTATATTTATATCTTTTATTTCAGTTGATAAACTGCATTGCTAATCGTTTAAATGTTATTATATTTTGGGGGAAGTTTGATGTGATTTGGATTATAAATATCATTTTAAAAAGCTACAAATTAGGTGAGTGGCTTGTTAATAGACTGCTGATCAACTTTGCTCCAAAAGAAGCAATATAAATTTGTATTTTATAATCTGTCACTATATATATATATATATATATATATATATATATATATATATATATATATATATATACTTAATGGTTCAGCAATAGCCACAAATGCATTTAGATAGGTTTTTTTTTAAAAAGAAATGTTATTTAACCAATCATAAAAAACACAAACTCAGCCAAGATGACATTTTTAAAACAATTTTTATGACTTTTTGTTCATTTAGAAAGCTGAAGTTTATTGTATTTTGTCAAATGTGCTCTTTGAGAATAATTATATAACATGTCATTAACAATACAAATCTACTAGCAGATATTCACAGTTATTAAAATTTGACTATATTCCAATTAGACTGAGAATGCTAAACAAACATTTCCTAAAAACCCTGAGAAGTGCAGCAAAATCGACACCACTTCCAGTGATTGATTTCAATTCATGAAACATTTATTTAATCAAATGTTTACTATCCTAAGCACTGGGCATTTGGAGTAGGAAGGGGCACATAAAGTTTACATAAAATTCTTTTCTATTCTCATAGTGCTTAAGATAACACAAAAGATGACAAGACAGTTATAAACAAAACCAAAATATAATTTTTGAACAGTTTGAGGAAAGAAAATTTTTTTTTCATTGGGAAAACTGAGGGTCAGAAAGTTTAAATGGCTCCTGTAGTCACAAAGGGAATATAACAGAAAGCTGAAACTTAAACCTAACTCCATAACATTGAATACAACATTTTTTCCCCATTTGACAATAATGCTACTCTTGATGCATTCTGCTCTCATCACATTTCTTTGCTCTATTGCTATCATAATCACAAATATTGTTCAGGTAGGATAGTGTACCTTAAAGTAACATAAGTTACAAAGTGAACAAGGCTCTCAAATATTTGAACAATGAATATTTGGAATGGAAAATATCATTTAGTTTAATATACTCAATTTACAGAAGAGGAGACTGGAGAAAGTAGATGTATGGATAGATGATAGATAGACAGAGATAAATAGATAGGAAGAAAATTAATTAAATACTTACTATATGCTAAATTCTGTGCTAAGTTTTGGGAATATAAATAACATCAAGCAAGGGAGTCTTCCCCATCAAGAAATTTGTATTTTAAAGGGGGAGCACAACCCATTAATGGAAAGTGAAAGGACACAAACATAAAAAAATGTCGTGACTGGAAATTAGTAGAAAACATAGAGGTCTGGACCATCAAGATAAAGCAAAAGCTATCCTATTAAAACCCAGGACAATTCAAAAGATGAAGCAATGACTTGTCTGAGATGCCACAGATTATGGATGATTTGATAATTGGATTTAGGTCTTGAATTCCCTGCTCTTTTCATTTTGAGACATTCTTGAAGGAACTGAGATAATATTCTAAAAGTTTGCCATTCTTTGTAGTTATGTTTATTCTTTCTGTTTCAGTTAGTACCAAAGGAGACTTTTGCTATATAAAAAAATACAATTCACCATAACTGTTTTTGTTTTCATGTATATCTTTAATTATAAATGTTGTATCCACAAAGGAAGGGGAAAACACAGAAAAGGAATTTTTTCCTTAAATGGTTGCTTTCATTTAATCTTATGATTTTGATCATCATTAATTTTTTTAACAAATATCCAAAGGGCAGAATCAAAGTTTGAATGGGAATATCAAATAACAGATTTCTTGGCTGTGTTACCACTCAGGAGATATTTCTAAAACACATAATAAATCCTTGCAGCAACAATTAGTTTATAACCTGAAAATGCTAGTGGGAATTCCCTTGGAAAGTTTTCATTAAATACCCTGGAGTTGGGGAAATATTAGTAAAATACCCGAGTCTTCTATGTAGGAAAGGAAGTTATTTATTCCACTTCTTTTACTGCCATCATTTGATGAATCACTGGAGTAAATGGGAACTGACAAACAACTCTTCCTTTAGCAGTTGGTCACAGTGACAGCATCAATAGAAAAACACATTATGGGTTCTAAAATACCACATTTTCCCCATTTATACTGAATAAGACATGAAACTATTTAAGGAAAGCAGTAGTATGTTATCATTAAGGAATAGTTGACAGGGTAGAGATTATGCTCTGAACTCACTTCAGTCATCATTCTTAATTTTTTTTCTATAGTTAATACAAGGTCCATCCACATAGAAACACTAGCTTAAGATGCAGAGGCTACCTCTATTTTTAAATCCACATTGAATAATTGGTTTCTTCAAAACCCACTTTTCTTTCTACATATTGGAGGAATTTCTGTCTTTCATAAGCATCATATTATGTCTGCTGCTAACATTATACTACTAAAAAATGGGTAACAAAGAAGAAAAAAGCCAAGAAAATATGATTTACACCATCCCGTAAGCAATGTTTCCCATTCTTTTTCCCACTTCAATTCACAGATGGTAAAGTGTGCAATCTTTTAGATTTCTTTCTCTTATTTTCTTTTGTTAGGATGATTGCTACTTTTTAATAATGACCTTTTCTAGTTAGTGTGCTTTTCGGTGTTTTCCTCCTTTAATTAATATGTACAATATATACCTTCTAGTATATTTACTTAATAATACTAGACCTTAAAACTCTGACACAAATTAATTTCTTCTATATTCACAAGTGATATTTAAACTTAACATTTAATTATAAAAATACCACTTCCTCATCCCCTTACATAGTATTTTATGGTAATAATAATTAAAATGAAAAATCTTCAAATTCTTTGTAAATGAAAAGTACATTCAAGGAAGTGATTCCTCTCCCATGAATGAGAAAAGTGCACAGAAAAAGCATTAATAAAAAGTGTATATAAATGGTATAAAATTGACATTCAGTATAGATTTTACTCTATTCAGAATTATTTTACTTAAAGATTGACAGTCTCAAAAAGGACAGTTCTGTAATTATATAGTAACTATACAATTCATTTAGGATCAAAACTATGTAGGGTTTATGATGTAATCAGAAATGGTTAAGTGCTGTCTCTCTACTGAATATTCTTATAGCACAAAAATATAAAAATTGTAAGTTGTGGAACAAGTCTTATAACTTCAGCTCTCATATAAAGCATATAATTACTACATATTTGGCATATAATTACCCAGTAGTCAGAGTTTATATTGACCTTATGAAATAGTGATACTATAATTTCAAATTAAAAGTCTAGCTTGAAAGTGAAATTGTATGTTGGTTTTGAACTGCTGCATTAGGTACTCTTTTCAGGAGAGTAATTTATGACCCTGGCTTCCCTGATTTTCTATGAAATTATGAATATGCAAAGTGTTATTAAAACATTTTTTATGACTGAATGGTTAACTGGTTGCATGAGTAGGTAAAAGGAGGAGTACTGTGTGGATTGGAATAGGCTGATAATTACAACTTTTCATCGGGAGGCTTTATAGTATATACTCTTTTAGAAGACACAGTGAAACATGACTGCTTAGGGCATCTCATTCCCTTGGGATTTGACTCATTTAAGTTCCCAGAAAAACACATTATGACTGCAACAATAATTATACATTTCAAATTGGATTTTTATATGTACACTTCAAAATTCTTTTCTGCTTTTAATGCAAACTCGGCATAATTTTATGGTCCTTCATTTGCATGCAGAGCAGTACAAAAACATTCAAACTATTCCAGAGTATGCTAACAAAATTATATTAATTATGTTTCCAAAGGTGATTTACCTTCAAGCAATATTTTCATGTCACTTTTCACATAGACACAATTATTTTTTCGATTAAAATCAAGAGCAAATTATTTTGAAGTTGATGGCAGCAGCTTTTTCCCTTCACACAATAACTGAACTCTCTTTATCCATGAATATTTTCAGCATATGTAGCACAATAGTTTATTTGACTTCTCTCAAATCTAGCAACAATTTCTCAGGAAACTTCAGCGAAGAACCAGTTGCATAATCTTGTGTCTTGTAAATTAAAGCTGTACAATTGCTATAGAATTAGAAAACTTGTTTTAAAATTTAGAAAATATAGAGGGGGGGAAACCCTATTCTCTTACTTGTATTTTCTGAAAATGTATTGTTTCCCCATTTTTCCCCATCTCTTTTCTTCCTTTAGTGAATTATGATTGGCAAGAATCTGATATTTTTCCTTATGAGATACCCACACAGTACTCTGCAAATAAAAAAAAATCCCATATAATTGTTCAATTATCACCTTTATCCAAATTAAAAAAAAGCAATGAAAAACAGACATGTTGAAACCCTTCTTTACTTGCCAAGTTCACTTATTCATCACACAACGAACTTAAAAAATTCACTTGCTACCAGACCAGACATGGATATCATTACTGTTTTGTAAATTGTATTTATTTTAATATTAAACTTGCTCAAGGCATTTGAAAGTTTCTTAAAAATCCACTATATTACAGCTCACTATTATAAAATGCATTTTATGTCAAATTTTAATCTTTAAAATGTATAATTAAATCCTAATTTTATATTGTTAACCTATAAAATGACTATTAGTTCTTTCTTAGTGTTATAAAGGTCTTTCACTGTTTTATTAATTTTTATAGCTTATTGGTTGCTTTGATTTTTTTAAATTAAGGGAAAGGAATTCACAAAGTAATAAGGGCATAAAATCTATATCTGGAACAAATTTATATTTCCATACAATGAATATTGTGTAAACTATTATTAACCCAGAAAATGCCCATATAATGTCATTAACCCAGAAAAAAAGTCTAATAGTTAAAAATTATTATATCTTTAGCAAGGTAAACATTATTATTTTCCTAGTAAAGAAGAACAGAATATAAAGGATAAAAGATACATAATAAAATAATAATTTTAAAAATATTGTTTATGGATTAAATGGACACTGCCCTTAAAGACAGAATGGAAGGAAGAAGAGGAATCTTTTTCCTTTTAGATCTTCCAGATTTTGATAGTTTATAGGAAGAAATGAATGAAGAGAGAAAGAAAAAAGTAGGAAGAAGGATAGAGGAACAAAGAAAGAAAAAAAGGAAGAATGACCAAAGAAGGAAGGAAGAAAAGCAGGAAGGCAGGAGGAAAGGAAGAAATTATTAAGCACTTATTGTATGTCGGCACTAGTTATACAAAGAATCCCTGTCCTCAAGGTTCTTATAATTTAGGGAAAGGCAAGGCAACCAAAGGGATCAGTGGTGGAGAAGAAGGTACCCAATAAACATGAGATGCTAGTTTTATAGCCCAGAAAATCAGAGATATAGATAAAAGACTGAAAGGCATCCAACCCACATCCTTACAAAAATTGGAGGTGCTAGGAAAAATTCAATAGTGGGAGAAAGGGAGGTTATGGGTTGGTCCTTGAGAAGTAGGTTTTTTGTTTTTTTTTCAGGGCCATGAGGCCCCAGGTGCTGAGGGAAATTCCAAGAAGAAGTAGTAACAGAAAAGGCATGGTTTTGAAGTCCAGAAAACGAGGACAGTAAGTACTAGAAAGAGCATGAAGTGTTATGAGTTTTCTTCTTCTTTTCCCTCTTCTAGGAATAACTGGCCTCAAAATACATTGTAGTACAAAACAGGCAAATGTTCTTCTTATGGCTTTTATTCTCTTTCTAAACTCCATCCTACAATCATTTTCTTTTTCCATTCAGTTTATTGACAATACTCATTCCTTTAAAAAGAGAAATCATGCTCCATGTCCTCCAAGTAAATTTTACATACATCCTACTTGAATGTGTCAGGTTGCTATGTTTGATATTTCCTATTAACTTTATCTTTTTTAATCTTCCTTTAAAGTATTTATATAACTCTCCTACAATTTAATAAGTACATTGAAGGCAAAGAACATGTGATGATTTATCTTCACAACCCCACAGTCTAAGGCCTAGTAGATATAAAAGCTCCATAACAAATATTTAATTGAATTAAGTATATTTTTCTACACCTATTAGGGTAACAAACTACTAATATATTTATATATGTTATTAAATATATAACCGCTATATTTTATATATGTAAAAATACAATATAGGCATTATTAAACATATAAAGAGTACACTTGACTGTGTAGCTATAGGCAAATGCAGTTTACATCACTTTTAAAATTCTATATTTATCATAGTCTTTTTATTTTCTTATAAAATGTTATATGTGATCCTTAGTTGTTTGGAATTTTTCTGTACATATGGTATGGCTGCTAATATACATCTTGTAATTTGGCTCCTCTGATAAAAGTTTGAATCTTTGTTAAAAATAAAAAAACAACAAATGCCATATATTAGTGAGGATTCTTGAATTATCACAAAGATAACAAAAAGCTTACACACATGTACACATGCAAACATAACATATGCACACAGACCTATTAATCTAACTCTGACTAAGAAGACATTCTGGCAAGTAATTAAGGCAATATCTTGTTGTGAGATCTTTAATTGAGTGTCTTTGAATTATTCTTTATACTGTAATATTAATTTTTTTATCAATGATGCTTTTATCCAAAGTCATTGATTGCATTCTTAGTAAATAATTTATTTATTTATTTATAAGTTAAATAAATAAATTCACTTATATTTTTAAATTATATGTAGAAATAATTTTCAGCATTTATTTTAGTTGTTTCCTCCCTCCCTCCCTCCCTTCCCTCCCCCTATCTTGATATAGGCTGCAAATATACAGTTGTGTTGCAACTGTTTCCATTTTGATCATGCTGTGAAGGAAGAATCAGAGCCAAAAAAGGGAAAAATCACAAGAAAGGGGGAAAAAAATTAAAAAGGTGATATATTTTAATCTTCATTCAGATTCCATAGTTCATTCTCTGGGTGTGGATGACATTGTTTATTGCAGTTCTATTAGAAATGTCTCTATTTCTGGGAAGAGAAAAGTCTACTATAGTTCTTTGTCATACAATGTTCTGTTAAAGTTTACAGTGTTTTCTTGCTTCTGCTTACTTCACTCAGCATCAGTTCATTTAAGTCTTTCCAAGTTTTTCTGAACTCTGCTTGTTTTTTGTTTTTTATAGAACAATAATATTTTATTATATCCATATGTTACTACTTGTTTAGCCGTTCTCCAATTGATGGATATCCCCTCAATTTCCAATTCTTTGCCACCACAAAAAGAGCTGCTATGAATATTCTTATTCATGTGAATCATTCAAACTTTTTTTGTGATCTCTTTGGGATTCAGACCTATGAATGGTAAAAGAGTATGCACAGGATTATTGCTCTTTCTGCATAGTTCCAAATTGTTCTACAGAATGGTTGCAATAATAGTGCATTACCATCCCAGTTTTCTCATATTCCCTCAACCATTTATTTCTTTTTTCTGTCTTATTAGTCAGCCTTACAGATGTGAGTGACACCTCATATTTCTTTTAATTTTTAATGATTCAGAGTATTTTCTTCATATGATTTTAGATAGCTTTAATTTCTTCATCTAAAAATTGTCTTTGCCCCATTGAGGAATGACTGGTATTCTTAAAAATTTGACTCAGATCTTAAAGTATTTTAGAAATAAGATCTTTATCAGAGACACTGTCTATTAAAAGTTGTTTCCCAGCTTTCTGCTTTCCTTCTTTCCTTCTTATCTTCCTTGTATTGGTTTCATTTGTGCAAAAAAAATTTTCAATTTTGTAATTCAAACTATCCTGTTTGCATTTCTTGACATTCTTTTTTGTTCATAAATTCTCTTCTCCATAAATCTGACATGTAAATGACTCTTTGCTCTTCCATTTGGTTTATGGAATTACCCTTTATGTCTAAATCATGTACCTATTTTGACTTTATCTTGGATGTGAGATGTTGTTCTGTGTCATGGATATGTCATCAGAAGAGCAGAACCTTTCCTGACATCATGAAAATTAAACAAATAATGATGATAAGATAAATAACAATACTTGCTCACTGCTCTATTAATATGCAATTTCTCTGTGATTCCATCCTTTTCATACTAAAATTGGCATACTGATCTCCAGTTTTCACAGCAGTTTTTGTCAAATAGTGACTTTTTGTCCCAGAAGTTGGAGTCTTTGGACTTATCAAATAGTGGGTATAGTAATTTGCTACTGTGTTTTGTGAATCAAATATAATCAACTGATCTATCACTATATTACTTAGTACCAGACAGTTTGGATGACTATTGCTTAATAATATGGCATTAGATCTGGTACAACTAGGCCACCTTCCTTTGCATTTTTTTCATTAATTCCCTTGGTAAAAATTTGCTATATTTTATCTTTTGCCCTTCCAGGTAAATTTGGGTATTATTTTTTCAAGCTATATAAATTAATTTTGGGATAATTTGATTGCTATGGCATGCTATGCATACATTAATTTAAGCAAAATTGTCAGGTTTTAGTTATATTAGCTGTGCATATTCTTGAGCAGCATATATATTTCCATTTGTTTGGATTGTACTTCTATGTAAAATGCTTTGTAATTTTATTCATATAGGTTCTGGGTTTGTCTAGACAGGTAGAAGTAGATTCCCCAATTTGTTTTTGTTAAATACAAAAGATTTGAATGGAATTTCCCTTTCTTTTTCATTTTTTTGATTGATATTTTATTTTTCCAGTTATATGTTATGAAAGTTTTTCAGCATTCATCCACATATATTTATGAGTTACACATTTTTCTAGCACCCGCCCCGCCCCGATCCCTTAGTGGCAAATAGTCTGGCAAATGTACATATACATTCGTGTATTACATCTTCATATGTAAGGTACATTGTGAAAGACAAATTAGAACTAAGAGGAAAGAAGAAATCATGGGATAGGAAGGAAAAATTTGAGAAGTTTTAAAAAAGTGAACATATATGTGTGTGTGTGTGTGTATACACACACACACACATATGTTCAGATTCTGTGGGGTTTTTTGTTTTGTTTTGTTAAGTTTTTCCTCTGAACATGAATGGCATTGTCCATAATATGTCTCCTAGTGTTATCCCAGATCTCTGAAGTTCTTCTATCATAGTTGATCAACTCACAATATTATTGCTAGTGTGTACAGTGTTCTTTTGGTTCTGCTCCCTTCACTTAGTATCAATTCTTGTGATTCTTTCCATGGTTCTTGTAGAGCAATAGTATTCCATAACAGTCATCTACCAAAACTTGTTTAGTCATTTCCCAATTGATGGACATCCCCTCAATTTCCAGTACTTTACCACTACAAAAAGAGCTGCTATAAACATTTTTGAACATGTGAAAATTTTCCTCAAAATTCCCCAAATTTACATAGAAGAAAAAAGATCAAAAATGGCAAGGGGATTGGAAAAAATTGCAAAAGAAGGTGCCCTAGTAGTACCAGATCTAAAATTATATTATAAAGCATCAGTCATCAAAACTATCTGATACTGTCTAAGTGATAGAGTGATAGATCAATGGAAATGATTTATTTTGGATAGAGGCCTAGCATTTATATTTCTGGTTCAAAGGGAATGATCAGTTTTATTGCTTTTTGGGCATAGTTCCATATTGCTCTCCAGAATGGTTGGATCCATTCACAACTCCATGAATAACACATTAATGTCCTAATCTTCCCACAGCCTCACTAACATTGATCATTTTCCCTTTTTGTCATTTTAGCCTATCTGATGGGTATGAGGGGTATCTTAAAATTGCTTAATTTGTATTTCTTTAATCAATAATGATTTGGAGCATATTTTTTCATATGATTATGTAAAACATTATTTTTTCTTTAAAAAACTGCCTGTTCATATCCTTTGACCATTTTTCAATTGGAGAATGACTTGTAACCTTATACATTTGGTGCAATTCTCTGTATATTTTAGAAATGAGACCTTTATCAGAACCCCTAGCTGTGCAAATTGTTTTCCAGTTTTGCTTTCCTTCTAATTTTGGCAGCATTGCTTTTATTAGTGCAAAACCATTTTTTAAATTTAATATAGTCAAAATCATCCATTTAAAAATTCATAATATATACTGTATTTTGTTTGATCATAAATTCCTCACCTTTTATGGACAGAGTATTTCTTAATCTGGTAATTGATCTATGGTATTGCCCTTTATATTTATATCCTGTACTCATTTTGATCTTATTTTTATATAAAGTATGAGATATATATCTATGCCTAGTTTTTTATGTTATACTATTTTCTAGTTTTCAAACTTTTTTTGGTTATGTTGTGAGTTATTATGCCAGAAACTAATGTCTGTGGGAGATGGTCAAATAGCAGATTAGTATGGACATTCACTCTGTGTCTTGCACTAGGTAGTTTTGATGATTGCTACTGTACTGTATAATTTTAGAACTGATAAAGCTAGGTCACATTTCTTTGTATTTTTTTCATCAATTGCCTTGATATTCTTGACCTTTTGTTACTCCAGATGAATTTTGTTACTATTTTTGTAATTCTGTTGCTCTTTGCACTGTGCCACCTAGCTGCCCCTGTAGTGTTTTTAATAGGAATGATTGTTGTTTTTTTGTCAGAGTTTTGTTTGGTACCTACTGAGATAATTTTGGGATTTCTACTGGTTTTATTATTGATATGTTTATGTTGAGTGTTTTCCTAATATTCCTACATACTTGATATAAATCCTACCTAATCATGATGTATTATCTAGTATTTACTTGTTGTAATCTCTTTACTAAAATTTTATTTAAGATTTTTATACCTATGTTCATTATAGAAATTGGTGTATAATTTTCTTTTATTTTTGGTTTAGGCATCAGTACCATACTGGTGTCAAGAAAGGAATTTGGCAGAACTATTTTTTAAATAGTTTATAGAATTAGAATTAATTTTTCTTGAAATGTTTGGTAGAATTTACTTGAAAATCCATGTGGATCTGGAGACTATTTCTTAGGGAGTTTATTGATGGTTTCTTCAATTTCTTTTTCTGAAATGGAGTTGTTTTTTATTTTTCTCTTTTGTTAATCTAGTTAGTTCACATTTTTGTAAATATTCATCCATTTCATTCAGATTGCCAAATTTCTTGGCATACAGTTGAGAAAAATAGTTCTGAATTATCTTAATTTCTTCCTAATTGGTAGTGAGTTTACTGTTTACATTTTTTTAGTTTTCTAGAGACTCATAGGGAAGTCTTTATTGACTTAAATTTTGAAGTAAAAATTTAACAAAACAAGAGAAACTTAAAGGCTTTTGAAGTAAAACAGTAATAGTATACAAATCTCCAGTGTTCAGTAAAATAGTCAAAATTCAAATGAACTTGAGAAACTTAGACTTCATTGTGCCTTTTTCATTATACATCATATACCTATTGAAAAATGGACAATAAAATAATCACAATTCAATTCTTCATGTTAGCCTATTAATCATCTTCCAATCTCTATGTAAATTGCAATTAGAAAGGGCTATTCTTCTCAGGGCCATAATTATAACTTGATTACAAATGGAAGCATTTGGCTATGATTTCTTCATGCTTATTGCTATGAAAGAAATTAGCAAACTTTTATGTTTACTGTGCAAGAATTTTTATAAGATTTGCACTTATTAAAAAAAACTCTACAGTATGACTTCCTGGTCTTGGGGTTAAGTCATCTGTAGAAGAATCATGTGAAGTCACTCATGCGGTAAGTGAAACATCTAAGGATCTTCTTTGGGCTTCAGTATCTGAATCATTCTTTTGTCAAGATCGATAATTGTTCATAGAACCTGATCTTTGTGGAATAGAAATTCCAAATTTTTCTTCAGCAAATTCATCATCATTGATTCTGAAGTCCAGTAAGTAAGTACTTCTGTCTACCTGTTATAAATGTAGACTTATTTTTTTATGAGTATGTGCTTGTTACTGGATTTTTCCTTCGATCATGTAAATAATATGGGTTTACAAATTTCCATTCATAATCCAGTTGTTTAATTGAGTGACAAACTTTTACAATGATATCATTTGATTGACTTTGACTTCCAATTCCCAAATGCCATTTTGTTTTCCTCACACTCTGGTGTTTGGATTTCTGAGGATTCAATTCATCCAGTATATGATGTGATCTTGGTGTTTCAGCAACCAAGAATGACACTCTTTCAGAATGTATGCCAAGATAAATGATGATCATCTAAGAAAGAATCTAGTGGACTTGTAACCAAGTCAAAATTCTTGGCCTCATATTATCCTATTATCTGTTATGAGGGGATAAGCAACTGACAAAGGGTCCTAATGGTTTCTGCTGAGAATCTCTTCCTCTGCATATTCAATTTTTTCACATACTTTTTTAACAGCTTCATCTCCAATCATGGTTGAATTACATGATGATCCTCAGACAAGAGATACTTTGGAAGGTCTTGTTTAAACCACCCATGTTCCCTGTTATCTCTGGGTATGGCCCTCTTCATTAGATCCGCCTATAGCATATGTTTCAGAAATCTAATCAAAGAAGACTTCAAGTACTGAGGAGTATAAAAAATCCCATCACATATCTTCTTAAAAAAGATTTGGCATATGATTATCATCAAGTAGAAGAGTACCACAAAATAAAGTTTAGAGAATAACATCATTGCTCCAAATATCTACCTGTGGACCTGCATACAACCAAAATTAGTTACCTTTGCATTCATGAATGCATAAAAAAGAAAATTTTCAGGTTTCAAGTCTCTATGTTCCTGGGACAATAATCTACGCAAGAAAGGACTTGCTGAAATAAACGTGGACTCTTTCTCATTCAGCCTTCCATGTATACAGTTATAATTTAAAAACTCTCCCTCAGAGACATATTCCATCACCATAGAAAAGTAAGATAATATACTAATGACCTGTGTATCAAGTCACTAATGATAGTTGGATATCTGGAAAATTTTAGGTTCTGAATTTCTCTATGAATTTTTCCTAACACATCAAGATTTTGAATTTTCTCTTGATTTGGGATCTTCTCTGCAACTTTGTGCCCAGTCAATTCATTGCATGCCAGTGTTGGCCTTGCTGATTTTCACAAGAACTGTAAGGCAGTTTCTTCGTGTGAGCTATAGAGCAATTTTCCATATCTATGACAGAAAAGGCAAGAAAAGGGAGGGCTCTCCTCTCCCATTCCCTTCACTTTGTCAAAGGTGCTGATCCCCAGTGTGTCCCCCAGGATGTAGTGGGGAAAGGATGTGGAAGAAGACAGAGAGGAAAGGGAGAGGAGAGGAAGAAAGAAATAACAGGGAAGGAAAGGGAAGGGAGAGAGGAGGAGGAAGAAAGAGGGGAGAAAGAGAAGGGGGAGGAGAGGAAAGGGGTAAGAAATAGGAAAGAAAGGGAGAGGACAGGAAATGAGGAGAAGGGGTCCCTTTTCATTTTTGATACTAGTAATTTGTTATTCTTTCCTTTTTTAAAAAATTAGATTAACCAAAGATTTATATATTTTATTGGTTTTGTCATAAAATCAACTTTTAATTTTATTTCTTATATCACTGTTTATCTTGCTTTTAATTTTATTAATCTCTTAACTTTTAGAATTTCTAATTTGGCATTTAATTGGGGATCTTTAAAGTGTTCTTTTTCAAACTTGCGTAGTTGCATGCCCAATATATTGATCATTTCTTTTTATATTTTATTCATATAAGAATGTATAGATATAAAATTTCCCATAATAATTGCTTTGGCTGCATCCCATAAATTTAACTATGATATCTCATTGTTGTCAATTTCTTGGATGAAATGGTTGATCCACTCATTCTTTAACTTTAGGTTATTTGGCTACCATTTAATTTTTAGTTTATCTTCCCATGACACTTCATTAAATGTTACTTTTTATTATTCATGTTATGAAAAGCATGCATTTATTATTTCTGCCTTTCTGCATTTGAATGTAAGGTTTGTACACCATAATACACAGTCAATTTTGGTTTAGGTACCATGTAGTACAGAAAAAATATATATTCTTTCCTATCCCCATTCAGTTTTCACTAGAGGTTTATCATATCTGTGTTTTCTATTTTTAATTGATATTTTTTATTTTTACAATTGCATGTTATGAAAGTTTTTCAACATTTATCCACATGTATATGCATATTTTAAAGTTACATAATATCCTTCTACCCTTTCTTCCCACCTGCTTCCCCTCAGTGGCTAACAGTCTGTTGAATATTAAACATACACATTTGTGCTTAACATGTTTACAGATTAGTCATTTTATGTATGAGGAATTAGGGTTAAGGGGAAAGAAGAAAAATTATGAGATAGAAAAAAAACATAAAAGAAATTTTTAAAAAAGTAAATGTTGTGTTCATTCAGATTCTGTAGATTTTTTGTTGGTTAGCCTGTTTGCTTTGTCCTTCCTCTGCATGTGGATAGCATTGTCCATCGTAGGTCTCCCTGGGTTGTCCTAGTTCACTGAACTGCTGAGAGGAACTGCATCCATGAAGGTTGATCAACTCTGCTCCCTTCACTCATCATAGTTCCTGTAATTTGTTCCATGCTTCTCTAGAGTCCAACCATTCATGGTTTCATATACAACAATATTATTTCATAACATGCATATACCATGCCTTGTTTAGCCATTCCTCAATTGATGGGCATCCCCTCAATTTCCAAGTTTTTGTCACAACAAAAAGAGCTGCTATGAATATTTTGGAGCATGTGGGACTTTGTCCATTTGTTTTTATGATTTCTTCTGAATATAGACCTAGTTAGTATGGCTTTGGGCATAGTTCTATATTGCTCTCAAGAATGGTTGAATCAGATTACAATTCCAACAACAATATATTAATGTCCTAATCCTCCCACAATCTCTTCAACAATCATTTTCCCTTTTTGTCATTTTAGCCAAGCTGATAAGTGTGAGTGGAACTTCATAGTTGTTTTTAATTTGCATTTATCTAATAAATAATAATTTGAGCAGTTTTTCAAATGGTTTTATTTATATAGCTTTGGTTTCTTCATTTGGAAATTGTCTGTAACCTTATACATTTGATGCAGTTCTCTACATAATTTAGAAATGAGACCTTTATCAGAGCTCTTAGCTGCGAAATTTGTTTCCCACCTTTCTGTTTTGCTTCTAATTTTGGCAGCATTGATTTTATTAGTGTAAGAAATTTTTAATTTGGTATAATCAAAAATCATCCATATTGCAACTTATAATGTACTCTATTTCTTTCTTGGTCATAAATTTCTTCTCTTTCCATAGGTCTGATAATTAGAATTCTTCTTGGTCTGTTGACTGGCCTATAGTATTGAGATTTATGTCTGAATACTGCACCGAATTTGAACTTATTTTGGTATAGGGTGTGAAATGTGAACCCACGCCTAGTTTTTGCCATACTATTTTCTAATTTTCCCAACAATTCTTGTCAATTAGTGAGTACTTATCCCAGAAGCTAATGTCTTTGGGTTTGTCAAATAGTAGATTTCTGTCAACATTTACTACTGTGTGTTTTGAATCCACTGATCCATCACACTATTTCTTAACCTGTGCCAGGCAATTTTTATGACAGTTACTTTATTGTACAGTTTTAGACATTTTGTTGCTCAAGATGAATTTTGTTACTATTTTTTCTAGCTCAGTAAAATAGTTATTTGGTAATTTGATTGGTATTGTGGAGAATAAGTGCTTTAATTAGGGTAGAATTGTTATTTTTATTATATTAGCTTGACCTAACCATGAGCAATTGACATTTTTCCAATTGTTGGGATCTGATTCTATTTGTGGGAGAAGCACTTTGTGATTGTGTTCATACTGTTTCTGGGTTTCTCTTGGAAAGTAGATTTACATGTATGTAATTTTGTGTCCAGTTTCTTTAAATGGAATTTCTCTTTCTTTCTCTTGTTCTTGGACTTTCTTGTTATTTAATAGAAGTGTGAATGATTTATGTGGGTTTATTTTATATTCTGCTCCTTTGCTGAATTTTTAAATGTTTAAAGTAGTTTTTTAAATGATTTTCTGAGTCCTCTAAATATACCATCATATCATCTGCAAGGAGTGAAAGCTTTGTTTCTTTGTTGCCAATTCTGATTCCTTCAATTTCATTTTCTTATATTTTTAAAGCTAACATGTCTAATATTATATTAAATATAAATTATAATAATGGATATACATCCTAGGGATGGATGATGTCTTTTATCAAAGGTTTTTTTTGAGATAATCATATGATTTCTGTTGGTTTTATAATCGATATGTTCAATTACGTTTAGCGTTTTCCTAATTGGACCATTCCTGCTTACCTGCTGTAAATCCTACCTGATCCTGGTGTATTATCCTAATAATAATAACATTGAAATTTCCTTGCTAAAATTTTATTGAAGATTTTTGCATCAATATTCATTAGAGAGATTTGTCTATAATTTTCTTTATTTTGTTTCTTCCTGGTTTAGGTATCAGTACTATCTTGGTGCCAAAAAGGGAATTTGACAGAACCCCGATCACTCCTATTTTTTGAAAATAGTTTATGTAGAATTGGAATTAATTATTCCTTAAATGTTTGGATGAATTCAATTGTAAATCCTGGACCTGGAGACTTTTTCTTGAAGAGTTTTTTGATAGTCTCTCCAATTTCTTTTTTCTGAAATGGGAATATTTAAGTATTTATTTCCTTTTTATTAATCTTGGAAGTTTGAATTTTTTGTAAATGTTCATCCATTTCACTCAAGTTATCAAATTTGTTGGCGTACATTTCAGTAAGATGGCTCAGAATTATCTCTTTAATTTCTTCCTCATTGGTGGTTAGTTTATCCTTTTCATTTTTGATATTAGTATTTTAGTTTCCTTTCTTATTTTTAATCAGATTTTCCAAAGGTTTATATATTTTATTGTGTTTTTCATAGAATCCAACTCTTAGTTTTATTTATTAGGTCAATGGTTTTCTTGCTTTCAATTTTATTAATCTCTCTAATTTTCAGAATTTCTAATTTAGCATTTAATTGTGGGAATCTTTAATTTGTTATTTTTTTCTAGCATTATTAGTTTCATACCCAATTCATTGATCTTCTCTTCCCCTATTTTATTTATATAAGTATTTAAGGATGAAAATTTTCCCCTAATGCCTACTTTTGACTGCATCTCATAAATTTTGGTATGATGCTAATTATTATCATTTTCTTGGATGAAATGATTGATTATTTCTATGATTTGTTGCTTGATCCACTCATTCTTTAAAATTAAGTAATTTAGTTTCCAACTAATTTTTGGTTTATCATAACATGGTTTTTTATTACATGTAATATATATTACATCATGATCTTGAAAGTATGCATTTATTATTTCTGCCTTTCTGCATTTGATTTTAAGGTTTTTATGCCCTAGTCCATGGTCAATTTTTATAGGATTTATGTATGCAGAGAAAAAAGTTATATTATTTTCTATCCCCATTAAATCTTCTCTAGAGGCATATCTTATTAAAGTTTTCTAAGATTTTGTTCACCCTCTTAACTTCCTTCTTCTTTGTTTTGCGGTTAAATTTATCTATTTATGAGCAAAAATGGTTGATGTCCCCAATTATCAAAGTTTTGCTGTCTATTTCTCCTTGTAATTCACTCAGCTACATAAACTATTTTTAAAAACCAGGAGAGACCAGGGTTCTGTCAAATTTCTCTAAGAATTTAGATGCTATTTGACTAGGTGCATAAATATATAAGAATGCTATACTGGTGTTTTATAAGAAAATGTAGTTTCCTTCCTTAATTCATTTTAATGAGAACTATTTTTTTGTTTTTGCTTTGTCTGAGATCAAAACTTTTTTTTACTTTGACTGAAGTATAATATATTTTGCTCCAGCTGTTTACTTTTACCCTGTGTTGTGCTTCTTGTTAACATCATATTCTAGAATTCTGGTTATATTGTCCTTCATAGGGTTGTATACAATTTAATGCACTTGTCTAATATTTGCTTTGTTTTTTTTGCCCCTTTCTGTTTACCTTTTTATATATCCCTTGAACCTTGTATTTGCAGAATGAATTCTTTGTTCAATTTTATCAAGAAATTTTGGAAGTCTTATTTCATTAAACAGCCATCTTTTCCCCTGACAGCATATTCTGAATTTTATAGTTATAAATTCTTCATTCTAATCCAAGGTCAAATATGCTAGGTCTTCCAGTCTTTGTAAATCTGATTATTTCCTTTCTATTTAAATTGTTTCTTTTTGGCTGCTTGCAGTATTTTCTCCTTTATTTGAGAATGCTGGAATTTGACTGTGACAATCCTTGGAGTTTTTATCCTGAGCTCTATTTCTGGAGGATTTCTGTATATTCCTTCCATGGCTACTTGTCTTCTTGATCTAGCAGATTTAGACAGCTTTCTTTGATAGTTTCCTGAAATACATTTTCCAGGCCCTTTGTAAAATCTAAGTTTCTACTAGTGAAATGATTCATAAATTATCTCTCTTGGATCTATTTTTAAGGCCATTTGTTTTTTTCCTAAAAGGTACTTCATGTTTTCTTTTATTTTTTTCATCCTTTTTAACTTTATTTTTATGGAATCTTATAGTCTCATAGATTCGTTGCTTTCTATTTGTCCATTTCTAATTTTTACGGTTTTATTTTCTTCAGTTAGCTTTTGCAGACCTTTATGTCCAGGTACTGCATATGCAGTGGTTTGTTCTCAACTCAGTCCTGGCTTTTGCCCAAGTGTTCCCAAGGTTCATACTTTGTTTGGGTTTGAAACTCTCCTGCTGGCTTGCTTTATAGCTGCAGAGGCCTATGCTACTGTCCAGCTTTAGGACCGGAACTGCACTGTGACTAAAAACCTTTCCCTGGATTTTCTGTTCTCCAGCCTAGCTGGGCTTTACTTCCCTTTGTCCCAAAGAGACAGACCTTCCCTGAAGATAACTTGTTTTAACATTGTCTTTTTTCTGTGGGATGTTTAACTTTAATGTCAATGTAGAGGCTTCATATAGCCCTGTGTAGGGAAAAGCCCCTGAAATAAGTTAACTTCATGGTGCCATCTTGGCTCTGCCCCAGCAGTCCCCATATCTAAGATTTCTATATTTTTGTTCACCTTCTTAAAGATTCATCTTCGTTCATTTTGTGGTTAGATTTATCTAATTTTAAGAGAGAGGTTTAAATAGTAAACTATTATAAATGTGCTGTCTTATGTCTTCTTGAAATGCACTCACCTTCTCTAAGAATTTGGATGATATATCACTTGGTACGTGTATGTTTAATAATGACATGACTTCATTATCTGTGTTGCCTTTTAAAATTATGTAGTTTCTTTTCTTTTCCCTTTTAATGAGATCTATTTTTGCTTTTACTTTGTTTTAGATCTGGGTTGCTACTCCTGATGTTTTTATTTCTACTGAAATATAATTTATTTTCCTC
The DNA here is from genome assembly GCF_037893015.1 of Macrotis lagotis. Lineage (NCBI taxonomy): Eukaryota > Metazoa > Chordata > Mammalia > Peramelemorphia > Peramelidae > Macrotis > Macrotis lagotis. Next base: position 199,162,853 of record NC_133663.1, read on the forward strand.
CAGTTACCTTTACACTGAGTGTATCTTTCTGCTTTAAATGTGTTTCTTGTAAGAAACATATTGCAGTATTATGTTTTTAGTCTATTCTGCCATCTGCTTCCATGTTATGGCACAGTTTATCCCTACACATTTATAGTTAAGCTGACTAATTCTGCATTTTCCTCTTCCTGATTTTCTCCATTTCTACTTTTTTCTTTCTTTTCTTCTTATTCCTCATCAAAAATGTTTTGCTCCCTTTTCCTTCTCCTTTATCAGTCCGTTCTTCCTCTTTCTTTCTCTTTCCTTTCCCCCACACCCACTTCTCTGTAGGATAGGATAGATTTTTAAATCGAATTGAGAATTGTTCCTTTTCTGGATCAAAAGCTATTGAGAGTGGATTTGCTCAATGTTCATAACCTCCTTTATTTCCCACTACTATAATAGGTCTTTGTGTCTCTTCACCTGGTATTATCTATGCACTAATACCTGGCCTTCTTCAACTATAGTCCTTATTTTTAGGTTTTCATTGTTATCACCCTAACTTGTATCTACAATTCCTTTTTTGAAATATACTCCTTTTATTTTACCTGAGAGAAGTACCATTCTTAAAGGTTTAATGATTGATAAACAGCATTGCCTCCTGATTACTAAGTATTCTCTCTCTTTGGTATCATTAGAAATACACTTTTCAAGCATCATTAGTCACATAAAAAATAACTTTTATGCAATCCCATCTTTTCAAGTATCCTCCATGGAAATAAAATCTTCATAAGCCCAAGCATCATGCCAAGCCAAATCAATTGACATACTGTTTCTTTCTCCTTGCCTCAGGCACACTCCCTGCAATTGTAGTCAAAGCATAAAGTAAAGCAAATCTTTTTATGATCTTTTCATGTCAAATTCCTCTAAGTGCACTATCTCCCTCCATCTCTATAATACTCCAACCAAAGTATTATTGTCTCTCTCTGTTATTTCAGCAATCTAACTATGATTGTGCTTCTTACTTTAGTTAAAGTATGAATTAAGGCAAGTTCACTTCTTAATCCAACCCTTCTAAATGCACTACCCCCCTCTGTCCCTATTGTATTACAATGCTTCTTAACTAAAGTATATAGAAAAGGAAGATCACTTCATGATTTAATTATGTACAGAAGCTCTAAATTCTCTCCCTCCTTCTGTCTCTATTGGAAATACCACCCTCATAATCAACATCTTTTCATGTCTCATTTATACCCATATCCTCTAAGTACAATAACTTCAAGAATATGCAATCCTTTAACTATCCAAAGAGAAATAGAATTCTCAAGAGTTACAAGTATTATCTTCCTTGTAGGGTTGTATATACTTGTATATTGTATTTAATGTTGCTTGCAGTTTCTTTAAATGAAATTTCCTTTTCTTCCTTTTTGTCTTGGGCTTTGTTGTTCATGTATTAAATGTGGATGATTTATGTGGCTTTATTTTGCATTCTGCCACTTTGATGAATTTGTCAATTTTTTCAAGTAGTTATTTAGATGTTTTTCTAGGGTACTCTAAGCATACCTTTATATGATTGAAAAGAATAAAATTCTAAGTTCTTCATTTGCCTTTTCTTCTCTTATTGCTAAAACTCACATTTCTAATAATAAATTGAATAATAAGGGAACGGAAATCCTATTTTACCCTTGATTTTATGTTAAATTTTCCTACTTTATTTCCATTACATATATTATTATTGCTGTTTTTAAATAGATTGTTCTTATTATGTTAAGGAAAACTCCATTTCTGACTATTCTCCCTAGTATTTTTGATAGGAATAGATGTATTTTTGTCAAAAGTTTTTTCAGTATCTATTGAGATAGTCATTTATTATTTCTTTTGATTTTGTTAATATGTTCAATTATGTTGACCGTTCTCCTAATATTGAACCATCCCTGCCAATGTGGTATAAATTCTACCTGATCATGGTCTATTATTCTAATAATAACTTGCTTCAATCTCTTTGCTAAAATTTTATTTAAGATTTCTCTATCAGTGTTCATTAGGGAGATTTGTCTATAATTTTCTTTATCTGTTTTCGTTCTTCATTTCGTTTAGGTATCAACACCATATTGGTGTCATAAAAGGAATTTGTCAATTGTTTCTATGATTCGTCATTTGACTCAATGATTCCTTAAGATTAAGTTATTTAGTTGCCAAATAATTTTATCTTTCCATGATCCTTTGTTACATGTAATTTTTATTCCATCATGATCTAAGAATCATGTTTTTAATATTCCTGCCTTTCTACCTTTGATTGGGAGGTTTTTAACTCCTCAATGAAATTTTTGTCTAAGTGTAATATATCTCTATGAAAAATGGTATATTCCTTTCTATCTCCATTCATTTTTCTCTAGGAGTCTCTCATATCTAAGCCTTCTTGTTTCTGCTTTGTCTGATATTAGGATTAATATCCCTGCTTTTTTTGCATCACCTGAGTTATGGTGTATTCTACTCCTTTCTTTTCCCCTTTGCTCTGTGTGTATATCTCTGCTTCAAATGTCTTTCTTGTAAAGAACATATTGTAGGATCCTACTTTTAATCCACTCTGCTATCTACTTCCCTTTTATGGGAAGTCTTCATGTCATTCATATTCACCAATATGATTACTAACTCTCTATCCTATTTTCCCCTGTTTATACTTTTTTTTTCTCTCCTTTCATTCTATCCCTCCTTACTAATCTTTTATCTTTTGACCCCCACCACCTTCAATCTTTCCTTCCTTTCTGTATCAACTCCATGTTTCCTCTTTCATTTCCATTTGCCCTCCTATTTCCCTGTAGGATAACATAAATTTCTAAACCCAAATGGGAGTGTATTCTCTTCCCATTTTCTGCTCAATGTGTTAAGGTAAACATTCAATCAGTACTCACATTATCTCTTTTCCTCTCTACTATAATGGGTTCTTTGTGCCTTTTGATGTGATGTGATTTTCCCCTCTTCTGTTTTCCCCTTCTTTTCCCATATAATCCTTTTTTAAATCTTTTAAAAAATATTATCACACCATAACAACTTATAGCTACATCCTCTAAGTACACTCCTTTCAATTGTTCTTATTAAAATATAATTCTCAGGTGTTACAAGAACTATCTTCCTATTTAGGAATGTAAAGAATTCAGTCTTATTGACTAACATTTTTCTCCTTTCCATTTATTTTTTTACACATCTCTGGAGTTCTTTATTTAAAGATCAAATTTTCTATTCAGTTCTGGTCTTTTTGTTAGGTAAATTTGAATGTCCCCTATTTCATTGAGTATTTTCTTTTCTCCTGAGAGAATATGCTAAAATTTTTCAGGATAGTTTATTTTAGTTTGTAATCCAACATCCTTTGTCGTCTGAAATAGTGTATTCCAAGCCCTGTGATATTTTAATGTTGACACTGCTAAGTCCTGTGCAATCCTGACTGTGGCTCTGGTATTTGATTTGTTTCTTTTTCCCTGCTTTCAGTATTTTCTCCTTTAGCTGATGATTCTAAAATTTGGCTACATACTTCGGAGTTTTTATTATGGCAACACTTTCTGGACTAATTTATCCTCTTGCTTTAGGATATTAGAATAGTTTTACTCTATAGTCTCCTCAATAATATTGTCTAGGATCTTTTTTGACCATGATATTCAGGTAGTTCAATTATGTTTGAATTATCTCTTCTATATCTATCTATCTATCTATCTATCTATCTATCTATCTATCTATCTATCTATATTCTGATCAATCATTTTCCCTCTAAGGTACTTTAAATTTTCTTCAATTTTTTTCAATCTTTTGATTTTGTTTAATGAACCATTCATATCTCATAATAATTGGACAATTCCAAGAGGACTTTTTAGACATGAGGCTTCACATGTAATCATTTTGTCACTGCTTTCTTCTTCAGAGATGGAGTTTTGTTCTTCCCTGTTAGCATAGTAGCTTTTTAAGGTTAGGGCTTTCCCCACCTCATTTTTGAGCATAGTCCCAGGTTTTTTTGTGCTGGGTGTCAGTGGTCTTTTCTTTGACTTACGACAGTGGGATCTCAAGTGCTCATTACGTGCTGCCTTCTTGAGGGTAGGACGACTCAAACTCACCTGTTGTAGCAGTGTTCCTCAGCTGTTAATATGCCTTCCACATTGATTGGGACCCTCACTGCTGGTCTACTGTTCAGTTGTCCTGCTGAGCTGCATCCCTGATTCTTTGCTTATTTAACTTTGTTTTGCATTCCCCTTTTATTGAAGTGAGACAGACCTTTCTTGAATTATGTCTTTAGGTAAAATGTTTTACTTTGTCTTCTTGTGGGTTCTGACACTCCAGAGTCTGTTTAGAGCTTCAGTTAATGTTTCAGAGGGAAACTAGGAAAATCTCTGGGTGCTTCTTAACTTTGCTCCACCATCTTGTCTCTGTCTAATAAGTCCCTGAAGATCATTAGTTTTAAAGTCACATGAATAGGATTGTATTCAACTTTGAAGTCCTCAAATTATGTAATTGTAAGTAAGTAACTTAGATTCTATGAATATGGTTTCCTTATACCTAAAATCATGGTATTATTGCTCTTATTTCTATCCATAGAATTGTTATGTGATAAAACAATTCATAAATTTTAAATGCTGCATATAATGAAGTGTTATTATGAGCAAAATAAATAAACAATCCTAGAGAATATTAGAAGTAGTAGGGACCATAGTCATTGTTTAATTATATAAATTGTACAACTCTGGTTTTCTGAATCCTATTTCAAATACCCGTATCTAAAATGATAATTTTTAAATTTGAGATAACTGATGTTTAGATATTTATTGATAGTTGAAAGTAAATTGATACATTAATAATTGCCTATATATTTTGACCCAACAATGCCACTATTTCCAAAGATGATTAGAAAATTAAGAAAAAAACTCATTTCTAAAATGTTTATTGCAACTTTCTTCATGGTGACATAACTGAACATTTCGGGTATGTCTATCAATTGGGTAATAGCTGAACAAGTTGTAGTACGTGATTGTCATTGAATATTATTGTTCTATAAGAAATGATGAGTTCAATGATCTTAGAAATAAAATGGAAAGTCTTGAATAAATAGCAAAGCATGAAATGAGAAGACCATTGTATATAGTAACAGAATAGTTTTAAGTATGATTTTGAGCATAAAGTCAATTTAACTATTATAAATATTGAAATTAACTACAGGATGCATATAAAGAATGATGCTATCTATAACTGTATCCAGAGGACAAACTGATAAATAGAAATATATATGGAATAACTATACATGTCATATATACATATGTTTGTGTGTATATATGTATATATGTGTATATATGTATGTATATGTCTATTTATCTAATTGTTTTCTCATGCTCCCTCCTATTCTATACCTATTTGTTTCTAATGGTACTCAATTCTAGGTTGAGGAGAGGAGGGAAGAAACAAGAGGAAAAATTAATTGATATATATATATATATATATATATATTTACATTTTATTAAATGTTACTAACATATATGAATTCCTTGTCTCTAATAGTAAAAATGCGCATAATATGTTAGTCTTTTCATTTTGTTGAACATTCTTTTTAACCAAAAGTGACTTGACATTGTGATCAAAATCCTGACATTGTCAGGATGAACTAGGTTCAAACCCTGCTGCTAACATTTGGATAACTTATAATTTATTTTTATGTGCTTCAAGCAACTCTTTAAGACTTAAGTCATAATTGAATTGCACTTTGCATCGGTGGAGAAAATTCTCCACACTGATGAAGTTGCAAATGATTTTTCTTATCATATGAATTTTTGATAATTAGATTAAACAAATTAGTATGTATTTTAAAATGCTTTTTATATAAAATGCAGAATATGGTGGTGAATATGGTACATATTGATAAATAAACCAAAAATATTTTATTAAATGTTTTCTATACCTTGTTTGTGTCAGGCACTGCCTAGGAGTTAGGAACAAAAAGACAACAGTGAAATAATCCTTGATCTTATGGAGCTTGTGGGACCAGATGAGTCACATAGTGAAATCAGGAAAGACCTCTTGAAGAAGGTGGAACAAGCTTGAACCTTGAAAAAAGTGAGTGATTTCAGAAAAGAGAAAGCATTATGGATATGAGAGACAGTCTTGAAAAATTAATGGAAGAAGAGATGGAATATTTTAATAGAAAACAAAATGTAAATCAACTTGACTAGTAAATAGAAAGAGGGAGGGTGCTGAGAAATAAGTTACAAAGGGTTGTTTTTTTTTTGAGTCCAAATGTGAAGGATTTTAAATGCTACACAGGGGAATTTATATTTTACCATATTATTTCTAAAGTTTAAGCAAGGAAGTGACATGATCTAACTTGTGCATTAGGAATTTCCATTTAGCAGTTCAATGGAGGAAGTATTGAAGGGAAACTGGATACATGGAGAATAATTAGAAAGTTATTACAAATGTAGGTGACAAACAATGAAACCCAAACTTGCATAGTTGTGGTATAATGCAAGATTCAAGAGATGTTGAAGTTGAAGAAATAACAGGACTTGGCAGCTTATAATATAAATGGAGTGAGTGAAAATGAATTAAAACTGACTCATAGGTTGTAGATCTATGTTCCTGGAAGAATGGAGTATCCTCGATAGAAAAGTTTGGAAGAGAAATGTGTTTTGGAAGAAAATGCTGAGTTCATTTGGATATATTGAATTTATTACAAATATAGGACACACAAGGAGAAATGTCTAGCAGTTGAAATGAGAACTGAATTTCGGGAAGAGAAGAGGCCTAAATCATCTAAATGGAGATGATAATTAAATCTGAGGGAGCTGTTGAGATTACTCAATGAATATTGAGAGAGAAAATGAAAATGTTTAAGCAAAAAAATCAGGACAAACATAGGGGAATTCAGTCATCCTGTTAGAACTCTAGCAGAATAATAGGAGGACAGGGGGCAGCTTCCTCAGGACTACCACAGGGATAGCACCTGGGTAGTCTTCCCAGTTAGTAATTAAGAAGGGGAGGGGGCATAGTCAGTGAACAAAATAGCAATTCTGGTAATGAGTGTGGAGACATAAATAACCAAAAGAAAATCCAAATAAAATAAAGAAATAAGAAAAGTCTAAGAAGTAAATGTAAAAGATAAAAGGAACTCTAAAATAAAATTGAGCTTCAGTAATGAAAGAAGAAATATTTAAAAAATGAAATTGGAGCTCTAGAGGAAAAAATAAAAAACTACAGTTTTAGAATAAAAACCTTCTTTATATAGTAGATATCCTGAAAATTAGAATACAGCAAAAAGAACCCAAAAAGAAAAAATAAGGATACCATATTTCAAGGTTTACTAAAATAAAATTACTCAAAACTAAATGACAAAATGAAAATGTAATAATTCATCTAAACTAAAATTCTTATGTATTTCAAAGTTATGTGCTATCTATCCAATGTAGTAGCTGCCAGCAATCACCTTGTAAATACAAAGTCTCTTAATACACATCATGTTACTTATATAAATATATGTATGTTTGAGTGCATATATCTATATCTATATCTATATCTATATCTATATCTATATCTATATCTATATCTATATCTATATCTACATCTACATCTACATCTACATCTACATCTACATCTACATCTACATCTACATCTACATCTACATCTACATCTATATCTACATCTATATCTATATCTATATCTATATCTATATCTATATCTATATCTATATCTATATCATCTATCTACATCTATATCTACATCTACATCTATATCTACATCTATATCTATATCTACATCTACATCTATATCTATATGTACATCTATATGTATATCTATATCTATATCTATATCTATATCTATATCTATATCTATATCTTTATCTATATCTATATCTATATCTATATCTATATCTATATCATCTTTCTATCTCTATCTCTATCTACATCCACATCTATATCATCTATATCATCTATATCATCTATATCATCTATATCTGTATCTGTATCTGTGTATCTGTTTCTGTATCTGTATCTGTATCAATCTATCTATCTATCTAGACACACACACACACACCTATGTATGTGTAAAAATATACTTTGGACTTTCCACCATTCGAGTTAAGAGATGAAGCTGTGAGAATTATTGCTTAAGGAAACAACCTTCACCAATACAAATTAGTTACTTTCTCTGCTACTTATGTCATAGGATAATTTCCATGAGAACAGAGAAATTAGGAGATTTATCAGAGTAACACAGTAAAATGTAAACAGAGACAGGATTTGAACCTAAGTCTTTCTGGTCAGAGGACAGCATTCCTCTCTAACACTTCATAATGTCTTTAATTAATAACTTAATTTCAATCTGATAAAATATATATGCATTCATTAGATTACCATGGTGTTTTGCAGTTCAGATTATATTATGACAAGAGTAAATATTTTTAATGTGCTTTATTAAACTTTTTCCCTTTTTACTTTTATTCATTCTTATTAAAAAGATCTTAAATGGATTCCCTCAGTGTTATTAGAATCTAAATTCTTAACTATGATTGTCTTACAAAGGGGTGACATCATGTATCTTTGCTGCATTAACTTTAATTGTTACCTGTAAATCATTAACACAGCAAAAATCTGAGCTTGTAAATGATAAATCTGATTTCATCCTGACCTGAGAAATGAAATTTGTAATTCAAATGAGTGAAGTTAATGCAATAGCTGAAAAAATGTTGTAATATGCCAATTTAGTTTTTGTAAGGATGATTGCAAACATTACCATTAAGGTATTGATTGTGTCCATTTAACAAATCGAAAGGTATCATGAACTCCCTAATGGTTTGGCATAACAATACTAATATCAAGACTTTAAAACAAAGCCCCTAATTATATTGCTTAGCCCCTTAAGTATTTGACTGTTAAGTGCAATGACTAATTATATAAGATCATTATTAAACTTAAACTTGCTTCATTTTCTTGAAGTCATAAATATTTGTTATTCAATTGGATGGAGCTTGTCTTATTTCTTAGGGATATGTAAAAGTGATTTTTAACAATGTAATTTTCAGTCTTACTCTTAAAAAATTTACTCCTTTGTGCAATTCAAAATACAGGGTCTTATTCTTAACTATTGAACTTCTCCTTCCCAGCCACCCAGACTATTTGGGAATTGAATTGTCAGGAATCATAGGTTGATATCCTCCTGCCACTCTTACATAGTTCCATCATAGAGGTACTTATGCTAAACTTGAGATTGGGAGCTAGGGACATTTCTCTTAGTCAAGTGGTGACCACTATATACTTGGCAAGAGTATTGATCTAATGTTTCAGAATTTATAATTTCCCCTTTCTCTAGGATCTATTGGAGACACTTCATGTGGGTGAAGGGAGGTGAAGAAAAATTTTCTCTTGACCCAAATATTAATAATGATTATAAAGATATGAATTAGAATATAAAACCTAGTATTTGAATAATAATAATAGGAAAATATTATTTTTGTTCTGTTTCTTACTTATAGGATCATATGATCATAAATTTCATATGAAAAGTTACCTCATATATCCAAACCCCTCACTTTACAAATGAGGAAACAAACTCAGAGAAAAGTAGCTGTTCAGTCATATGCATAGTATGTGGCATAACTAGAATGTTCTAATATACTTAGACTTCTAATCTTTTTTCCATTACCAAATGTGACTTCCTCTTTAGGATAAGTAACTTAACCCTTGTCTTTATCATTCTAAACTGTTTAATCAACCTAGTAAAATTTTTAAAATAAACAAAATCACAAGTAGATTAGATATATTTTTTTTGTCTTTCTCTTCAAAAGCTGATTACTTAGGTGCTCTTGTAACTGATTCTCCTTTAAAACTAGTCTTTTTTGGCATGCATAGTCACAGTTGTGATGTCTTTCTCTGATTCTTTTTCTTTAAGTTTGTCATGCTACATTGATTATTTGTTATCAATTTGCTAAGTGGCATCAGATGATATTTACAGTGTGTTTGAGAAATTTAAAAATGCCAGACAAAATAGTCAGTATTATTACTCTGAAAGATTTTGCAATAATACTTCTATAATGATGTTTCCACTTATTTTAGTAAACATATGATGAATGTGTGGTGGCATGAGAAGAAACATATTATGTGAATTATATACCTTAAACCCTTTTGCTTGTCTACTTGAAAATCTCTAAAAATTTTCTCCCTCACTTTTCCATTATTTTTAGCAAAAGGAATTATCACTTAGAATATGCTTCTTTTATAGACATCTCTATAGTCTTTTCTTTTTCTTCTTCCTCCTCCTTCTATTTCTCATTTAAAAATAAGATAAGATGAAATAAATGGGATAAAGATCACCCCATGGAAGGTTGTGTGTGTTAGAAGTGTTTCAAAAGACTAGGGTTACAATGGAAACAACTTTTCTCTAAAGTTCAGCAATACTCTTACAACCCTGGTTCTCTAGAAATCTGAGGGTGGCAGTGTGATGTGAGGTAGCATGGTTTCCCTGAGTGCCTTCTACTTTGTCACCTAACTCTGGTTTCCTGGTAGAGCAACATGCCATGCATTGTGATTGACACCAGGGAAGCTTCATAAATCAGCTAATCTGGTATCCCTTTAGCCACTCACTACATTTTTCCCTAGAGAAGACATGACACCTTTTGAAAGCTTACATTACTTTTTTCATTAAACAAACCATAAGTACCGTTTTTTTCTATTTTGTCGCTAATATTCTTTATCAGATTGCTCATGCATTTGAATTGCTGCTAGGACTGCATAACCAACATGAAAGTTGTTGTTAAAAACTGCTAATTCTTTGTGTAGGCATCAGCAGTTAATTATGCAGCAAAAATCTAGTTGAAAAGATGTACAGTTTTATATCAATGTTTACACGAATCATTATAGAAAGAAAATAATTAATACAACAATTTTTCTTGCATATTACTTTTGCATAAAAGCTTCCTTTTAATATTTAATGCTATGTTAAAAAATACTCAGTAAAAAAGGTAGTCCATAGCTTCAGAAGCAAGAGTTTACCTTGATAATACCTAGATCTTAAATTTATCGGGAGAAGTAAAGTACAAGCTAAATTCTTTGCTTAAAGAAAAAAAGAAATACTTAAAAAAATCTAAAAAAAAAGGAATTCCTTACTCTTTAAATGCATGCCTTCATTATGCTATTAGGTTATTCTAATTAAAGTTCATATGAGTTTGTATTTGTAAAATATAGAATAGTCAATATTTGTTTTGACTATTTCGGAGGGATTATTGAATCACAGACAATTCGGAAACCCAAAAGTACAAGTTTGATATGTAGCTTCTAATTTATTGATACTTTTGCTCACAACTTTTGTATATAAAATAATTATGCAGTGTAGTTTTCTAATCATGTGTAAATCATCACTATCTTACTAAATCAAATAAAATCAGAAGTTATTTCTTTTTTTAATAATGCAGACAATAAACAGTAGTATGCTTAAAATTCTATGAGCAAGTAGGTTCCTTATTGATTGGTGCATAGTGGGATAAATGTGTGGCTTTTGCCCTTAATGGAAGCTGATTGTTCAGGGATGTGCCAGCAAGACTGGTCGATTTTTTAGCTGTTGTTTACTACAAAGGACAATATCAATTTTTCCAGAGGGATGATCGGTGGGATGTCAAGGCTGTCACCTTTTTCTTCTCATCACTAACAGTGTGTTGAGTGACATTTATGGTGATGAGATATTGTCTGCATTGGCACATACAACAGAGTATGTAACAGACAAATAGCAATGGCAAAAAAGGTAGCATTGGTTTAAAAGAGATGTCAGTTCTGATTACATATATGATTTCTGAATAACAGGGTTTTGGCATATTTCTTGTGTCAATGATTTAGTGTACTGTTTGGTTTATAATATTTGAAGTATCATCCTACTATAGCCAGGAATGAGCAAGGTTTCTAATTGAGAATTAGTCTTTAGAACCAAATAATTTCTGGAATATTCTATCTTTTCTTTTTTCTTTGTCTTTTTTAACATCATTTTTTGAAACTACAATGTAAGATATCTTTCTACTCAGATATCTTTGGACAACAAATTTCACCTCTGAAGGTCTCAGTTTTATATGTAAAATAGAGTTCATCTAAATGAGCACTAAAAGTCATTCAGTTCTAAAATTGCAAGATTTTATGTTTATCAGTTTATATTAAAGGAAATATTATCTGCTGAGCAAAAATATCTATATTCTTAAGAAAATTTTGCATATAAAATAGAATTTTCATGAATGTATTTCTGGATTTATGTTAGTGAAAGAGAAGAGAATGTATAATCCAGTGAATTTCAATAAAGTACAAAAATGAATGAATATTCCATCAATTTGATACCAAAATTAGTGTTTAACAGGAATTGAGAGAGTTGAGGCATTTTCTTAAAACTTTTTAAAATGACATGGCATGTTGTATATAAACAGTGTGGTAATTACAATTTTTTTAACTATTAGTGATTTGGAATTTAAGAAATATGATTGATTGAATTTCTTTCTTTGAAACTCTTTTCATATCCCTAAACCATTTAACCATGGTAAAGCAATCTGCTAGAATAAATCTTTATCATTTTGTGTAAAGTGCTCCAAGTTATACATAAGCTCCCATTTCAATCTGATAAACGATTTGGACTAGCAGAATCCTGTAGTGTATTTTTAGATTCCTGGAGTCCTACAAAGAGACAACTATTGCTATAATATGGAAAAAATGCAACTTTTTAAGATAGGCAATTTGCTAGTTAAAATAGGCATCTAGATATAGCCAGATCATATTTCATGATTATGTATATAACTTTGAGTTTTTAAATTATATCATACCATATTGAGAATCAAACTGTTCTTTATAACATCACAGTTGGGAAGAGGAACTCATCTTTGTATATCTAGCAAGCTTTTGCCAGGTTTGCACACAGCTGACTAATGCTTATCACATAAGGAAGAATCACAGAATGGAGGTAAAAATAATATGTCATAGTCTTAAAGAATCACATCAGACGCATTTTTTTTTTATTTTGCAGTAAGGATTCTTTTATAAGCTACATTTTTACAAGTTTTCTGTAATCATTTTTTTTCATTTGATAGAAACATTATATTGTAATTTTAATGTAAATAAATAGGGCATAAAATTTCCAAATGATTAGAATGAGTAGTCATTTCTGATAAGACTCACACAATGTCAACCAAAAGTAGTTCATTAATTTCTTTACATAAAGTGCACTCTAATTGACTTTTGTACTCATTAAAAGTAAATGATTTGTTTTTCAGAATATTGTCTCAGAAATCTAAGGCAGGACTTGATCTCTCTGGGACAGCATTGATTTACCTTTCCATCAGGCCTAGGGAAATGGTCATTCTCTTTATCAAAAATCAGGTATATTTATCTCTCTTAACAGCTAAACATTTGAAAGGCAAATAATAAATAAGTAATAAATCATAAGATGATGAACATAAAATGGAGTTATTTCAAGTAAAGAGATATAATAAAAGCAATATAGGAGAATCTTGTGTAAGTTTTAAAACTTTGAAGTATTATTTCAACAGACTATAAAAGATTAAAGAGAAAGGGATGACTAAACAGAATAAAATATAGTTAGAACATAGAATACTTTGTTGGAAAAATAATAATCAGTTCTTTTATAATTAAACCAACAAAATATTGGTTAAATATTTTAGATGTTAATATACATACACCTAGGGTGATGGGGAGAACCAAAAAGAGAATAAATGTTCTTATTTACTAATCTTATCATGAATAAATATTCATAAGAGAAGCTAACCAGTTAAAAGAAAAAAGAAAGTCACAGAAGGATTTGAAAAAAGCAGAAGGTTGACCTAGGCAGTTGTTTTAGTAATGACAGTTTGGAAACTATGTGGAAGTTAGACTGGAAAAGAGAAACTTGAGTCAAAGAGAACATTTCTGCAATTCAAGTGAGATATTATTGAAATAAAACTAGGATAATTATTATGTAAATAGAAAGAAGAGGATAGATGAAAGATACAATACAATACAATACAATACAAAGTACAATAAACAAGACTTATAAGTTATTTTATGGATAAGCTGTGGTGTGTGGAGGATGACATTTTCGTATATATATGCCTTATGAACATACCCTCATTACTCCTTACAGAAATAATCAATTGCTTTATATATTAAGACAGGTAACTGCTATACTTCTATATATGTATATATATATATGTATATATGTATATATATATATATATATATATATATATATTCCCTGTTTTTAGTCTGTATTGGAAAAATGACACCCATTTTGAAGGAAAGATGAAATGGAGATTTTAAAACAGATTTCTTTGGAAAATATAGAATTATAGTTATGAACTAATGTTTGTAAGGAATCTTACAGATCCTACCTCCTGTAATATTCTTACTTTATAGATTTTCTTTAAAAGAGAAGCAGATATCATTTTGAATTTTTAAATTACTATATGCAACAGCAGCATGGGACTGATGATCAACTTTATTGGACTTCCTCATACCAACAGGGCAACAATCAGGCACAATTTTGGGACATCTGCAAAGGAGAATGCCATCTGTATCCTGGGAAAGAATTGTGGAGTTTGAACAAAGACCAAAGACTATTACCTTTAATTTAAAAAAATGTTATCTTGTGTAATTCTGCTATATCACATACTTTATGTTTCTTCCTTAAGGATATGATTTCTCTCTCGTCATATTCAACTTAGATCAATGCATACTATGGGAATGATGTAAAGATTAGCAAACTGCCTTCTATGTGGGGGTGGGGTGGGGGAGGGAAGCAAGATTAAGGGGAACGTTGTAAAACTCAAAATAAATAAAATCTTTCTAAAATTAAAAAATACTATATGCAAAATAATTTTGAACAATGAACATGATCGTGATTTCATCAGTATTTCTACTTTCTGACATAGATCATAACCCTTACAATCATAACTTTAGAAATCAAATAAGCCTTAAAGATCATCTAGTCCAATGGTCCATACAGATGATGAAACTAAAATTCAGCAAATGAAATGTTTCTTGCTTTAAAATCACACAGCTAATAGGTAGCTGACTGAGGATCTCTAAATCCAAATCCAGATCTCTTTCCACAATATAATGTTTCCTTTCCTTGTTTTCCCATCCTGTGTGAGTCTCATCTAAGTTTTAACACAAATTCTCTCTAGAAAATCTTTACCCTATGCCACTAGTCTTCTTCTTTCCCATTTTTCACTTGTATCTAATGGATTAAAAAACAGGTTTCCCATCTCTTGTCTTCTATTCTTCTATATGTTCAACTATTCTATTTACCTTATTATTTTATTCCACTTTTTAATTCTCAAGTCAATGATAATAACATATTACAATTTAGTTTCCATGTCTTTATATTTTCCTTTGAGTTTTTAATTAATTTTCTTATTCTTTAATTATATAATAAGAATGTTTGTAGCAATTTTCAAACTTAAATTCATCTTGATTTCCCCCTCTCACTACATTCTTGGGTTCATTTCTGTGGTGTTCATCTGAGAGTTTCATATTGTTGGACTAATTGAATGGGTTGTCTATCTAGTTATGGTACAGTGTTTTTCATCTACTTTGTTTGGATCAAACTTTTTTCCTATGTTGCCAACTTCATATCGTTGTAGTTCCTGGGATGTGGGGAGTTTAATATTTATTGTCCAAAATCTTAGCATAATTAGTACTAAAGTCAAATATGTAATTGTTTAATTCATTTTTCTCTTTATATTAAGTTGCTTACAGTGTGTTTTCACAGCTGAAGGAGATACAGAAATACCTTTTTTCCAATCCTGTCTAAAGGGAAAATCTTGTTAGTTTATGTGGATTAGTAAAGTTGTAATATCTTTCAACTATTTAAATTACATTTAGAGTTACTACAAACTAGTCCAAGAAAAAATGCCCATAGAAAGTGATGTAAATTTTTATGTGTATTTTGGACAAGTTCAAATTTAGATTACACTAAAACAAAGTATTATTGTAATTCTTTTATGTACAGTTTTACATTTAGAATTCCAATACCAGGTCACTGAAAAGTAAGACACTTTTCGGATAATACAGACAGGATATCCACTAAAAGATGTGGTTGCAAGAGATAGTTTCTTTAACTGGATCTCATTTGTAATTAGACCAAGAATACTGACAACAGCAGTGAGTTAGTGGCTCCCACTTAATGACAGCTATTTATTGAATATTGAATTTTGCATAAGATGGTGTGAGAGTCAATAAAAGCATCAGGACTTGTTTGGAATAACACTGTCAGCTAAGCTTTAAATTGCCTCCTGGAAAAAAAGTCACAAACCTTTTTTGTCTCATATTTAGTGCTGAAAATACATAATATCTTCTATTTACCAGTAAAAACACCTGTAATCATCAAAGAAGAATAAAATGTCAGCATAATTTTCCTGAACTTTATTAGTTCATTCTATCATTCATCATGCTATCATTCTATCATCATTCTAAGATGGACAAAAATAGACTCATTTGTATCAACAATAATCCAATGTAATGAAAAATCAAATAAATGATAATATTAAACATTAAAGAGAAAAATGATCTTAGCATTATTCATCTTTTAGTAAACAAAAGGTCAAATAGTTTTGAAACTACCTTTAGAATTATTAATAGCTATTTTAATGCTTTAAAATTATTTGATCTCTTTAGTATAAGTTGTCCTGTAGTAGAAGTAACCATTCTCAAACTTAATATATAATGTTTATGGCTTGCTATTAAAAAAAGTCATCATCTATTGATAAATTTTTGAACTTAATTTAAGTGGATTGTAAATGAAAATTTAAGGTAGGAACATGACATATTTTCATAGATAAAATTATTTCTCAAATATAGGAGATGGAAGGCACCTAGTTGTGAAAATCATATGGGAACTGTGAGCTCGAGACGTATGAATAGTGTGACATGACAGGCAAAAGCGTCATACATTGACATGGGCTTCATTATGAAAAACTGTGTTCATAATGAGAGAGGGTAAGGAAAGAGGAGACAATAAGCATTTGTAGAGTGCCTTCTAATTGCCAGGACTGTGCTAAATGCTTTACCTGACTATAATGTTTTAATATTCACAAAAACCATGTGAAATAGAAATGGAGGTAAATTTTAAATGACTTTTCCAGATTCATACAGTAAATATATATATATATATGTATATATATATATATATATATATATATATATATACATGTATATGTATATGGTTGTATTTGAATCCAATTCTTCCTGACACCAGGCCATTTTTCGCCCTCCCTACCTTACCTCCCCCCTCTGCCTGACAGACAGGAATCTGACATAGGCCGTACATGTATAGTCATGTTTGACATAGATCCATGTTAGTTATTTTGTGAGAGAAGAAACAAATCAAAATAGAGAAAAACAATAGAGAGAAAAATATAATGCATAAGGCAGATTTTAAAAAACGGAAGTTAAGTTTTTGTGCATATGGATAGTGTTTTCTATCACAAGTCTTTTAGGATTGTCTTTGATCATTGCCCAATGTTGCTGATAGTGTATAATGTTTATCTATCTGGTTCTGCTCACTTCACTCAACACCTGTTCTTGCAAGTCTTTCCAAGCTTTACTGAAGTCCTGTTTTACATGATTTCTTATAGAACAATAGTTTTCTATCACATTCATATACCACAATTTATTCAGCCATTTCTCAAATGATGGGCATCCCTTCAATTTCCAATTCTTTTGTCACTACAGAGTTGCTATAATTATTATTGAACATGAGGGATTTTTTTTAACCCTTTTTCATGATCTCTTTGGGATGCAGACCTAATAGGGGTATTTCTCGGTCAAAGGGTAGAATCAGTTATGGCCATAATTATATATTTTTTTCCAGAAAGGCTGGATCAGTTCACAACTCCACCAAAAATGCATCAAATTTCCAACATTCCCTCTACCATTGACCATTTTTAAAAGCATATTGACCAATCTGATATATGTGAAGTGGTACCAAAGAGTTATTTTAATTTGCATTTCCCCATTCAATAGTGATTTAAAGCATTTTTTCACGTGACTATAGATAGTTTTAATTTCTTCACCTGCAAATTGTCTTTTCATATGCTTTCTTTTTTAAAAACTTTATTTAATAGATTTTTGGTTTCTCATGACATCATTGACTTCCATTAGTCCCATCTGATTTTTTTAGGGAGATATATTTTTCAGTTAGTTTTCACATCTTCTTTTCCATTTGTTCAATTCTATTTTTAAAAGATCTGTTATCTTTATCCCATTGCCCAATTGTATTTTAAAGGATTTGTTTTCTTCTGTCATTTTTTATTGCAAGATATCTACTTTTTCTTTCATGTCTTTCCTCAATTTTTCCATTTGATTTTGGAACTCCTTTTTAAAGAAATCTTCTAAGAAATCTTTCAGATCTGGAGACTGATTCGTTTTCTCTTCCAATACAATATATAGATCACCCCTTCTGCTCCCCTTTTCTAGGCTTGTGTTTTGCCAGTCCTTATCTTCAAGGCACTTTTCAGTGGACCTTGATTTTCACCAACCTTTCTTATTTATTTTGAGATATGTTGCTTGTCACAAGTTTCTTGTGTTGGGAGAGGGACTTGTTTGAAGATCTTGAGGCTGAGAACCTTAGAAATTTGCTAACTTGCCTGGGGCCATAGATGTTAGGAAGTCCAGAAGGTTGCTCAGTGGATTAACTGGTAAGGACTGCCTGAAGCTTTCTCTCTGGGCCATCTGTCCTAGGGATGTCAGTAGCCCACTCCCTGAGTGGTCGGGGATGGTGTGAACACCTAGTGCTATCTCCAGACTGTCCTCAGGCAGCCCCTTCACTGGTCTAGATCCTCTAAGTTGGAAACACAAGAAGCTCCTCTCTGGACCAACTGTCAGTGCCAGGGAAGTCAGCTGTTTGCTCCCTGGGATGTTGGGAGAGGTAGGGCATCTGGGACTATCTTGGGGTTGTTTTCTTGGCATACAAGCCCCTTCTCCTGTCTAGGAAAGGGAGAGGTTCATCATCAGGTTTGGGCTGTTCAGACTCCCTATGGCAGGAATTTGAATTGCCAACCCTCTGTTCCCAGAACCAAGGATCTCAAGCTAGTCCCCTGTCTCACCATGCCACCCTGTGCTGGGTTTCTATTCTTCTGCTCTGAACTCATCCATACTCCTCTGTGCAGAACTTGCTGGAAGATGTTTCACTCTGATGTCGTTTCTGAGGGAAACAAGGGGTACACTGATTCTGGCTTCTCTCCTCCATCTTGACCTGCAGTCTGCACTTATACAGGAAACTATTTTCCCTACTTTTTTTAGGACCTATTAATTTTCCTTTGGTTTATCCAAAGTTTGTTTTTTTTAATTTCATGAGGCACTGATTTATGGTATTATTAGAGAAATGAAATCAATGAATTTTATAACACTTCATTTTCATATACCACTCCCTTTATATTCAAAATTTATATTTATTATAGTTTTCCAGTTTGCTTCAATTAGTTATGTCTATTTTATCTACATTTTCAAAATATTAACAACAGTATCTTTCTTGTGAATGTGATATTCCAGAACATTTTTCTATAATCTTTTTTTTTTACTTTCTTATGAAGATGGTATTCCAAAATATTTTTTTATTCTTTTTTTTTAACTGTCTTGTTTTTGCTTGCTTATCTGGTTAAGAAAAAATAGAATATAATTCAAATATATGAACATATTTACTTATCAACTTCTTATCAAATAATATATATGAAGTGTTATTTACTGATTAGTTATCACATTAGTTTACATGTTTGTATTATTGCAGCACATAATTCAAATTTGCCTCAGTTACATACTGTCTATGTGACTGTAGGCAAGTCACTAACCTTCTCTGCTTTGGTTTCTTTAAATGCAAAATAAAATGCAAAACCTTATATAAAACGTGACATAATAGAAACTAGTACAGAGGGTTTTGAGTATCCAATGAGAAAATTTTTGTATAGCACTTGTCATAGTACATGGAACAGTGTATGCATAAAATAAATACTTATTCCCTTACTTCCTAATATTTATATATATAAAGTAGCAATCACAAAAAAGAAAAATTAAAAGAATGAGGTAAAAGTGAAATAATATTATATTCTTGAGTAAATAAGGAATCAAAAGGGAGCCAATAAAGAGTCAGTTAGGAAAGGCATTTGCTACCCATGAGGTAACTGTAGCCAGTTAGGAGGCATTGAAGTATTGTAGGAGACAGATGATTAGGGTCTGAACTAAAGTAGTAGCTGAGTGAGAAAGGGAGGAAAAGATGTGAGAGATAGTGTGTGAATAGAAATGGTGACTGATGGGATATTAGAGTAAAGAGTTGAGGATGACATCAATGTTGTAAAATGGTGGTTACTGGAAAGACAGTGTAGTACATAGAGAACTGGCCTGGAAACTAAGAAGACCCTACTTCAAACCCTGACTCCAATAGATATTGGTTTTGTCACCTTGGCCAATTGACTTCATCTTTCAGTGTCCTTAAGTAACGTTTCTATGGCAATAAGCTATGGAGACAGCATTACTCTAGGAGAGAAAGTTTCTTCTCCTGTGAATTCCTCATACCAATGCATCTCAGGTCTGGGCACTATCATGGCTCCTTTCCCTGTGTATTTAAGACGTGCTGGTCACATTCTTTGTGAATGATAAGCTATAAATAGTTAACAATAGTGAGTTAACAGTCATGTCTAGCATAGTATCATTTAGGACTTTGGAATTTTAAATGCCTGGAATGTAAAACTAAAACTAAAATCCAAAGTAATTTACATGAAATGTTCTAACAAACCCAAAATTTTGTTAAATATAACAAAATCCTTATTAAAATAGATATATATTTTATATGCCTTCTCCCTTTCATTGCTAAGGTTTTATAAAGAGTTGTCCACTGCTACTTCTTTACCACCCACTCACTTTTAGTTCCTTACAATCAGACTCTTATCCTACCACTCAGTGACAGCAGTCTTTCAGAGCTTACTCATAACTAAACATCGTATGGTTTGTTTTTAGCTTGTGCTTTGATGATATCCCTTCAGCTTTTGACACTAAAAGTCCATCAAAATCAGGCTCCAATATATTTTCCAACCTACTTTCATAGCATCTCTGAAATGCACATCTCTGAAATGTACAGATTCTTTTCCATGACTTTCAGAATGTCTTTTCACTCAAGAGTTATGCTCTTGTACCATCTCTATGAAGATTCTTCCTACATTACATTTTGCCCAGGTTGAAATTGTTAGTGAGCTCACCTTCTTTAAAATCTTTTTCACTTATTTACTCATGCCCAAGGTATATTTATGCGAATATATTGGAAACTTTTTGAAGATAGGCACTTTTTTTGTCCTTGTATCCATTTAACTTAGCATTTTACTTTACTTGCCTATCATCAGTATTTTAAAAAAAATATTCAATTGAATTGAAAAGTAGACTTTAGAGCTATGAAACTTAAAAACCAACAAACATTTAAATAAAAAATTTGCATGGGATTACCAATATACCAATATAAATTTATTACTAAGATTCTGATGTTTTCTCCTTAAAATACATTTTCTCCATAATATAAATTTCTTTGGAATTCACTTTTTCAGTGGTTTACAAATAACGTACACTGATTTTTCTGGATTAAAATAGTTTGAGGGGTGGCTAGTGTGCACAGTGGATAGAGCCCTGGAGTCAGGAGTACCTGAGTTCAAATATGGCCTCAAACCCTTAATAATTACCTAGCTGTGTGGCCTTGGGCAAGCCACTTAACCCCATTTGCCTTGCAAAAACCTAAAAAAATAGTTTCAAAAAAATTTAAAATTTTAAGTGGTCATAAATATATAACGTAGATTGACTAAATTGAATTCAAAATAGTGTAACTATAAATGAAAGTAACCTCATTTGCTACTATCAGAGAATTTCAGAAAAAAAACTTAAAATTACGTGCTTATGATGAGTCTTTCTATTGGCAATTTTTCATAGTCTTGTTTTGCAAAACCAATGATTCACTTCTGATACACTTCAGGGAGTTCTGAAAATTCTTCTATTTGTTGTCTCATGAAAAATTTTAATTATCATTCATTTGAAAAAGGCACTGCAAAAGTTCCTTGATTCACAAATGTGAACATATTTGAACCTTTTTTCTTAGAAAATAATTAAAATATTGCTTTCATACTGCTTCATATTATCTACATAAAATAACTATGGTTCTCAATATTCACTTATTCAAAATGAGTACCTGAATATTTTTATTAGCAATAATTAATAAACTTAACAAAGAAGAAATTATCTTGATGATAATATTACAAATTTATCAATAAACTTAGAAATTCTCATTGCAGGTTTTATGTCCTAGGTATATGGTTCACAAAGGCATCTCATATTAAGGAATAAAAGAAATGTGCTTTTAATTCTAGTATTAGGCTAAAAATTTCTGTTCACAGGAAAATTAAAAATATGATTTTTTTGTCAATCATTTTTAAATCTTGTAGGAATACCTAGCAATAATGTATTATTTCTTTTCTTTTTTACTTTCATTTCCAGCTCCCTAATTTGCAAAATCCTTTTGACAGTGAGTGAATTGCTTTTACAATTTAAAGAGTTTTGAATTCCTCAGAAATCTGATGTGACATATTTTCATTTTTCTTTTCCATTTTATGCTTGCTACTTCTACCTGGCTAAAAGAATATTGGACTGGATTTATGATTTGTGGGGATTTTGTCCCTAATTCACATACCTATTAATTTTGACTTTCATGAATTACTCATTTAATCTTATGTTCCATTTTAAGCTATTTTAATATGAATTAGTTACAATGAAACTTTAGAAAATTCATCATGACCTAGCACTGGCAAATATAAAAAGGAATATTCATAATGTTCTTCACAAAGTTGAATTGGAATATGTTTTAGAAAAACAAAATAATATTTATAGTTTATGCAACTGGAAGATCTTTTTCTTTTCTAGAAAAAAGGATCATTCTGCAATTATAAAAAGCAGCATAAAACATTTAGTAGAAAAATTCAACCTTTGAGTTAAAGTATTTTTTTCCTCTTTGCATCATCAGTGACAAGTATTTATTTTTGCACAAATTGGAGTACTTATTTTATGCATTGGAGCAATTTCTGTATCCATTCACTGTATAAACATAAGAAGATTTAGACATGGCATGAATTTTAGTAATGCTTTATCAATGGATTCATATCCTTTAAATATTACCATGCCATACTTCATGTATTGAAATTAGAAAAAGACCTTCAAAATCTACTGTATTGCATAAATAGATTAGAAATATTTGTCTTATTTATTCATATCTTTTACTCTAAAACCCAAGGGACAAATGAAGAATACTTGCAATAAGAGTACTCATTATGTTGTTTTTTTTCCAACAATGAGCTTAAAATATATTTAGGAGAAACTCCAGGATTCCTAAAAGCAAGTAGCTTCTCTTTATAAAATTATTGTAGGTTCTGATTTGGATTTTATATGTAAAATGATATGTCAAGTTTATAGAAAAAAAAATCTGACCTCCAGCTTCTCATCAGTGTCCCTAGAAACAAAGGTGAAAAATGTGTTTCTGAGCATGTGGATTTATCTCAAGTTATTTTTTTTATAATTTTGTTTTTCTATAGAGACAAGTTGAGATGAAATTAGTTCAAAGAAAAAATGAGTTATAATATATCAAATAGATTTTTTAAAGAGAGCTATAAAAAGATGAAAATCAGTTTGAATAGTTATTATAAGCAGAAATGGTAGTAGCTACTTAATTATATAGTTAGAATGCATTTCTGAAAATACATCTACATAGGTTATCAACTTCCCATATCTATTTTGAAGTTGGTCAGAGAACCCTTTGGCTTTTATTGATCTGAAATGGCAAATAGTCTGATTCAAGGAATGGAGTAGAAAGGGTTCAACATGAGTGCTATTATCTGTGCATCTAATATAACATTGAACATTAAAGTTTTAGTATACTTTTAAAAATAGAGTATATACTTTTCATTTGATATAAGCTAATGGTTAACATAGTGAGTTTGTCAAGTGGCGTTTATTAAGTGTCTACTATGTCCCATACCAAGCAGTGGGGATGCAAAGAAAGATAAAATATTGCCCTTACTCTAAAGTAATACACAATATCATGGGGCAGACATTAAGTAAAAACCTTTCTGTATACAGATCATAAGGTAAATTGGAGATAATCTGAGAGAGAAGAATGCAAAATTAAGGAGACCTGAGAAAGTCTTCATTGAAGACTTCAAGCAAACTTGGGAGGAAATGATGGTGAATATAAAGAGAGACACAGCCAGTATAAATACATAGTCTTATGATGGAGCATAGTGTTTGAACAATGGGAAGGAGGCTACTGTCACTAGATGACAGAGTGCTATCAGAGCTGTAAAGTATAAGAAGACTAGAACAAAGGTTTTTGTTATGGAGTTTCAAAAGCAAAGTAGCATTTTATAGTTAGTCCTGAGGCAGTAGGGAGTTACTGGAGATAATTGACTAGGGGAGCACTAGCCCTATATTTTGAATTACACATTTAATTTTTTCTGTCTTTGCTTTTTATTTCCCATTAGCTTTAAGTAAAGTATGACAGCTTCTAAAATGCAAGTAAGTTTTGTTTCAAGAGCATGGTGTTGACCCAGTCAATGTAAAAACCTTTCACAGATCAGTTGTAGTGGTGTGCAGATATTGTTCTAAAAAAATTTCTCGTTATTGCTGTACTTTGGAAGTTTCTTTAGAAAACTTAAAACTGGGGGCAGCTAGGTGGCACAATGGATAAAGCACCAGCCCTGGAGTCAGGAGTACCTGGGTTCAAATCCGGTCTCAGACACTTGATAATTCCCTAGCTGTGTGGCCTTGGGCAAGTCACTTAACCCCATTTGCCTTGCAAAAAAAAAAAAAACCCTAAAAAAAGAAAACTTAAACTCTGTTTTTCAAATATAATTATTTTGGTAAATGATTTATTATACTTTTTTCAAGTACCATACTATACCTCAGTGAAATCCTTTGAAATATATTCATCTTGAAAACCTATAAGAGTAAACTGATAAAAAAAAAATTTGTACAAAAGTATTTATAGCAGCTTTTTTATTCATGGCAAAGAATTGGAAAATGATGGGATGTCCATCAATTAGAGAATAGCTGAACAATTTGTGATTATGAATATAATGGAATGCTATTGTTCTAAAAGAAATGGTGAGCAATACTGATTGGAGAAAGAACTTGGAAAGACTTACATGAACTTATGCTGAGTGAAGTGAACTGAACCAGGAGAACATTGTACACATTAACAGCAACATTGTTCAATGATCAATTATGATAGAAATAGTCTTTCTCAGCAATACACCAATCAAAGAAAGTTCTAAAAGACCTGGAATAGAAAATGCTATCCACATTCAGATAAAGAACCATGGAATCTAAATGCAGATTAAACTATACTATTTCCACTTAAAACATTATTCTTCTTCTTGAATTTTTTAACCTAATCAATTATTGGTATCCATGAATACTGAGACAATGTGAGAATTGTCACTGTAGATATATGTCACAGCTGAATACAGTCTAGTACAGACTTTTCATACAAATAATTTATAAAAAATATAGCATGTTGTATATATAATTCTTTATTCATAGACATATATTTATATATAAGATGAAACTTCAAAAAAATTTCAAATTGTCTGAAACTTCAGAGTGATCTTTGTAAGACTGATATTATTGTTTTACCTATTTATCTTTCTCCTATAACAGTCACTTGATTAGAATAAAAGATTCAATTTATTTTGTTCTGGAATGGTGCATGGTTATAATGAGGAGATTTGGTGTATTACCCACAGTTATACCATTTTTGCTGCTATAATGAAATATTTAACTATTTCTTTGTTATTAAATTCAATATTTTTTCTAAAATTTACTTTAAATTCTTATTATTCATCAAATGCAACAAAATTTGTAATTGTAGTAAGAAATCAGATTCACAGCCTCATAACAATTCTAGCATGCTGAAAAATATTATGGTTAAATTTTTTGATAGAGCTTAGGTAAGTAAATTGCACTACCTCTAAAGCAGATGGATGTTCTTTCCCATGATACTGTCACCAACAAAAATTGATCTCTGAACTCCCTCCAATCATAAATGGCTGAAGACAAGTATGATATCTTTAAGAACTCCACAAATAAAATCTAACATGATACTTTATCTTAGGTAAAGAATGAATTCTATTTTCTTTTCAGGAAAAACATCATAATTCTTTTTAGACAGTAAATTGACAAGCAATATCATATTTTCCAAAGCATGCAGAATCTTGGAACACATAGGGTCTGGAGAAGAAGTACCATGTTACTGCTGAAAATGCTTTTAGATTTTGTTATTGCCTTTGAGGAGAATATTTCTGCTCTCTTATAATGTTTTTGTTTTATTTTGCTTTATACTCTAAACTATTTGTTAATTAAGGCATATTGTGAATAAAATGAAGATGCAATGAAGAAGTTTTAGATGATTATTAAATAGATAAGAGGCCTATAATATTTTGAGACTCCTTTTTATTAATAGAAATATTTGAAAAATATTCGACATTCATCTTGGATAGTAGGCAGATGATACCACTGGCAAGATATATTATGAATCTTGCAAATATAAATGTATATCCAGGAAAAGATAGTTTTGAAAATAGATATCAACATCAACAATAATTAAAAATACAAGTTTTCTTTAAATAGGGAAATTAAGATATTGGAAAAGTGAAATCATGGTCAAGAGTGCAGTGTTTCTTTTCAGAAATCTTGGATTAAGAATGTCATTATTTAGGTAAGTTATAAGCTTGTTAAACATATTGTATAAAATTTAATTTAAAATCTTGAAATTGCGTGGAAAAAATGAAAATTAAAATAACTTTGAAATATGATCTCAAACTACTTAATGTGATAGATGCTCTATAACAAGATAAAGGTCAAGTGAGTGCAGGATTTAGACACTATTATAAACAATTTAGAACAAGGAATAGTTTACTTGTCAGATCTATGGAAAGAGGAGTAATTTATGACAAAGGAAGAGATAGAGAATACTATAAAAAAACCAGACAGGATAATTTTTGATTACATTAAATTAGAAAGCTTTTGCACAAACAAAACCACTGTGACCAAGTTTAAAAGAAATGTAGTAAACTAGGAAAGAATTTTTGCGACTATTGTTTCTGACATAGCACTCAATTATATAGACAACTGAGTCAAATTTATAAAAATAAATCATTCCTCAATTAACAAATGGTCAAAGGAAATGCAAAGGCAATTTTCAAACAAGGAAATCAAAGCTATCTATAGTTGTTTGAAAAAATTGCTCTAAATCATTATTGATTATATAAATGCAAATTAAAGTATTTCTGAGGTATCACCTCACACTTTTCAGATTGCCCGATACAATGAGAAAGGATAATGATCAATATTGAAAGGGCATGTGGGATATTGGAAATCTGTTAGAAATGTGAATTTATCCAACCTTTTGGAGAACAAATTGGAATTATGCCCAAAGGGCATTAAAATGTGCATACTCTTTGATCCAGAAATATTACTACTGTGTCTGTATCCTGATGAGATCTTGAAAAAAGGGTAAAAAAATCCCACATTTGAAAAATATTCATAGCAGCTCTTTTTTTGCAGTGACAAAGAATTGGAAATTGAGGGAATCGCCATCAATTGGGGAATGGCTGAACAAATTGTGATATATGTATGTGATGGTAAACTATTGTTCTATAAAAAATCATAAGGGATGGGATTTCAGGAAAGTCTGGAAAGACTTGCCTGAATTGATGCTGAGAAGAACCAGAAGAACATTGTACACTTTAACAACAGCATGGGGTGATGATCAACCTTGATCACTCCATTTAGTGCAATAATCCGGGACAATTTTAGGGAATTCATGATAGTGAATGCCATCTGTATCCAGAGAAGGAACTGTAGAGTTTAAATGAAGATCAAAGCTTATTACCTTCAATTTTGAAAAAGTTGTCTTACATAATTTTGTTATCTCTAATGTTTTCTCTCTTCGTTATGTATATTTTTTTTCTCTCAACACATTTAATTTTGATCTATGTATATAATGGAAACAAATGTAAAAACTATATGCAAGGATGAAGGGGGGAAACTGTAAAATTCAAAACCTTGCAAATATTGATTGGTAGAAACTACTTTTGTATGTAATTGGAAAACAAATGAAATATTTACATAATTAAAAAATAAAGTGATAGATGCCCTTCAAATGAAGAATAACTTTAAACAAGTTTTGATATCTGATTGCGATAGAATACTATTTCTCTATAAGGAGTTTTTAAAAAAATTATTTAATTTTTTATTTATGAAAACAAGCCTTTCCGTAGCATAATTCAATGAAAAAAAATGATGACACAAAATGCTGCAAATATAATATGCACAAGTTGCTAATACTTTGAAATCTACAACAAGATTCCCATACAAATTTATTTTTTCCTTTTTTATTCCCTCTCAAAGATTTAGTATTTCAATTTTCCCTCATTCCCTCCAACATTTGTTTCTTTCTCTTTCTAATATTTTAGCCAATTTGATAGGCATAAAATGTTTTCTCAAGGTTGTTTTAATTTTTATTTCTCTAATCAATGATTTAGAACATTTTTATGACTATAAATTATTTTTATTTCTTCATTGGAAAAATTGACTGTTTATATCTTTTGACCATTTTTCAAATGCAGAGTGACTCTTTCTTATAGATATGACAAAGGTTTTTATATATTTTCGATATGAGACTTTTATGTGAGAAACTGTGTATGAATTCCCTGATCTCTCCTCCCCTATTTTTCTTCTTTCTTTGAAATTTTGCTGCTACCTTTTATTTATTCATAAATTGTTCACCTATCCATAAGTTTGACAAATAATATGTTCCCCCTTTTCCAACCCTCCCTGCTCCCCCCACCCCAGCACCAATCCCTTCCTGAGACCTTGAGTGAGGTGAACTTTTTTCTGGTCTGCTTCTCTCAGGAACTACTGCTTGTTACTTCAATGAAGTCAGCCTGGAGGTCTTCTTGAGCTTAATTCCTGGAAGGACTGTCTTATCTGTGATCCTCTCCAGTTGTTTTAGGATTCAACTACATTACTCTTTTTTTATTTTTGCTACTCTGTATTCATTTATGGCGATTTTTGATCTATGGAGAAAATCTATAGAGCCTGGAAATTTCCAACCTACTTAGACATCTTCCCAGAATACACTCAGAGCTGATTGATTTTAGAAAAATATGGAAAGACCTAGAAATAAGAAAGATCATATAAAATTCCAGAGAAAGAACTCATAAGTAGAATATATATAATATATATAAATATGCCTACATGTGATTATACATATGTATATGTGGGCATAGATATGTTTATGCATATGTATAGTGTGTATATGACCTGCCTAATTGTGTGCAATTATGTGTATATACATATATATATATATATATATATATATATATATATATATATATATCTTACTTTTTTCATGTTTAATTGCAGCCTTCTCTAGGGCGTAGTGGGGAAATAGGGAGAAAAATAAGTATACAGGAAAAAAAATTAAAGAAAACTTAGGAAGAAACCCAGAAAAGCTGTTAGGTGTTAAAATAATGTATTTATTATTTATTAATTTGCTCTTTTTCAAGACTGAAATAAAAATTCAGGGTTTTATATATTCAGTTCTCTGTGATGTTCTGTTGTGTACATGAAAATATCTTTTTTCTTTTACTCATTTTAGATTTGTTTAAAATGAATAAAAATTGAAATATACTTAGAACAGTATTTTTATTTTTCACACACACAGACACATATATACTTACTAATTGTGCTTATGGGCAAAGGATATTTGAGCAAGAAAGTATGAAATAAAGTAGAAAGGATTTTTTCATTTATTCAATACTCACAGAATCACTGAATTTCAGAGCTAGAAGGAACCTCAGAGGTCATTTAGTCTACTTGATCAATATTCTCTTTTACAATATTAGTAACTTTAGTGGCCAATTAAGACCTTCCTTCTTATGAATTCTACCAACCTAAGCAGAATGATTAGATAGGCATATGAAGAAGAGAATTTTTAATAGCATATGTCATAGATCACATTATAATGAAAGAACATCTGATTTATACCTCATATTTCACATTCCTTTTGGTTTAGTCATTGAATATATTGCTGGAATTTAAATTTCTCTGTCTCTGTCTCTATCTCTTCTGTCTCTGTCTTTCTCTCTGTTTCTTTCTGTCTCTCCCTGTCTCTCTTCCCCTCTCCTCTCCTCCTGTGTTTTTTTCTTCCCCTGGTACTTTTCCCCTCCTCTTCCTTTTTTTCCAGTTCATATCTGCTGAAAGTATGTATTATGTGGCCTCACTATAATGATCATTTTCTTTCCCATTTCTGTTTCCACAATTCTTTTCATGTCATCTCTGGCACATAAAATAATCTCTTATTCCCATTTTATTTCTTATTTTAAAAAAATCAATTCTTGAAAAATGCAAAATGTTATACTTTTTAATTATCAAAGCACATCTAGCAGAAAGAGGAGTTAAAATAAGATGGCAAAACAATAATTCATCCCCTCATTAGAAATCTTTGAGTAGTAAAGTACCATAATCAATAATATGTAATTATGATTCTATAAACTTTTGCATGTATAATGTTAGTGCTAAAGTAGGAACAAATTTGCAGGAAATATATTGAATTTTTTAAATTCTTGAGAAATCATGCAGGGATGCAATTGAGAACAATGAATTTGCTTTATTATTTAATTTAATTTTAAGAGTTAATTAGATCCAAACTACATTTAATTTGTTGTAAAGTAGTTCTATTTTTCAACACTTACCCAAAGAGTTTGCCCCAAAACATTCTTATTTTGGAAAAAAAAATATTTTAAGGAGAGTTTATAAAACAAAAATAATATTTTAAAATAAAGCTCTTGTATAATTAGACTACAAAACAGTCATCTAGAATATACAGTATAGTGTATAGTATATTGTTGTATAGAAACACATTTCTTCTGAGCTTCCCCCTATATTTTAGAGGATATGGAACTTACAAGCACAACCCTACAATGCCTGTACATCATGCAATGAGAAAAATAATAGAGAAACTCAGTTTCAGTGACAGAAATAAATCTTTAGCTTATATATGTAATTGTATCTTCCTTATAGGCAAAGTAATTAACGTTTGTAACATTGAATTATATGTCACAGAGAACCAATAAAAATGAGAATTCTCTTAACATGTTGATAGCTCAGGGAAGAACTCTAATATTCACTTGTTAATCTACCTTCTATTATAGTTGAGACTCACAAATTGAGCAGAACCTCTTAATTATCCTGGGACATTGTGATGTGGCTAAAAACTCATTTGGGATTCAGCTATATCCTCAGTCTTTCAAATAATGACCAAAGAAACATATGAACCTTCATCTAGAAGGATAAATAGATAATATATGAAACCAGTTTACCATTTTGAACTACCATTCTTATTACTCAATAAAAACTAACTTTGTGACTTTTTTGTACATACTATTTAAATTATAATCTGATTAAGTAATGACTGAAATTTACAATTTGACTGTTAATTAAATTTAAAAAATAAAGCTATTGTTCCATTTTGTGTGAAAGGCCTCTTTGTACTATAGCACTGACCAATATTGGTTTTCATCCTGGGAAAAACACTGTGTATAAGCAAGTCCCTTGAGTTTCATTACTAAACCTTTTAGACAAACACAAAATGTATCTATTTTTGGGAACATTAAAATAAAGCTTTAATGTATAGCTATATATTTTTCATGACTTGTCAAAGACTTGTGAAAATACTTTAATTATATAAAATGGTTTCTGCTTAGAAATCTTCAGTTGCTCCATTTAAAAAAATATTCAATCTATTTGTTTTTGCAACTATATGCAATGGTAGTTTTCAGCAATCAAGTTTTTGCAAAATTTGGAGTTTTACCTTCCCTCTTATAGAAAGCAATCTAATATAACCTTGATATGCATATTCTAAGCATAGGTCCATATTAATCATGTTGTGAAAGAAGAATCAAATCCAAGTGGAAGGAAATAAAAACAGGAAAAAAACATGACACAACTTCTAAAAATGGAAGAGCTCCTTTTTGTTTCTTAAGTAGTTTGGGTTGTTATCTAAATCAGTGATTTCATCCCACCTTTCTTTTCCTCTTAAATTGCTTCCCATATAATTAAAAAGCAAGTTTACATGTTACAACTTCCCTGAAGCTTCTCTATTATCCTGCCTCGTCTTTTACCTGCCTTTGAAAATTACTTGATATGTAAATCCTTACCGAGCAGTTTGTTTTATGAGTTTCTAATATGGTTTTCATTCATATTAAACCTATTTGAGGAGTTAAAACTTATTTTACCTAAACATTGAAACTATCTTTCCACATAGTTTCTTATACCATATCAAATACAATATTTGCTCAATAATGTTTCTTTTATTGTGATTCTTTTGTAAGTCTTTAAAACAGCTTCCATGTTATGGTGTTTATATCTTGGTACAGTGGGCATGCTTCAAAGCACAAACACAGAGTACTAAGAACTGTGTACTGAATTTTTTTTAATCTTTCATTTTCTTAAAATAGCATAGTCACTACCAGGCCCAGGAATTTTTATTTTAAGTGTGCTGTTGTCATAGGATGAAGAAAACACTTCCTGATCTTTGTCCACATGGGGATCCTCCTCATTCTCTGTTAAATTAAAGTTTTATCTACACATCTCATGAATGCTTACTATGAATTAACAGACTATTCATACATCAGGGGAACTCTTACTAAAAAGGAAGCTCTTTAATTTATTGTACTGGTCAGCCTTGGTCTAATTAGGTACAGGCATTTTACTTTGAGGACAAAGGCAACTGGGCAATGATAAAGAAACTAATTACACAAAATATTTGATTTTTGACATTCAATTGAGTTATAATCTCAGTAAGGAGCAAAGTGCAGTGGAAAGATGGTTGCTTTGCAGTAAGAAGACCTTGGTTCAAATTCTCACCACTTATTAATCATTTATGTATTTTAATTATCTGTTTTTACAATTGACAAAATTAGGGTTTTTTGTATTACATTTCTTTCTTTATAGGAAAATATTGTTGAAAATTATTCAGAATTTATAAGCTTTATCATAATTATTAATCCTTATATTTTATTAATAACATTAGTGTGAGGTGAAAGCATTAATGAACTTTAGATGATAGTATTCAAGTTTTGGAAACAATTTATTTAAGAGTAACACTTATTTCTAAATTTAGGTAAAACTTCTACATGAACTGAAACTGGAAGCATTTCTGAACTTAGTCTTCAAATTCCTTCGTTTTCAAAACAATCCAAAACTTCCTCTCACTATAGATTTTTCTTCCTTTTGCTACTTTTTCAGGGCGGTGGTACTCTAGGCTCTTTTAGTCACCATGATGGCAAAGAAATCAGTTCTTGCTGTCAAAGAGATTCTAATTTGGAAATAGAGAGTAGAGGAAGCTTTAGATGCAATATAGTTGATAGTACTTTGAGATTGTAATGGTAAGTACTATGGCAGTGCAGATGGCAAGATCCAGAAATCCTTAACATTCTAAGTTGTCCTAAGGACACAGAGATGTCCTACAGAATAAGAGGAATAGAGCACCACTACTAGGACATGGAGGAGTGGCTCTAAGGGCTGAAGTGGATTGGGGAATTTTGGGATCCTTCCAGCAAAGAATAGAAATGGAATAATGAGGGAGGGACTCCAGAAATCTTTGTTGGAATTTGGAAAAAGAATGACTCACCTCAGTAGGAGACAACATGGTATATTGGTCAGAGAGCAGAATTTATAATCTGTAAACTCTTTGACAGCAGAGACTTGTCTTTTGCCTCTTTTAGTATTCTCAGTGCTTAGCACAATACATAAATAATACTCACTTATGGACTTATGATTGTCTCTGATAGACTAGATTATATGATTTTAGGCAATTTACTCAATCTTTAATGTTTCAGGCAATTTTGTAATTAAAATTATAAGTAATAGATTGACATAGGGTATATTAGTGAGAAATTCAGATATGGAATCTCCTTTCAAAAAATAAATTGTACATCCCTATTTTATTTATTTTGGGCTGCTAGGTGGCGTAGTACATAAAGCACTGGCCTTGGAGTCAGGAGTACCTGGGTTCAAATCCGGTCTCAGACACTTAATAATTACCTAGCCGTGTGGCCTTGGGCAAGCCACTTAACCACATTTGCCTTGCAAAAAACCTAAAAAAAAATTGGGGTGGCTAGGTGGCATAGGGGATACTCTGAGCATGAATCTCTAAACGAAGGTTGAGAATGCCATCAGAAATATATTTGTAAATAAAATAGAGAGTTACACATTTCTCTTATTTTAAACAAAATAGTAAAAAAAAGGTTTTTTAGTGAGTTTTTTTAAAGAATGCTTTCTTTAAAGTCCTCCACTATTTAATATTTCCTATCTTTAATTTTTAAAAAGTCTACTATATGAAATAAACTTAAGTAAATGAAGCATAATAAAGTCTATTTAAAATTTTTAAAAATATTTTTTATAATTTAAGTTATAAATCTTTTAATATTTAAATAGAATGATTAACTATCACAACTTTTCAGATGTTTCTGTTTTACAAAGGTGAATTAAACATTTTAAATCTAATGTTGATGATTATATATTTCTAGTATATTTTATAATAGCTTTACACTTTACACAATTCAAAAAATATGAAACTTATTATAATAGGTGTTGAAATATATAGGACCTATATCATTAGAAAGAACTTCTTATATGTGCCTTCATCTACCAAGCTTTGTTAAATTTTTATTAAAAAGAACACTTTCTCTTTAAGGCGGAGAAAATATTGTCCTATTGAATCAGGGACAGACCAACAAATGGCAGACCCATTGGGTGATAAATATCCAAGGGCTTCCAGGCTGACTACACATTTTTCATCATTAATCCAGGCCATTTGTGAACTGATCCACTCACATTGATTCGAACTAGGGGGCATCATCTGCAGTTAAAAGGGTGATGACTTGCTAAAAATGAGGGCCTGAAACTAATCAAATATAGTTAGAGCATTTTTAGAGAAGCTTCCTTTTATAATTGTAAAGTATTAAAAGGATAGCACTAAGTATGACCAGAGGTCCTCATTTTTGTGTGAGAATGTAGGGGATCCCTTTGAAAGCACTTTATATAATTATCACAACTCAAAGGTGAAATGCAAATATAACACATCCAAATTGTATTTTATTACTTTTGAAGAAAGAAAATTGGAAATACTGTATTGCTGTCACTAAAAAAAAGCAGGGAATGATTAATTTACAAGGAATCAAGAAATCTAAAAACATGATTTTTTTTGACTTGCTAATTTTGCACCTATATCTGGGTGTCTAAGTTTTTGTGGAAGGCATTTATTAAATTAATTTTGTATAAATGACTTTGGAATACTCCTCAAACCCATATTGTTGTCTTAATTTATATTATTATTTTTTGTTTTTTATTATTTGACCATTTGAGAGAGATTTTGGCATACTTTATTATTAGGTAGATGAAATTTTAGTATGCATTCATTTAACTGCTTATGAGCATTTATTTTCATATTTGTAGAAATTGATCCTTAAATATATGTAGGATAAATATTGTTACTTTTGTTATTTAAATTTTTGTTGCTAAAAAAGATTCCTAGAAATAAATGATCAAAAGACATTTATTCAAAAGCCCTATGATACTGAGGCAAGACCAAAAATGTCAGTTTTGAACTTGAATATGATTTTGAGAGTCAATATAGTTTTCCTTTAGTGTAAAGCACAATTAATAAAAACTTTACATTAGTAATAAAAGAAAATTAAATTAAACCTTTCTTAAAATAACTATAATGGGCACTAAGAAAACAACGATGTAAAATCGGGGATCATTTTGGCTAAGATTATATTAAAGAAATGGGATATAAGTAAGAATAACCAGTATAAAGGAGAAAGTACATTATGATATAGGAGATAATAATAGAAAATGAAAAAGAAATGAAAAAGTGATGGGGTAATGCAGCCTATAAGTTATTCCTACTATCCATGTTATAGCCATTGGTCAACTCATTGTTGGAAGAGACCCTAAAAGTAATCTTTGCTGACTCTTAGCAAGTATAAATCCTCTATAAAATTATCCCTAAAAAAACCTTTTCTCAATACCTCTAAATAGCATGAAAATCACTACATCACAAAGCAGACCATTTCATTTCAGTCAAAATTCTGACACATTAATAATGATTTAAATATATGACAGTATTATATAGGTTTACAAAGTGATTTATTTCATTAGATACTTGCTTCAATCCTTTGAAGAGGAAAAGACAAAGCATTTCCATTTCCTCAGATACTTTATGAGCATAGACAAGCATTAACCTCTATTTGCCTCAGTTTTCTCATCTCTGAAAAGGAGACAATAATAGTGCTTAATCTATAGAGTTATGAAATTCACACTAATATTTTGAAAGAGCTTAGCAAAATGTCTCTCACATCCTACAGTCATACTGATTTATTGTTTTCTACCTTATTTCCTTTCCTTTCATTCTTGTTTCTATTCATGTAGCTTCTAGGAAGAAAAATAATAATTCCTCTTCTACATACCAACATTTTAATATTTGAATGTTATTACTGCATCAGGTCAATTATTAGGAATTTTATGAGACTTTAGTCTTTTCTAGAATAGGCTTTTGTAACTTTGATGCATTCAATTATTCTTGAAATGACAATTATTAATAAAATCTTGTTGATGATTACTCCATTATTGTCACATTATATTTCAATATCTGTCTAAAAAATGTATACTCCATTTGATTCAATTCATAATATCATCTCCTTTTTGGTCCAAACAGTAAAGCAGTTAAGATTATTTCAAAAAAAATTTGGCAGCTCTAGTCTATTAAAAACTCCAAATATATATTTTTAAATAAATATTTCTGGTGACCACAAGGCTATAGTATATTGTTCTCCTCTTTTATTTACCCTTGTGAGAAACTTATCATTAGGTTGTAAATTACTTTTTTTAGTTTCTTTGTATAAAGTACATTCCCCATTGCATCTGCTCATGTAATTTTTTTTTAAATTTGTTTAAGGCAGTGGGGTTAAGTGACTTGCCCAGGGTCACACAGCTAGGCAATTATTAAGCATCTGTATTCAGATCTGAACTAAGGTCCTTTTGACTTCAGGGCCAGTGCTCTATCCCCTCTGCCACCTAGCTGCTCCTCATGTAGTTTTTTTGTTGTTGTTTTACTATGAGCTGTTCATTTCTCTTAACAGAATAGTATTTCATCTCAAAACTCCAATTTGTTCAGCCATTCCCCAACTTCTGGGCATCTCAATTTTCAGCTGCATGCCACCAGAAGAGAGCTACTATAAATATTCCTATACACAAAGATTATTTTTTTTCCCAAAATTTTATCTCTTCTGAAATATAGACCTAGTAGTGGCTCTGCTTGACCAAAGGGTAGGCATAGATTTATTGCCTTTGGGTATAGCTCCAAGTCACTCTCTAGAATTGTTAAATCATTTCAGAACTCTTCCAACAGTGCATCAGTGTCTCAATTTTCCTGCATCTCTTCCAACATTTGTAATTTTCTCCTTCTGTTTTTTTAGCCAATCCAGCAGGTAGAGGATAGTATCTCAGAATTGTTGCAACCCATTTTTCTCCTAATATTAGTGAAGTAGAACCATTTAAAAACATTTAAATAGATAGCATGGATAATCTCATCTGAAAACTGTTCATATCTCTTGATCATTTATCACTTGTGGAATGGCTCTTGTCTTTTACATATTTGACACAGTTCTGAGACCGGATTTGAACCCAGGTACTCCTGACTCCAGGGCCGGTGCTTTATCCACTGCACCACCTAGCTGCCCCAATAACTTCTTTAAAAAAATGACATCTAGGCTCTTTTCTTGGTCATGACTTTTGAGGTAGTCCAATAATTTTCAAATTATTTCTTCTGGATCTGTTTTCCAGGTCAGTTGTTTTTCCAATGAGATCTTTCACATTTAGCATGTCTGTCAGAGAAATTACTTCCATTGTTGATGTTGCTGATTCTAATTCCCTCCATCTATTTCTCCCCAATGCCAATTATATTTTTTCTCTCTTTTCACTCTGCCTCTCATCCTGGGGCAGCTGAGTGGCATAGCAGACATAGCACTGGCCCTGGAGTCAAAAGGCCCCAAGCCTACATCCCACCTAAAGACCTAGCGACCACCTGGCCCCATGGTCTGACACAAGCCACACAATTCCACCACCTCGCAAAAAGTAAAAAAAAAAATTATTTGTTATGTCCTGTTATATCTGACTATCCTTTCCCATTATCTACCCTCTCCTCTATCCCCTACCTCCCTGTTTCACCGTTGCCTTTCTCCCATTCCCTTTCTTTCCTTTTTCTTTTAGATTTCAATGTCCTATTAAGAATACATATATATATATATATATGTATATATATATATATATATATGTGTATGTGTGTGTGTGTTGTTTCTTTTCTGAGCCATTTCTGATGAGAATGGAGTCTCCCTCATTCCCCTTCACTTTCCTACCTTCCATGCCATTGCAAAAGCTATTTCTTGACTCTTTTACATGAAATATCTTAGTCTATTCTATATCTCCTTTCCTTTTTCCCAATACATTCCCTTTTCACCTGTTGACTCCTTTTACAAATTATATTATACCTTCAAATTCAGCTCTCTCCTGTTTCTTGACTATAAAAGTTCCTTCTAACTGCCATAATAAATAAGAAAGTTCATATGAGTATTATCAGTATCATCTTCCCATTCAGGAATACACATGGTTCATCATCATCATCATTAAATCCCTCATAATTTACCCTTCTTGTCTACTCTCTATGCTTCAACTGAGTCTTGTACTTGAAGATCAAACTTTCTGTTCAGCCCTGGTCATTTCAAAAGGAACATTTGAAATTCCCCTGTTTCATTGGAAGTCCATCTTTTCCGTTGGAAGAGGATGTCCAGTTTTGCTGGGTAGTTGATTCTTGGTTGTATTCTAAGCTCTTTTGCCTTCTGGAATATTATATTCCAAGCCCTATGAGCCCTTAATGTGGATGCTGCTGAGTGCTGGGTGATCCTGACTGCAGCACCACAATATGTGAATTGTTTTGTTCTGGCTGCTTGTAGTATTTTTTCTTTGACTTGGGAGTTCTGGAACTTGGCTGTAATATTTCTGTGAGTCATTTATTCTTTTTATCTATTTCAATAGGATATCAGTGGATTCTCTCAATTTTTATTTTGCCCTATGCTTCTAGGATATCAGGGAAATTTTCCTGTAGAATTTTTTTTTTTTACAAATGAAGTCAAGGTTCTTTTCCTGATCATGACTTTCAGGTAGCCCCAAAATTTTAAATTATTCCTTCTTGATCTGCTTTGCAGATCCATTGTTTTTTCAAAAAAGATATTTCATGTTTTCTTCTAGTTTTTCATTCTTTTGTTATTGTTTTATTGTTTTGTGATTCTTTGCAAGCTCATCAGCTTGCTTTGGCTCCATTCTACATCTGAAGAATTTGTTTTTCTCAGAGAACTTTCTTATCTCTTTTTCCATCTTGCCAATTCTGTTTATTAAGGTATTTTTCATCTCATTAACTTTTTGAACTTTTTTTTTCCCATTTGATGTAAACTAGTTTTTAGTATGTTATTTTCTTCAGCATTTTTTTGGATCACCTTGACTAAGTGGCTGACTTTGTTTTCATGTTTTTCCTGCATCTCTCTCATTTCTCTTCCCAATTTTTCCTGTAACCCCCTTACTTGGTTTTCAAATCTTTTTTGAGCTCTGAAATAGCCTGAGTCCAACTTCTATATTTCTTGGAGGATTTAGATGCAGAAGCTGGAACTTTCTTGTCTTCTGAATGTGTGTTTTGGTCCTCCATGGGACCAAAGTAATTGTCTAGGGTTAGGTTCCTTTTATTAATCTGTTTACTCATTTCCCAGCCTGCTCCTGGTTTGGGTGGGGTGATTCCTGAGCTTTTGAGCTGCAAGGACCTCAGTATGTGAGGCTCTGACTGCTCTCCTTTGGTCTGTGAATGCAATAGGAGGCTCCCAGACTGCGACCAGGGTCTGAATATGGACAAAACACAGGAGTCCTATCCCAGGGCCAAAGGAGAGACTTCAACAATCTTCCCCCACCGCCTTACCTTCTGTGGCTTGAAAGCTCTGGTCACAGCTGCCAGGCGGCTCTGTGGGCCTGCTTCTGTTTCCTGGGATCTGGACTACACTGAGGACTGCAGCTATGCTGATGGGTGTGGCTGCACTGAGGGCCATGCTGGCTCCTACTCATTCTGGCAGAGGTTTCCCTGCTGATCTTCCACATTGTGCTTGGTGTTCCCTGGTTTGTCAAGTCAGCAAACTGCTTCTGCTGCCTAGGCTTGAGCAGGCTGTTCAGGAAGAGTGGAGTTCCTTTGCTCTGGTGTGATAATCCTGGTTGAGCTGCTGCCCCTTCCACCCCCATGGAACAGAGTTTTCCCATGATTTTCCAGACTACCTGGGGTTGAAGAATTGCCTCACTGGATCTTTCTTTGGGTTCTGTCTCTCAAAATTTAGTTAGAGTCATAATTTTAAGATTTTTGGAATATTTTTTGAGAGCTCCTAGGAAAACTATGCTGCCATCTTGGCTCCACTCCATGATGTTCTTAATATATCAGGTCAGTAGGAAATTTGAAAAATAGAATTAAGTTGTAACCTCACCTTTCA
Organism: Macrotis lagotis; assembly: GCF_037893015.1. Taxonomy (NCBI): domain Eukaryota; kingdom Metazoa; phylum Chordata; class Mammalia; order Peramelemorphia; family Peramelidae; genus Macrotis; species Macrotis lagotis. The sequence goes on from NC_133663.1 coordinate 199,203,516, forward strand.
AAAGCTCATATATTTAAGGGAAATCATGACAAATTTCGTTAAGACACAATCCAAAACCTCTCCAAAAACCCCAAACTTTATTATACAGATGAGATTTGAACTGGGGTTTTCTTGAATTCTGACCTTATGCTACATTAATAAACATATAATTTTAAGAGGGGTGGTAAAATCTTTGTGTTCTTTGTCCTTGTTGTTTCTCAATCATGTCCAACTCTGACTCTGTTTGGGATTTTCTTGGCAAAGATTGGTATTTTGTTTTTTTTTCTTTTTTTCTTTGTTTGTTTGTTTGTTTGTTTTACCACATCCTTCTCCAGTTCATTTTACAGTCACGGAAATTGAAGTAAACAGGTTTGGTTAGGTGACTTTCCCAAAGTCATACAACTGATGATGATCTGTGGCCAAATTTGAACTTGGGTCTTCCTGGTTCCAGGCCCAGCAATTCTATCTATGTACCATCTAATTGCATCTATTCAAACCAAATCAAGTATGTAATGTTCAATTTGTGGTGTTCCATTCTATAAGAACCAAGAGGATAAAGTATATGAAGATCATGTTATATGACAAGACAACTTAATATATAATGTTAAGATTCAGGAGTCAGGATGACCAGAGTTAAAAATCTACTTTGAAGACTTTGGGTTTATTAGGACCATAGTGAATAATCTAACTTCTCTAATCTTATCGCAGTTTCCTCTCTGATATTATACAACACCACCTTACACGATTGTTGTAAGGATCAAATAAGATAAATTGAAAAGTTCTTTGCAAACATTAAATTACCACATAAAATACTAGCTATTTTATATTGAATGGTTGAAGCAATGTTTAATTTAGAGGCCTCAGAGGTGAGGACTCAATAGAAGTCTTTAAATATTTGGAGGGCTTTGATTCAATATGACTTGCTTAAGATTATTTTATTTAAGAGTTGGGAGATAGGGGTGACTAGATGGTGCACTGGCCCTGGAGTCAGGACGACCTGGCACCTAACTGTGTGGCCTTGGGAAAGTCACTTAACCCCATTGCCTTGCAAAAAGAACCCCCTCCTGCAAAAAAACCCCAGAAAACCCAAGAGTTTGGAAATATAAGAGATGTGAAATTAATAAATAAAATTTTCAACTTCCTTCCCACCCATTCCCCGCAAAACTCTGTTTATGAATCCCTAAAATATTGATCTCATTCTTCCCTGTTCCTAAATACTCCCAGGATATAGAGATATCAATTGACCAACTCCCAGACCTCAAAATATTTTGTGGGGTTCCTCATCTCTCTTCTCTCACCTTCTCTGTCCAGGCATGGACTAGCCCTTCAGCCAGCATGCCTGTTAGCGCCAGAGGGGTAAGAGAGAGAGGGGGGAAATGCATCCCCCTCTGTGAAAGGAGCTGGGGAATAAAAGAGTGGTGAAATGGTAAGCGGATGCTTGAAAGGAGGGCCTGGAGTTAGGGGGGAGGCATAGGTCCTCCAGGGCACGAGCCAGTTGCCCCCCAACCCTCTGGGGGTGAGTTGCCGTTGCTTCGCGTGCCCTGCCGGTGCTGGGCACAAAGCCAAACCCGAGCAGGATCTCCGCCAAGGCCCCGCTGCTCAGCAGTGCTGCCAAGCTGCCGATGCGCTGTATGGGGCACTGGAGAACCTTCCCCACGCGCCCTCCAACTCTCAAAGCTTGTGCGTTTTGGCTTTCTGGCCCCTCCAAGGTCTCCCCGGCCTTGCACATCTCCTGAGGGCGACCCTTGTCCTCAGATGCTTCTAGACACGTACCCTCGGTGGTCTGGCTAAAAACCTTCCAGCAGAGACCCCCGGGGATGTCCCCGTCAGCCCGAAGACGAGCCAGAGCTACCCTCTTCCTCTGAGCTCATGGGAGGCGGCCCCGGAGGGCCACAACACGGCTCCTGAGTCCCGGCGGCGGCAGCCCTGTCCTCTGCAGACCGAACCCTTGCTCTTAGCTTGGGGCGCCGGGGGGGAGGCGGGTACCCGACCCGGGCTTTTAAGGACCGAGAGCAAAAGTGGACAATCTGGCTTGTTGGGCTTTGATAATTTATTCATATTCATGGCCTATTTGGTAAGATCTTAGATTCGGCCACTCTGTGTGGCTCCACAGCGGGGAGGGTCCCCAAAGGCTTGCGAAGTGCCTCGCTGTGTGGAGGGCCCCAGCTAGCTCACAGGTATTTAACAGTTGTACTGTGAACTGAGGAATTCTGGTTACCATGAACTTGGGGAGAAGCTAAGCAAACAATCAGGACATTATATGCTAGATGAATACAATGCAAATGGAAAGAATAACAAAAAAATAGAGTTTTATTAAGTAAAACTGAGAAATGATTTTGACTTCAAAGAAAACAATTAAAAATACATCTTCCTCCCTTTTCTACAGAAGTAGATGAAAGATACTACATATTTATGATTTAGTTAATGAGTTTTGCTGATTGAATTTCTGTTATTTTTCCTCTTTAAAAATTCTTTTTACTAGGAATGACTTTTGGGGAGGGGGGATATCTATATTAGAAGATATAGATCACTTAAAATATTATGAATAAAATTTAAAAATAAGGAAATTGTTCTATAAATTTTAAAGCATTACATAATGTCAACTCTTATTGGAATCCTAGATTTTTCAAAAGACCTCATTTACAGATGAGATAATTGATGTCCATAGTGGCTATAGGTCGATTAGTCAGCTAATATAATTGCTTTATAATTATTTGTCAGGGACAGGAGGCTGATGTCTTCATTAGTGGCAAGGAGATACTCCTAACTATGGAGATTCCTTTACTGGTGCAGATTGGGACCTCAGTAAATTAGGGTACTAAGAAGTTGTCTAGGGCCTTTGAGGGTTCATGTAACACAAGTTCTTATTTATCAATAGATAGTAAAAACAAACCCAAAACAGGTACCATTGAGGAGTCATATTTACTAAACATCTATTAAGCACTTACTATCCACATAGGCACTGAGCTAAGTGTGGGAGATACAAAGAAATGCATAAGAACATTCTTAGTCTAAAAGAGTTAATGGCATTCTCAGCCATCAGTGTAAATTTATGTTATATTATGGTAAAGAATACATTAATAAATATATATATATATAATATGTATTTATACATATATATCAATTATATCTAAATGTGTGTCTATTTAAACACACAAAGAAAGACAAAATAATGCTAAGATCAGAGATGGAAGACACTCCCAATGTGAAAAATCAAGACCTCTTAGAAGAGTTGGCAACTGCTCTGATCCTTGAAGACAAGTAGCAGCATGTCCAAAAGGCAATGAATGTTGAGGAGATAGTGCATTGCAGTTAAAAAAACAATCTCTGTAAAGACACAAAGACAGAAGAGATAATGTCAGATGTGCATAGCAAAGAGACAACTTTGATTGAAGTACAGAATGAATAAAGTGAGTAAACTAAATTAATATGGAAATATGAACTGCAAGCATCTTATGAACGTTCTTCCATGTCCAGTGTGTGGAGTGATAGGTAGATGATTGAGTTTAGAATTTGAACATCTAAATAAAAGTTCTGACTTTAGAGTATTTTTTTAAAGTCATGACTACCTACTGGACATATGACCCTAGACAGCTAATGTCTAAGTGCCATAGAAACCTTTGTATCTAAAAATAAACAACATTGAAAAGATATTTGAAGTTTAAAAGTATAGTCATTTAAAAAACAAAAAAAAAATTTTGATACAGAGGCAGAGTCTTGATGGTGGAATAAAGGCAGGGACTTGCCTGAGGTCTTCTGTAAACCATTCAAAATATCCTTAAATAGTTACTCTAACCACATTCTCGAGTAACAGAACCCACAATAAGACAGTAAAACAGTATTCCAACTCAAGACAGTTTGGAAGACCACAGCAGGATAAGAGACAAATGCAAAACAGCAGGAGTCACACCAGAATGAACTGACCCCAGTCGTTCAGGGTTGGGAGCTTGAGACTGGGTCGGTGGCAGTGGTGGGGGTTTCCACACCTCTCATCCCAGGGATTGCTAAGGACAACTTGGAAGGTCAGCATACTGGGATGAAATTGGGACACAGTCCAGTGCAGGTCTCAGCAGTACAGACCCAATCCCAGCAGAACTGAGAGCAGCTCTCATGAGCCACTGAATCAGCAGAAGCAACTTCTGGAGTTTTCAGTCCATGTGTACTAAGGGAATAGGAAGAAGATTGCAGGGGTTTCTTTGCTATCTCTGAGGCAGCACTTTGTGACTTTGCCCATACTCAGATATGGGTTGTAGTCTGGGGTCCCAGTCCAAGGAAGCACACACAGCAGAGCTTACTGCCCAGTGGAGTAAGGATCATCCTCATATTTCCAGGGCAGAAAGGAATGCTTGTGGTCATTCACAGACTAGAGTGCAGGCCACATCTCTCCTTAGATTATAAGATCTTAGAAAAATTGAAAACTTGCAGGTCCCTGGAAGCATCTCTGAAAAGAGTTGCAAAAACACTCAAAAATTTGGAGCCTGTCTCCTCCACCCTGGAAGCAGAATTCTACCTTAACAAAAAGTTAAAATCAAATTGTAGGCTGGGGAAATAGTAGAAGGAAAAAAATTCAGCTATATAGACAGTTACTATGGTCATATGTAAGATCAAATACACACTCAGAAGATAACAAAGTCAAAACTTATACATCCAAAGCCTCCAAGAAAAATATGAATTGGGCTCAGGCTGTGGAAGAGTTCTATAATGATTTTGAAAATCAAGAAAGGGAGGTAGAATAAAAATTGGAAAGAGAAATGAGAGGGATGCAGAAAAATCATGAAAACTGAGGCAGAAACTTAGTGAAGAAAATACAAAAAAAATGAAGAAAATACTATCTTAGGGGCAGCTAGGTGGCATAGTGGATAAAGCACTGGCCCTGGAGTCAGGAGTAGCTGGATTCAAATCCGGTCTCAGACAATTAATAATTACCTAGCTGTGTGGCCTTGGGCAAGCCACTTAACCCTATTTGCTTTGCAAAAACCTAAAAACAAACAAACAAACCAAAAAAAAAAAAAGAAAATACTATCTTAAAAATCAGATAGTGTCAAATGGAAAAAGAGGTTCAAAAAAGCCCCCAAAAGCAGAATTGTACAAATGGAAAAGGAAATACAAAAGCTCACTAAAGAAAATAATTTCTTAAAATATAGAATGGAAAAATGGAAATCTATAACTTTGTGAGAAATCAAAAAACAAAAAAAAATAAAGAATGAAAAACTAGAATGTGAAATATCTCATTGAAAAACAATAGAACTGAAAAACACATCTTGGACAGGTAATTAAAAAATTATTGAACTACTCAATAATCATGACCAAAAAAAAAAGAACCTGGCATCATTTCTCAAGAAATTATCCAAGAAAACTGCTGTGATATACTAGAAGCAGAGGGTAAAATAGAACTGGAAAGTATCCACCAATTACCTCCTGAAAACTACCAGGATTTTATAGCTAATTTCAGAATTCACAAGTCAAGGAGAAAATATTGCAAGCAGCTAGTAAAAAGCAATTCAGATGTCATGGAGCAATAGTTAGGATTTCACAAAATTTACATTCTACATTAAGGTATTGGTGAAATAACCTTATGTGATTGGAATATGGGCTTGGAATATAATATTCCAGAAGGCAAAAGAAAGAACTATCTAGCAAAATTGAACATACTCTCTTAGGGGAAAAGATGGAGATGCAATGAAATAGGAGACTTTCCTGATGAAATGACCAGAGCTTAAAAGAAAATTTGATCATCAAATACAAGATTCAATGGAAGCATAAAAAGACAACTAGAAAGACAAATCCTAAGGGACTTGATGATGTTGAAGTGCCTATATTCCTCCATGGGAAGATGATAATGTTAAATCTTATGTAATTTCTCATTTACTAGTACAGGTTAAAGGTACATATATAGAAAAGGCATAGTTGGGAATTAAATTTGAAGGGATACAAATTTAAAAATAGACTTTAATAGGTGAGAGAGGATTATACTGAGAGGAAGATAAAGGAGATAGAATGAGTAAGGTTATTTCCCATAAAAGAGGAAAGAAAAGGCTTCGGCAGGGGCGAGGTGGGGAGGAGGGAGTGAGTTCTAGTCTCATTGGACTTGGTTCAGAGAGGGAATGAGATATACACTCAATCGGGTACAGAAATTTATCTTACCCTAGAGGAAAGTAGGAGAAGAAAGCGATGGGAGAAAGGAGATAAGGAGGTAGATGATAGAAAGGGAGGCAAGATTGTAGGAGGGTATAGCAAAATGTATTTGAGGAGAGAATGGGTGAAAGAAGGCAGAGAACTGAATAAATGGGTTTGGGGGGGGATGGAGGGAAATATAGTTAGAAATGTTAACTGTGGGAAAAACATTGGAACATTACTCTGATAAAAACTTAATTTTCTCAAACATAAAGGACTGAGTCAAATTTGTACAAAAAAATTACACTTTTGCCAATTGATAAATAATCTAAAGATATAAGCAGTTTTCAGATAAAGTTATCATTACTATCTATTTAAATAATTTTATATAAAGTCATAACTTGATAGATAATTGAAGCAATTCCAGATTACTCACTTATACCTATTGGATTGGTTAACACGACAGAAAGAAAATGACAAATGTTGGAGGGGATGTGGGGAAATGCACTGTTTTAAGAGTTGTGAATGGATTCAACAATTCTGTAGAGCAATATGGAACTATGCCCAAAGGGCTCTAGACGCATGCGTACTTTTTAACCTAGCAATGCAACTACCATGTCTATATTCCAGAAGAGATGAAAAATAAAAGGTTAAAGGACCTTTAGTTATGAGATGTTTATAACACTTCTTTTCTTGTGGCAAGGAAATGGAAATTCAAGGGATACCAATCATTTGGGGAATGCCTGAGCAAAATGTGGTATTTCATTAAGATGGAATGCTATTCTCTTGTAAGAAATGATGAACAGAATTCTCTCAGTAAAGAGCATACTTGAGTAGATACAATAGGAATATGCTATGTACAAAACAACAGCAATGTTAGTGATGATCAGCTGTGGCTAACTTAACTTTTCTCAACAATGATGTGACCCAAGACAACTCTGAAGCACCTACCATAAAGAAAACTGTCCATCCAAAAACAAAGTTGATGGTGTTTGATTACGAATTGAAGCATGCATATTCTTTATTTTTCTTGAGAATTCTTTTGTTTGGGGAGAAGGGTTATGTTTACTTTTACAACATGACTATTGTGGTAATGTTTTTCATAACCACATATTTTAACCAATATCAAATAATTTACTTTCTCAGTGAGGGGATATGGGATGGAAGGAAGGGAGAGAATTCAGAACTCAGTGTTTTAAAAGTGAATGTTGAAATCTGTTTTTTCATGTAACCAAGGTAAAATGAAATAAAAATAAATTGTTACTAACAATGACATACCAAATGAATATAATTTAAAACCAGGTTTTGTCATCAGTGTTAACATCATTTAAAGTTCTAAGTTCCAAAGTTCTAAGACAAGAAGGTAACTGAGGGTGTTTTGTCATTAATAGAGCTTTGTGGGACACCCCACATAGAGGAGCAGACTTATGTCTGAAAAGGATTATTGGCAAGTTTTGAATAAAAGTCTTCCTGACTGTATCCCCTCTGTTTCTCTGATTTATCTGTGATAGCTGATATTTATGTAGCATTTAATTAAAATGTCTGATCCACAAGACATTTTTATGAGAGAATTAAAATAGGTTTTATTATTCCTACATTAGAGATATAAAACTTGGAGCTAAAAAATAAAAAAAAGACTTCCCTATGATTAAAAAACTTGACTTGACTCTAGACATCTATCTTCAAATTTTATATTTATTCAGCTATAATGCTACCTTTTTATTTAAAGGACACAGAGGTGGACCAGCTAGGTAGAGGAGTGGAAGGAACACTGGCCCTGGAGTCAGGAGGCCTCAGACAATTAATAGTTATCTAGCTGTGTGACCTTGGGCAAGTCACTTAACCCCTTTGCCTTAAATAAATAAAATAAAATAAGAACTCAAAGAGTCAATTTAGGATGAATATTTCTTGCTTAATCTACATTTTCAAGGAAAGCATCTTTTTATTTTTGTGCAAAATTAGTAGTCAGAGATTTTGATGCTAAAGAAAAATATGTCAAATATGCTTCAATAGTATATCAAAAATAAGACAACTCAGTCAACTCTGAAATTATTGATCACCCAGCTTTTTAGTTTTCAATGCATGTTGCAAAATTGATAGAAATATTTTCTCCACTGTACAATATTTTTCTCACAATATTCCAATTTGTTCCAGTTGATTGCATGTCTATCTTGCTAGAGTTCTACAGCGATGCTGAATGAATAAAAATAGTGACATTTCATAGGACTAATATAATAATAATAACTCATAATACTTGTGATGTAGTAATATTATTTTCCTGCTTCAACACAGGAATTGGGGAAAATGTTAAGATTTTTTTTATGTTCTGAAAACTCTTCTCTCCTTCCCTTTTCCTCTGACCTCTCCCTATACTTTCCATAAGGGATTTTGAGTTTCCCTAACACAAACTCAATTGATAACTCATAAACATGTGATGTCCCAAGTATTCCCTTATTCCAGGGAATTGATTATGGCGGTTCTGTTGTACAGCTACAATGGTGATATGAGGAGCAAATGTGGCATTATTAGTGATTCAGGTCCTTTCCTATACATGCTAGAGTTGCCCTTGGAAAACACAACTTTTTATCATGTAGAATGAGATTTTCTCAGTCATTACTCAGAGAATAGCTTTGATGAATGGTAGCTGAATGATTCTTCATATTAAGCTATGTTGCAAAATCAGGAGGAATGCAGCTGAAGGGAGGTCTTCCTTACCTCTTTGGCAGTAAAGGGCATGTTGTTATACTGTGGCACAACCTAATGATAGATTCTAGGTTGTTATTTACATGTGTATCTTGTTGCAAATATGCCAAAATGTAAAGGTTTTAGAGGAACAATTTACCCCTGCTAGTCTCTGTTTATGCAGTTTGTAGAACAGTTTGTGCTAAAATGTCATTTTGTCCATTTTTCTCTTTGCTGTGATTAAGAGGATTAGGGAGCCTATGGTGAAGATATGTCATGTGAATGACTGATTACATACCATTTCAGAAAAAAAGGCAATGAATGGTTTATGGCCATTTGAGAGTTTGAGAATAATTTTAAGTTAAGAATTTAATTTCCTCAGTACATTTATTACATGAATAGAAATCAATTTTCACATCTCCTTGGAAAAGTGAAAAGATTAATATTGAACTAACAAGATTCTAGGCATGACAGTATTGACATTTAAAATGTGGACTTCAATTTTTAATCTGTGAATGGGATTCTAGAAAGATTCCATTTATTTAGCTTTTTAAAAATGCATATATAATTATAAGCCTTATTTTCTTTTCAGCCTTATACATATGGTTATATGGTAAGCTTTCTTGACTCTTTTAGAGGACATATAATGGTTGTTGTTATTATTTGCCTCTGCTCCATATTCTGAAGTATCAAAGCACAAGGTGACTCTTGCAGACGTCATCAGGTATGGAAGAAATACTGTGGCATTATGCCACATTGACTCCACTAAGATTTTTGTTTAGCTCTTAGTTTTTCTAACATATTCACCAATTGTGTTTGAAGTGCTCAAGAGGAGGGGACAGTAAGGTATATTTTTATTATTGTAGTTAAAATTTCTGTGATTCATAGACTTTAAAATTTTCAGAATAGATCCTAACAGGGGACCTATAAATTTAAAAGAAAATGTTTCTCCTCCAACACTAGCAAAACTCCTGTTTCTGTATACCTTTGCTTATTCAGTGGAATAATTCGTAAGTAAAATAAGACTTATTTACTTACTTTCGTGAGATTGAAAGGTAAATATAGGAAAGTATCACAAGTTTACAAAATGTGCAGCATCTGTTTTCTAATATATAAAACAGAAGTCTCACACTTCTTAGTGACATCTGCTAATAAGAAAGACTTTTCATTAACTTCAGTACTCCTTCTTAATCTATTTAGTGCATTATATAGGTCTTTCATGGCCATAGAGTGGCATGTATTGGGTAGCACTGCTTTCTGGCACCATATTTGGATCATACTACGCTTCTTGAGAGTTGTTTACTGAACAACTCCAACTCCTGCTCTTGTGTCTAGTAATGTGCCTTTTATGAATGGAACTTGAGTTTGGGTAAATATTTAGAACACAAATGCCAGAAATGTTGTAGAAATAGAATCATCAAAAGATAATGAAAAGGTTGCAAATCTTTGTCTGGAATGAGAGTGATGGTCATAATAAAAATAGGGAAATTTGGAAAAGAAGTGGGTTTGGGGGGAAGAATAATGAATTCCATTTTGGACATGTTGAATTTGAGAAGCCGGTGGTATATACAGTTATTGATCAGTGATTGGGGCTCTGGAGAGAAACTAGGGTTGAATACACATATTTTGCACAGAAGTGAAAGTTAAGGCCATGGGAACTTCGATGTCACTAAACTAAAGAGCGGAGTGTATAATGTGAAGAGAATCCAAGATAGAGCTTTTGGTTATACCCAATTTGGAAGATGTGTGATGTGGAAACTAAATGAGCATTCAGCAGGAATATTTTGAGATATATGTTTACATGTTTGTAAATTCACTTTCAGATAACCTCATCCCCATCTTCACAAATGATGGATCTGATTGAGCAACCAAGGAAAAAATGAATTTGCAAGAATTTACAGGGGTTATTTGTTTTTTCCCTTTACTTCTTATTTAATTCAGTCATAGACCTTCAGTAAAATCAATATCATTTTAAGCTGAATAAGCATTTTCTCTTGTTTCCTTATGTTGTTTCAATTTCTTTACATATAAAATGCTAGTATTTATAGATAACATTTCCACATCACTGATGTCTCTGATTGTTTTTTTCCCTATCTCTTGAAAGTCCCAAGATACCCTGGGACATATCCTCAAACTTATGAAATCTATCTAGGCAAAGTAATATGGTCTTTTTTTCTTCTTCAACCACCAGAATCCAAATGTCTTGAGTAACTTCAATAGCCAGATCTAGCTTCCCAACATACTCCAAGGCTTGAACTTTTGCACATTGTAATTACTGGCTTATATAGTCTACACACTTTCACATTGTTCTCTTATTTCATACTATTCTAAGTGATGCATGTGGACTCTAAATGATGCCATAGTTCTTTGGGAGGGTTTCTTAGTTCTTTTATAGAAAGAAGAATCTGTAATATATTGTTAATGGATTGCTTAAGTGGATTCTATGTGTTGTTCCTTAGATATATCCTATGTTTTATTCAAGCAATAACATGCCTGTTCACTTCCTCCTTTTGCTCAAGTAACATTTCCATTATTTCAGTACTAGAGAGTTCACTAATGTCAAATTTATTAGAATTCTTTTATGAGTTTGAACTGTCAATTTTTTCATGCAACTTTAGTTTCCATACAAAGCACCTTGACAAATTCAATGTGCTATATTATTGATATTATTATTGCCATTATTATTGTCTGTGGGAGAATAGAGACAGAAATGGATACCAAATATTTCTTCTATTTCATTATGTGTAATGGTGGATTTTGGACAAATAAGATCCATATTAGCTATCTTTTAATTAGTTCCTGCAAGAAAATTTCAAGGTTATTTTCAAGTAGCCAATTTTTTTTGGTTTGTTTGTTTGTCATTGTTGTTGTTGTTGTCATCATTGTCAGCCAGCTGACTTCTTGAACCCAGTAGGGTCTTTCAGAAGAATTTGTTGAACTGTATTAAATTATCTCAGTTTTTTTGTAAGAATGAAATGACAATATGCATCTTTAAGATTTTAAAACTATAACAAAATAAGTGATTAAAAATAAAAACTTTAACTGTATAGCAGCAGAAAACATTTTATAAAGGCTAAACATACTTGATTTTAACCACTCACTTTTAAGAATTAATGTCTATCATTATTTAAAATATTTGTCTTTTCCCCTGAAAGAGGATGTTCAGTTCTGTTGTGTAGTCGATTTTCGGTTGTAATCCAAACTCTTTTGCCTTCCAGAATATCATATTCCAAGTCCTACAAGCCCTTAATGTAGACAGAACTAATCCCTGTACAATGCTGACTGCAGCTCCATGATATTTGAACTGTTTCTTTCTGTGCTTGTAATATTTTCTCTTTGACATAAGAGTTCTGGAATTTGGCTAATATATACCTTAGAGTGTTTATTATGGGATCTCTTTGAGGTGGTGTTGGGTAGAGTCCCTTAATTTCTAGTTTACCCCTTACTTCTAGCTTCTAGGACATCAGGGCAATTTTTCTGGAGAAATTCTTTAAAAAATAAACTCCAAGTTCTTTTCTTAGTCATGACTTTCTGGTAGCCGAATAATTTTTCAATTATTTCTTCTAGATTTGTTTTCCAGGTCAGTTGTTTTTCTATTGAGATATGTCACATTTTCTTCTAGTTTTTCATTCTTTTGGTTTTGTTTTATTGTTTCTTAATTTCTTTCAAAGTCATCAGCTTCACTTAGCACCATTTTACATTTGAAGGAATTGTTTTCTTCATAGAACTTTCTTATCTCCTTTCCATCTGACCAATTCTGCTTTTAAAGGCATTCTTTTTTCTCATTGACCTTTTGGAATGCTTTTTCCATTTGACATAAACTGGTTTTTAACATGACATTTTTTTCACTGTTTTATATCTTCTTTACCAAGCTGATGACTTGATTTTCATGATTTTCCTGCAACGTTCTAATTTCTCTTCCCATTATTTCCTCTCACTCCCTTACCTGATTTTCAAAATCTTTTTTTAATTTCTTGTAAAGCCTTAGACCAATTTCTATTTTTCTTGGAGGCTTTGAATATAGAAGTTATGACTTTGTCAGTTTCTGAGTGTGTATTTTGTTCCTCCTAGGGATCAAAGTAATTTTCTATGGTTAGATTCTTTTTTTTTTCTGTTTGTTCATTTCCTAGTCTATAACCTTCTTTTTGTTTATAAAAGAAAGATTTTATTTAGTTTGAATTTTACATTTTTCCCCCAAATCTTGCTTTCCTCCCCCAACCCCCACATAACACAGTCTGTCAGTCTTTACATTGTTTCCATGATATGCATTGATCTAAGTTGAATGTGATGAGAGAAAAATCATATCCTTAAGGAAGAAAAATAAAGTATAAGAGATAGCAAAATAAGACAATAAGATTTTTTTTTAAATTAAAGGTTATAGTCTTTGATCGTTTTTCAAACTCCACATTTCTTTCTGTGGATACAGATGGTGTTCTCCATCACAGATACCCCCCAAATTGTGCCTGATTGTTGCACTGATAGAATGAGCAAGTCCATTAAAGTTGATCATCACCTTCATGCTGCTTTTAGGGTATACAGTATTCTTTGGTTCTACTCATCTCACTCAGCATCAGTTCATGCAAATATTTCCAGGTTTCCCTGAATTCCCATCCCTCCTGTTTTCTAATAGAATAATAGTGTTTCATCATATACATATACCACAGTTTATTAAGCCATTCCAATTTCCAATTCTTTGCCACCACAAACAGGGCTGCTATGAATATTTTTGTACCTTTTTACCCTTTTTCATAATCTCTTCTTAGGGTATAGACCAAGTAGTGGTATTGCTGGTTCAAAGGGTATACACATTTTTGCTGCCTTTTGGGCATAATTCCAAATTGCTCTCCATAAAGGATGGATGAGTTCACAGCTCCACCAACAATGTATTAGTTTTTCAGATTTCCCACTTCCCTTCCAACATTGATCATTGTCCTTTCTGGTCATATTGGCCAGTCTGAGTTGTGTGAGGTGATATCTCAGAGATGCTTTATAATTTTTGTTTCTCTAATAAGTAATGATTTAGAGTAATTTTTCATATGACCATGGATTGTATTGATTTCCTCATCTGTAAATTGCCTTTGCATATCCTTTGACCATTTGTCAATTGGGGAATGGCTTGGTTTTTTTGTTAATTTGACTCACTTCTCTGTGTATTTTAGAAATGAGTCCTTGGTCAGAAATACTAGTTGTAAAAACTATTTCCCAATTTACTACATTTATTTTGATCTTGGTTACAGTGATTCTATCTGTGAAAAAATTTTTTAATTGAATGTAATCAAAATTGCCTTGTTTGTTTTTAATGATGTTCTCTATCTCTTCTTTGGTCATAAACTGCCCCCCTTTCCACAGATATGACAGGCAAACTATTCCTTGATCTCCTAGTTTGCTTATTATATTGTCTTTTATGCATTACCTATTTTTTTAAAAAAATATTTATTTAAGGTTAAAGTTACTTGCCCAAGGTCATACAGCTAGATAATCATTGAATGTTTAAGCTAGACTTGAACTCAGGTCCTCCATTGCACCACCTAGCTACCCTCTGTGACCTGGTTTTAATGGGCTTCCCAAACTTTTGAATGTTTTTGGGACACCTCCACCACCACCTCAAGGACCTCAATTCCTTTAATGTCTTATGAAAGACTGACTTTTTCTCCTGGCCTGTGCTCTGGTGTGAGGATGACCACAAGTATTCTCTCTGGCCTTGGAGCTGCGAGGAGGGTTCCTGCTCTGCTATGGCAGTGTGGGGCCCCAGATTGGGACCAAGAGCAGAATACAGACAGAGCAACAAAGTCCTGTCCCTAGGATACCAGAGAGACATTCATAGTCTTCCCCCACCCTCTTATCATCTGTGGGCTGAGTGCTCTGCAAGTATCTACTGTGTGGCTCTGTGCTGGGTTGCTCCACAAGTCTGCTTCCATTTCCTGGGGCTGGGTCTGTACTGAGACCCAAGCTACACTGGGCTCCATGCTCACCCTGACAGAGTTTTCCTGCTGACCTTCCAAGTTGTCTTTGGATATCCCTGAGTTGAGAAGACTGGAAACTGCTCCCACTGCTAAGAACCAAAGCATCCCAAGGAACCCAAGAACCCTGCAGGCTGTTCTTAGAAGGCTGCAGCACATTCACTCTGGTTCCACACAGTCCGGGCTGTTCCATGGCCCCTTTCCACCCTGGGGGAACAGAGCCTTCTTGTGGATCTTCAAAGTTATATTGGGTTGGAAAATTGTTTCACTCAGTCTTTCTGTGTTTCTGTCACTCCAGCATTTAGTTAGATTCATAATTGCAAGGTATTTAGAGCATTCTGGAAGAGAGCTTCTGAGAATTCCTGCCTCCATGCTGTCATTTTGGATCTTCCCCTCTATATGTGAATTCTTTCAAGAACTGATTTCTTTCTCCTTGACAGAGAAAATTCACATCAAATTTGAGCAATTCTGTTTCTTTTCTGCCTGCCTTTATCATTCATAAAAAGTAGAGAATGATCCTATTCCTTCATTTGATCCTCTTCATTTCTCAAAAATAACTTTAAAAGTCCCCATTTCATTGTTCTATTCTGCTTTAACAGTATCTGATTTTTATAGGCTTCATAATTTCTTTTAGGATTATGTTGAACTTTTTTATATATTTGATTTTGATTTCTAATTTCTTTTCCAGCAACTATTGCTATCTCTTGTGCATCTTTCAAATGCTTCATTATTTGAACTGTCAGGTAAAACTGCAAAAGAATCTGATTGTAAAAGAAAAAAATTGATGATTGGTGATAGGATGTCATCAAACCATTTTAAAATTTTGTTGAATCATTGCATGTTCAAGTATTGTTTTCTGATTCTCATGAAAGCAAACTATGAATTGTCTTTAAGAGAAGGAAAATGTTACATAAAAGTACAGAGACAGAATTTTAGAGGTGCAGAGGACTTTAGATTTCAATAAATCCAACCATCTCATTTAATGGATGGGTAAGATTATATACAGAGAGGGGATATAAATTAAATAGAGTCTCCTAGATGGTAAATGTTATAGCGAGAATTTGAACCCAAAACTTCTGACCAATATTCTTTTCAGTACACTACACATATTTTCTCTCTCAAATAACTTCCTAGCTTTTACATATGGATAAACTGAGGCCCAGATTCTCAAGTCACATGAACTTAGGTAACATTAGACTTAAATAGATAGATCCCTTTCTTACTGGATTATATTTTGTAACTATGTTAAGAATACATTATGACATTTACAACAAAAGTTTAGGTATGTTTCCTTATTGTCTTGTTAGTGTGAACAATTAATCATTCATTCACTCATTTTCTCAACAATCAATAAAGTGTCAATAATTTTTTGAGTCTTATGTAGTATTTATGTAATTATGCACTGATAAGGCAAATGTTCAGGATTTGCAATAATTAATAATCTAAGAGTACAAAAGAAGTAAAACAATGCTGTGTGGTTCAAGGAAAGAAACATCATTTTGAATAGTTAGTACTAAATTTCATTTTTAATTTTTTTAATTGTACGAATTGCTTTTTTTTAAAAGTAATTCACAACTATGCAAATTATTATTTTGTTTCACCTTCTCTCTCTTCAGGGTAATTAAAAATATTAGAAGTGTTCCAAACATCAATTGGTGTTTAAAGATTTTAATATCATACAGTGATCTTTCTTAATACATTTTTAATTGTAGTTCTTGGGTAGGTTTTATACACACACACACATATACATATATATATATATATATATACATACTTTATAGCAAAATATAGAAAACATATAAATATATAATATACCATCTATATATAAAGTATATAAATATATTTTCCATAGTATGTATATATTTTATGTTAATAGTCTATATGCTATATATTAATGTAGATATCCCATAATATGTTCTATATTATAAAAATAGAAAAGTAAGAAGAAATTAAAATGTATTTTGTTCAAATTAGATTTAATATTACTTTGCTAGATGGTTTAAGTATAATTCTCAATTGTGATTTTATAGCAAAATATATTTGACATATTTAATAAAATATTTTAAGTTTTATTAAAATATTTTTTAAAATTTACTAGCACTCTTGTTCAAAATTTTAATTATTTTGAGACTATATATTTTCATGGATTACTTGTTTAATAGCTATATAAATGGAAGGGTGAAAACAGAAAGCTTGTATCTACCTCAGCCTTAATTTAGAAAGATGTTGGCATTACCATAAAAAATTTCAGATATATTCTTATTAGCTAGTTCTCTACCAAAATTTATGGAATTCTTAAGCTGATTGATTAATCTTTCATAGGTACTTATTTGAGAGAAATTTCAAATGTATTAAAGAAATTATTAAACAAATTTCCACATTATTCTATTAACTTGGGATTTGGAATTTGCATGCACTTGAAATCAGTTAAATATTGAGTACATTTTCATTTTAGGCTTGACTAATTTCATTTGACTAATGAAGAAAGATTACTATCACTTTCATAATTTAGACATTAATGAATTTTCAATCTTACACCTGAAAGCTGTCCATTTATCATGAGCTAAAATATAAATTATTGTTTAACTTATATTTCAAATGTTATTACATTGGAAAATGGAATCATGTATTTCTTATAGAAACATAAAGAGATGATTATGATTGGTGAATTAAAATTATATTAATATTAGCAATTTGGAAAGAAAATAATAATCAACTATCCTATCCTATGATTCTTCTTATCATCCTTGTCTTCCCAGACAAAAATCTCCCACTCTGCCTATCGTGTTCTTCTATGAGTTTTTCCACATTAGAATGTAAGTTTCTTGAGAACAGTGACTGTTAAATTTATTGAGTTTATATATCCCAGTATTTAACAGTGTCTTGCACATAGTTCATTTTGTTATAAGTGTTTTTATTCATTCATTATCATGAAAATATACACGTAAACATTTTAAAATTTTTATAAGTGCCATTGACATTTTCCCACATTTTGTATATACTGTTAACTACACATAAAATGTTCTACATACTACTCCTTTCATGCATTGTTATTTGTTGAAATCCTATCTATCCTTCAAGATGAATTGAAATCCTGCCTCTTATATGTATTCCAGGATCTGATCCATGTCCACTGAATTTTATGATCTCTCCTTCCTAAGGTCTCTTATAGTACTTTTTGTTTTCTAGATAGTTGGTATGTACAGTTTTATATTATATGTAGTTCTGTCAGTCTTATAGAAAAATATCATGAATTATTCATCCTTTTATATTCTGTCTAAGAGGTGATTTCCTTGTATCTCTGCCCATCTTGTTCATAGAATGGTCTTAATAAAACATATGTGTTGGTGTAACAGAAAGGTTATAGATTACTCAGATTATTGATTCCGATCTGTCCCCACAATGACATGCTCACTCTTTCTTAAGTCTTAAATGAGATTTTAATGCTAATATACTTATAAGACTCCACTCCTCAATGCCAGGCTGGGGAAGTACCTCAAATCACATCCTTCAGGGTCTCAGTTGGGGAAGTCCCTATGGCAGAGAGCCTTCTCTGAAGGGGGAGACTTCCAAAAGCCTCTTTCCCAAGAAAGATCTTTATAGTGCTTATTCTGAAGTGGCAAAAAAAAAAAAATACAAGGGTTTACACAACTGAACTCAGTGATCTGTGAGTTTTGGTCAAAACACTTTCAGATTCTGAGCACATTTTGCAAATGACTTTATGTAAATACACAGATGTGGACTCCAAAACATGTTTATGAGGAATGTTCCCAAAGAATATTCTGGAATATGCTTTGATGAACATGCTTTCTTTCAGTGGGCTCAGGAAGTTCTATCTTCTTAGTCTATGATGGCTGATAGGGAAAATCTCACTTTAATCTTTCATCCTTAAAATGGACACATTTGAAATAATACACATAATTGTATAGACATGACATAATTATGTATGTAGTCTTAGGAAATAATTGTGACAATAGAAAAATATCACATTGAAGTCAAAGGGCTAATAAGACCCTCCAGATTAGCTATATTCATTTTATATAAGAAGTTACTAGGCTAAGCGCTTTTGTTTAATGTACATATTTTGATGATGTGTGCAGGTACTACCTTTACAGAATTACTAAAGTAATTCTGATCTTACACTGTGGCAACAGAGCATAAATCTGGCAGTTTCTACCATGCGTGGAATGTTTGAAGTGTGTTCCTTCATATTGTTTTTGCTATATTAAGTCCTATCTAACTGTGTGAAGTGGTTCAGCAATAGTGGAATAACTATTAGACAATGAATACTTTAGTCATAAAACCCATGAAACAAATAAAAATATACTAGCACTCAGTTCTGTATGGCCTCTCCTGTGCTAGTGAATAATTGGGATAGAAAAAATGAAGAAAATAGAATAAATGACATATCCATAGAAGTTCATTAAATTGTAAGTATTTCCCTTTCACCTAATACGTACTTGACCCATTCATATACTTTTAGAAAGTTAACATTGTCTTAATAATTCATAATATAAAAAAAGGTGAAATCTTTGTTTAGTGACCAAAATAATATGTTTTTGGAAGTAATTTATATTTTTTCCAGGGAAGATATCATTTAATTCCAAATTTATTTTCTTTCAATTTTAAATAAGGAAATCCATTAAACTGTAGACATCTGGTATATTAGGCACTTCAAGATCCTGATCCCAGAGAACACTTTACTTCCTCTTTAAATATGCATGAATGTTGTTTGTGAACCCACTTTGCTCTGGCAGAAATAGCATCAAGTAGCACACACATATGACTTTGTCTTATACTGTGGAAATTGTATAGATGACCACTGATGGGTAGCTTTAAGTTGTAAAATTAGCTATTATGGAATCTGTCCAGGTCTTTAATATAAACAGCTGTATTCTCACTATAAAGGTTCATATATTTTTGATTTCTTTCATTACAAAATATATAACTCATCTTTTGATTTAAAAAATGGTCCAGGATAACTATGAAGTATCCAGTACATCTAATCTGAAAATCTAAAATCCGTTTGTCATATTAACTTATTAAAATCAACAATAACTTATTCATATTTGGTAGATCATGAGTATCAAAAACATTAAAATATTAAGACCATCTAAGATTGAGCTGGGGAAGAAAGCTTCTAGTTTCTAATTTATATTATTTGATCTGTTTAGTCAATTCTTGTCCTTTGCTAGCAAAGAAGACTAAAATGACACCATTAAGTTTGAGCCCAATTACAATGTGTCCCACTATGAATGATCAGACCAATATAGGCATGGAATGATCTACCACAAATTGGACACAAATAGACCATGTGAACACCTTGGGTAGGTATGCTAAATTTATGGATATCACTTTTCCTTTGAGCTACTTCAATTCTGCCTTCTTCATAGAGTATAGAACCTTTACTGATGAGGTCATCCCATGCTGGGCAGTCCTGTGCCAGTGTCTCCCATGCTGTACAATCAATTCTAAAGTACTTCAATAACACCTTCAGGGTGTCTTGGTATCAGTTCTTCTGACCCCCTTGTGAGCATTCTCCCAGATTGAGTTCTCCATAAAATAGCTTTTTTTTGGCAAGTATATGCCTGGCATTCTAACAATGTGTCCAAACCAACATAGTTGTACTTTATGTAGTGATGTTAGAAGGCTAGGCAGTTTTGCTCAAGAAATACCTTAGTGTCTGGTATCTTCTCCTGCCAGGTGATCTTCAGAATCTTCCTAAGATAATTTAAATGGAAGAGATTCATTTTCCTGACATGATGCTGGTAGACTGTCCAGGTTTCACAGGCAGAGAGCAATAAAGTCAGCACAACAGCTCTGTAGACCTTCATTTTGATAGTCAGCCTAACACTTCTCTTGCTTACTTTATTTCAGAACCTCCCAAATACTGAGCTATTATTAGTATTAGGTTCCTTTCAAGTGTCTTTAAAGTTTCTAATGCTGATTCTATTCCAGCTGATATCTACAAGGTCCATTGCCCACCCAAAAACACTGACAAATTTTCCAGTTTATATGGCATGAAGAGGTATTTCCTCAAGAATTAAAGGATGCCTCCATTGTCCATCTCTATAAAGCATATGGGAATAGATTGTCTTTTGATAATCACAGGAGTATTTCTCTTTTAGTCATTGCTGGTAAAATTCTTGTCAGAGTCCTTCTCAATAGATTGATCCTTCACCTGGAAGATGATCACTTCCCTGAGAGACAGTGTGGCTTCAGAAAGGGTCAAACAGTCAATGTGGTGTTTGCTGTCTGGCAAATCCAGTTAAAATGCCAGTAACAGAACAGAGGTCTGTATATAAGATTTGTAGATCTGACCAAGGTCTTTAATACCTTCAGTCACGAGGGTTTATGGAAAATTATGTCAAAATTTGGTTGTCTGGTGTTTATTTGTATTGTATGTCAATTTCATGATGGTATGCATGCCTAGGTTTTGGATAGTAAATGAGGCTCTCAAGATTTCCCAGTCACCAATGGAGTGAAGCAAGGATGAGTCCTTGCTCTCATACTTTTTAGCCTAATGTTTTCAGCCATGATATCAAACACCTTCTCTGAGGATGAATATGACCTCAAGATCAGCTCCTACAGTGATGACAAATTCTGAGACTTGAAAAGACTACAAGCCAAGGCCAAAGAGGAGGGAGTATTGGTGCATGATCTTCTATTTGCAGATGATTGTGCACTCAATGACCTCTGAAGCTGAGATTGATTCTCTGTTGCTTGTGCTAATTTTGGTCTAACAATTAAGACCAAGAAAATGCAGATGCTCCATCAGTCAGCACCACACCATCCATATGTAAAACCATCAATTACAGCAATGGAGAAGTTTTAAGTACTGTGGACAAGTTCACTTACCTTGGTGGTGTCCTTTCCAAGGAGGTACACATTGACAATGAGCTTGACACATTGCCAGACTATCACATAATTTAATGTAATTATGAACTGAATACATTTAATATTAGTTTAGCTTTTGAACTGTTACTTAACACTATAATGTCCAAGTATCATTTCATAGTATGAAGATACAAATGAAGTACTTTTCTAAGGTTAGAGGAAAAAGATTCCATTTGGTTTCTTAGTGAGTAGATTATAATGAATTATGTTTCTTAGGATTCTATTGTTTTGTATAGTCAAAGTTTGAAGTTTCCAAATGTAGCAAAAGTTTAGCATCTTTCTTGGTTATAATATAACCACTTTCAAACTTGTCATGCTGAATTTGAGCATTCATATTTATGGTATTTTAGATATTGTTGCTACTTGTGTCCTTCAGAGATAAATATTCAATTTAAATATAGAATGACTTGGAAACCTTAATATTTCTAGTACACTATTATTACATAAACTTATGATATGGTCAGATATTTTTGTCAAATTAGCAGTCAAAGTCCAGTTTGTCTACTGAAAGCAACAAAGTCAAACTCATCTTACATGGCATTACCTGTATGCCTAAGTAGATAGTAAAATAAATAATATATAAGAATCTGTGTTGCTTATATCAACTTGGAATTAAAATTGTTTTATGTAAAGTTGAGTCAAAATGAAATAAGATCTTCTATGAAATGCTTTATGGATTAGCTTCTAAGTGAAAAATTTTGTAATTTGTTGAATTTCAATTTATTCAAAATCGTTCGGAAAACGTAAATTCTTGTTAATTGAATATTACCATTTACTACAAATTATATAAAATTCTCAATACTTAGAATTTGATAGACTATAGAAAACACTAAAAACTTGATGGAAAATTTGCTTTCTTTATTTCATGATTTACCTTGTCTAAGTTCCCCGCCAGAGGCCTTTGCTAATTACCCCAATTGTTAATCCTCTCTTCTCTGATTCCCCTCCATCAAATTATTTTATATATATATATATTAGTCATTCAATCCTGTTTGACTCTTTGTGATTCCATACAAAAAAAGCTTTCAATCCCTTCTGTCCTTCACTAACTCTCAAAGTCTGTCCAGGTTAATTTGTGTTGCTTTTTTGCACTATCCATCTTATCCTCTGCTGTCCCCTTTTCCTTTTGCTTTCAATCTTCCCTAGCATCAGTCTTTTCCAGACTTCTATAGTCTCATTATGATGCCACACATAATCAGTTTTACTCTTTGTCCTTTCAATTAATACAGTTAATTTTTTGACTGATTTGATCTTGTCAAAACAAATCTCAAATCTTCTCTTGTACCAGAATTATATATAATTATATATATACATACATATATATATATATATATATATATATATATATATATATATATATATATATCCAGAAACTATTTGAAGTACCACCTCACACCTATCGTATTGACTAAGGTGACATAAAAGGAAAATGATCAATGTTGGAGAGGATGTGGTAAAATTGGGACATTAGTGCTCTATTGGTGAAGTTTGTACTGATCCAACAATTCTGGAGAACAATTTGAAACTATGCCCAAAGGGCAAGAAAACTGTGATTCTGTATGAATCAGTAATAAGACTTGTAGGTCTATATCTGAAAGACATCATAAAAAATGGGAAAACTCCCATGTGTACAAAAACATTTATAGCAGCACCTTTTGTAATGGCAAAGAATTTGAAATTTAGGGGTTGCCCATCAAGTGGGGAATGACTCAACAAGCTATAGTTTATGAATACTATGAAGTACCATTGTTCTGTAAGAAATGATGAGTGGATGGACTTTAAAAAACATAGAAATACTTGCATGAACTGATGCTGAGTGAAGTGAGCAGAGTCGAGAACAGTTGTACAATTAACAGCAACCTTGTGAAAAGATCAACTATGATGGATGCATATCCTCTCAGCAGTTCAGTGATCTAGGACAATCTTGATAGACCTGTTAAGGAAAATTTTGTACACATTCACAGAAAAAAAACAGAACAAAACAAAACTTTGGAGTCTGATTGCAGAGGAAAGCATACTATGTTTATTTTAAAAGACTTATTGTTTTGTTCTTTCTTTCTCATTGTTCTTTTTTCCCTTAGTTATAATTCCTCTTCCACAACATGACTAATATATAAGCATGTTAAACACAATTGTACATTTGCAACTTTTACCAGATTGTTCACAGCCCTGAGGAGGGGGTAGGGATTTATGAGTGAATTCTCTATCAAACTGTTGTTAGATAATAGTGTATTAAAATATATATCATATATATATACATATATGTTCATAAATTTAAATGAATAATTGAAACTCAGTTAACATTCATAAGAACATAATAGTACTTGATAAACTATAAACATTTAAATTAAATTCCTCATTTCCAACCTAGAATGTAGCAAGAATTGTAGTTTTTAGATATAACTTTAGAGTATATTCCTTTTGTCACATGATATTCATTATATTAAACTTATGCCAGTATTTTCCTGAAATATAAAAGCATGCAACCCATTTGACTGTGTGATCGCTCACCTATATAATGATTCTGTGGTCTAGTAACTATTGTTGGGAATTTCTAGAGATCTGATTCAATTTATCTGTATTGTTCTATGACATGGTACTGCAAATTGTTTAAAGATTCAGCTTTATCATTGTATAATATCCAAAAAATAAAATTTATGTAATTGTATAATAGTTTCTCTGCTGTTTCCTTCCTCCTTCCTTGTCTACACACAGACATAAACCCTGACTTACCCTTGCCCCTACTCCATATTTGCACATTTACATACTCATAAAGTAGAATTTTTGTTTGCAAACACTAAAGTATTTTCTATGATGTGCAAGATCATCTGAAAAACATTGTCTGTCTACCTTTATTGAGCCCTGCTATCAGTAGTGATCATCCATCTCTTTTCTCACATAGTATAGCTAATTTTCTTTTCTATTACACTTAAAATGCATTGTCACATATGAGTATGTGTCTTTTCTTTCTACAAGAATAGGAAACCAGGAAATTTTTCCTTGGTTTTGCATCTTTCATTGTTCCCAGCACAGTTCTCTGTACACAATATTTGTAAAATAGTTTTATTTTATCAATTCCATGCAAAAATTAAATTAACTGCTTTGAATAATTTGATCATTTGGTAAGCTAAATTATCCGATTGTTTAACCCTTTTTATTTTTTTAAAAAAACTGATCAAGTAGTTTATAGCTATCAAACTAGTTTGTGCAAGTGAAAGTAACTTCAATCAACAAATTATTGAGCTTATTTTGAAATAGAAGGCTAAAATGCATTTGATGACCATAGAAAATTCTTTGCACCTACCAAAAAAACTGTTATAGATATCTTTTTAGATATGGGAGTTTTCTCTTATTTATGATATTTTGGGGATGGAGACAAAGTAGGGGCAGTGCTGGTTCGAAACATTTGGACGATTTTGCTGTCTTTTGGTATGGTTCCAATTTGCTCTTCACAACTCCACCAAAAGTACTTTAGTGCCAGTTTTCCCACATACTCTCCAGTGTTGATGATTTCCCACTTTTTTGTCATTTTTAACCAGTCTAATAGGTGTGAGGTGATACTTCAAAGTTTTTTAATTTCATTTCTCTAATTAATAATGATTTAGAACATTTTTTCATATGACTATAGATAATTTTAATTTATCTGAAAACAATCTGTTCATATTCTTTCTCTAATTATCAATTGGAGAATGACTTACATTCTTATAAATTTAACTCAGCTCTCTCTATAGTTTAGAAATAAGTCCTTTATCAGAAACACCAGGTGTAAAAATTTTTTTTTCAACTTTATGGTTTTTATTCTAATCTTGCTTGGATTGGTTTTCTTTGTGCAAAGCCTTTTCAATTTAATGCAATTGAAATTATCCAATTTGCAGATTTTTTTGAAATATTTTTTAAGACTTGCATCATTATAAATTTCTCCCTTTTCAAAGATTTTGTTCTCCTAATTTTTTATGGTATCACACTTTATGTCTCAATATTGTACCCATTTCAACTGTATCTTTTTATAGCATGTGAGATGTTGCTCTGTGCCTAGTTTTTGCCATGTTATTTTCTAGTTTTCCTAGCAGTTTTTATCAAACAGTGAGTTCTTGTCCTAGAAATTAGAATCTTTGGATTTAGCAAATAGTAGATTGATCTAATCTTTTACTATTTTTTTCCTTTTTTTCCTATTCCACTGAGTTATCCCATTCCTCTATGTCTTAGCCAGTATAAGACAGTTTTGATGACGCTTGCTTTCTCATACAGTTTTGGATCTAGTACATTTTCCTTTACATTTTATTTTTTAATTAATTGCCATGTTTTTCTTGATCTTTTTTTCATCAAGATGGAACATGTGGCTATTTTTTAACCTCTCTAACATATTTTTTTGGTAGTTTGATTAGTATGGCACTTAGGGAGACTTGTCATTTTTATTAAATAAACAACCTATGAATGACCAATTGACACCTTTCCAATTATTTACATCTGACTTTGTTTATGTGAAAAATATTTTGTAATTGTGTTCATATAATTTCTGGGTTTGTCTTGGCACAACGACTCCCATGTATTTTATATTGTCTTTAGTTATTTAAATGAAATTTCTCTTTCTACCTTTTGCTGCTGGACTTTGTTGGTAGTTTATAGAAATACTGATAATTTATGTGGGTTTATTTTATAGCTTGCCACTTTGCTAAAGTTCTTAATTATTTTAAGTAGGTTTTTATTTGATTTTCAAGGATTCTTTAAGTATATAATCATATCATCTACATTAGTGATTTCTGTTTCTTCATTACCTATTCTAACTCTTTCAACTTCTTTTTCTTCTCTTTTTTACTAAAACCTAAAACTAATTTCTAAGACAATATTGAGAAATAGTGATGATAATGGTCATCCTTGTTTCATTGTTGATTTTGTTGTAAATGCTTCTAGATTATTGCCATTCATATAATGCTTGCTGATGGATTTAGATTGATACTGTGTATCATTTTAAGGAAAATGCCATTAATTACTATGTTCTCCTAGTGTTTTTATTAGGCATGACAGCAGTATATTGTCAAAAGATTTTTAAGCATCTCTTGAGATAATTATATGATTTTTGTAAATTTTGTTATTCACATGGCAAAACTAATTGTTTTCCTAATATTGAACTAACCATGCATTGCTGAATAAATTCTACCTCATCAAAAGTGTATTGTCCTAATGAAAACTAGTTGCAATCTCTTTGCTAATTTGTTTTAAATTTTTGCATAAGTATTCATTAGAGAATTTGGTTGATAATTTTCGTTGTCTGTTTTGGCTCTTCTTGGTTTAAAATCTTAGTACTATATTGGTACTATAAAAGGAGTTTGGTAGAACTTCTTTGCCTACATTTTAAAATAGTTTATATGGAATTGAAATTAATTGTTCTTTAATTGTTTGTTGGAATTCATTTGTAAATCTATCTTTCCCTGGAAATTTCTTTTTTAGGGAATTCATTGATGTCTCGTTTAAATTCTTTTTTCTGAAGTGGAATTATTTTTTTTTCATCTTTTGTAAATCTGGGTAGTTTTTTTTTTTAATATCTAATTCACTTAGATTAGCATATGTATTGCTTAGGGCTGGGCAAAATAATTCTGTATTATTATTTCATTGTCTATAGTGAATTTTTGAAAGATATAATTTCCTTTCTCAATCCTTTTAATTTGTATCTATTTGTTTTTGCTTTGTCTGTGATCAGGATTGTTCCTATTACTTTTTATTTTTTTTACCTTTTGAAAGATTTTATTTATTTTGAATTTTACAGTTTTCCCCCCAATCTTACTTCCCCCTCCAACTCCCACAGAAGGTAGTCTATTAATCTTTACATTGTTTCCATGGTATGCATTGCTCTAAGTAGAATGTGATGGGAGAGAAATCATATCCTTAAGGAAGAAACATAAAGTATGAGATATAGTAGAATTACATAGCAAGATAACTTTTTATTTTAAATTAAAGGTAATAGTCTTTGGTCTTTTTTTCAAACTCCACAATTCTTTCTCCTGATACAGATGACATTCTCCATTGCAGATACCCCAAAATTGTGCCTGATTGTTGCACTGATGGAATGAGCAAGTCCATTAATGTTGGTCATCACTCCCAGGTTGCTGTTAGGGTGTACAGTTTCCTTCTGATTCTGCTTATCTTGCTCAGCATCAGTTCATGCAGATCCTTCCAGGTTTCTCTGAATTCCCATGACTTCTGGTTTCTAATAGAACAATACTGTTCCATCACATACATATACCACAATTTATTAAGTGATTCCCCAACTGATGGACACCCTCTCAATTTCCAATTATTTGCCACCACAACAAAGCTGCTATGAAGTTCCCATTACTTTTAAAAAATTTATTCATATTTAGTCCAGCTGAGGAATAATGTATTCTGATCCAGTCTTTTCCCTTCACTCTGTGTATATATCTCTACTTCAAATGTGTTTCTTCCAAACTACATATCATAGGATTCCAATTTTAAAATGACTTTGCTATTCACTTTTGTTTTATTCAAGAGTTCATTCCGCTCACATTCACAGTTATGATTACTAATTCTTATTACCCTCCATTCTATATTCCTCCTTCCTTGGTAACTGAAAAGGATAAAGTGTTAAGAAAAGTTTTAACCAACAATTAAATATAATAAATTGATTGCTACATCAAGGAGAGCAAAGTGTCCCACAAAGTTTATTTAGCCAAGGATAGATGGTTGCGAAAGGAGATACTGAGCTATATAGAAATTTACTTGTAAAATTTTATAATGAAAGTTATGTATAGTGACTATAAGTAATTTCATAAAACAGAGAGAATTATAAAAAATGTTTAGACAAACTGTAAACAAAATCATCCAAGGAAATTCAAATATAATGATGGGAGGACTATAGACACAAAAAAAAGGAAAAGTTTTGCAAAGATCATTTCATTGGATATTTTCTCTTTGAAGGATAGTGGGATATAAACCTCTTTTTGATCACAGTTTTCAGGTTGTCCAATTATTCATAAATTATCCTTCTAGATTGATCATTTCCCTATGAGAGTCTTTATATTTTCTTCATTTTTTCAATCTTTTTATTTTGTTTGATGGATTCTTGGTGTATTATAGAATAATTAGTTTCCACCTACAATTCTAACTTTGAGATTTTTTTCCTTCATTTAGTTTTTGTATCTCCTTTTCTATTTGACAAACTCTATTTTTAAAAATTTTGTTTTCCTTTTCCAATTTCTCATAATTCTTTACCAATTTTTCTTCTGGTTTTAATGTGATTTTTAAAGTATTCTTTCAAGAGGATTTTTTTGGATTTGAGACTAATTCATAATCCCTTTTGAGACTTCACACATAGGTATATTCTCACTGCTTTCCTTTTCTGAGAGGAGTTTTGATCATACTTGTAATGACAGTAGCTTTCTTTTCCTTATTTTTTATGACTCCAAATTTCCCCCCACCAAAATTACATTCAAAGATAGTTGTCAACATTTATCCTTTTTGCAAGCTTATGAGTGTAACATTTTCCCCCATTTTCCTTTTCAGCTCTATCTGTATGAGAGCAATCTGTGAAAAGTGTGCATATCCAATTGTATTTAACCCATATTAATCCTGTTGTGAAAGAAGAAATTAGAACTAAGGGAAAAACAAAAAATATAAAATGAAAGTAAAAACATAAAAGAAGATTTAAAAGTCAACATAATATACTTTGTCATGAATTCAGAAACCATAGTTTTCTCTAGATATGGATGACATTTAGGTACACTGTAACTGATCATCTCACATTGTTGCTGTTAGGGTGTACAAAGTCCTGGTTTTGGTCACTTGAACTTTGCATCAATTCACACAAGTCTTTATTTTAAGTCTTCATAGGCAGCTCATGATTTCTTAAAGAGCAATAATATTCATAGCATTCATATGCCATAGCTTATTCAGCCTTTCCCTAATTGATGAGCATCTTCAAATATCAATTATTTGCCTCCAAAAAAAAGAGCTTCTATAAATATTTTTTGAACACATAAGGTTTCCCTCCCTCTTTCATGATCTCTTTGGAATATTTTGGTGGTATTGTTAGTTCAAAGGATTTGCAAGATTTTATTGTCCTCTGGGCATAGCTCTAAATTGTTCTCCAGAATGGTTGGGTTGATTCACAACTCCACTACTGATATATTCATGTCCTAGTTTGCTGAAATGTTATCCAGTATTTATTATTTTCCTTTTTTTGTTACCTTAGCCTATCTGATAGGAGTGAGGTGGAATATCAGAGATGTTTGAATTTGGATTGCTCTTATTAATAATGACTTAGAGTATTTTTTCAAATGACTAAAGATAACTAATTTATTCATCCACCTATTCATTTATCAATTAAAGATTGACTTGTTTTCTTAAAAATTTTACTTAGTACTCTGTGTATTTTAGAAATGAGTCTTTTATCAGAAATAACAACAATAAATATCATTTCCCAAGCTTCTGCATTTCTTTTAATTTGGGTTGCACTTGTTTTATTCATGCAAAAACTTTGCAATTTTATGTAGTTGAAATTATACATTTACAACTTTTATATTCTCTTTCTCTTCTTTAGTAATAAATGTCTCTCCATTCCACATATCTGCCATATAGATTATGCCTTATTCTCCTAAATGGTTTATGGTATCACCCTTTATGTATAAATCCTGCACTTTTTCCATTATATCTTTGTTTACGGTGTGAGATGTTGGTCTATGACTAGTTTTGGCCAAACTGTTTTCCAATTTTCCTAGCAATTCATGTCAAATAGTGAGTTCTCATGCCAGAAGTTAGAATGCTTCTATCAAACAATTTGTTACACATTTACTACTGTTTCTTTTGTACCTATTCTATTTCACTCATTCAGTTCTTTATTTCTTAGCCAGTACCAGTCACTTTTGATGACCACCACTTTATAATATAGTTTAGGTCTGGTATGTTTAGGCCACCTTCTTTTGAATTTTTTTTTCATTATTTACCTTCATAATTCTGAAATTTTATTTCTCCAGATGAATTATGCTACTATTTTTCATAGCTCTGCAAAATAATTTTGGCAGACTGATTGATATGGAACTGAATAAATAGTTTAATTTAGGTAGAACTCTTATTTGTATTATATTAACTCAGTCTAATCTTGAGCAATTGACATTTTTCCAATTGTAATTTATTTGTGTGAAATTGTGCTTTATTTGTGTGAAAAGTGTTTTGTAATTGTGTTCATATAATTTCTGGATTTGTCATGAGAGGTAGATTTCCAAGAATTTTATGCTGTCTATAGTAATTTTAAAATAAATTTCCCTTTTTTGTCTCATGCTGCTGGATGTTCTTGGTAATATATAGAAATGCTTATGATTTATGTGGTTTTATTTTATATTCTATAACTTTACTAGAATTGTTTATTTTTTCAAGTAGTTTTTTAGATTATTTTCTAGGGTTCTCTAAGTATAACATCATATCATCTGCAAAAATTGAGTTTTGTTTCTTTATCACCTATTCTACTTCTTTAAGTTTCTTTTTCTTTTCTTATTGTTTATGGTAACATTTCTAATCTAATATTGAATAATAGAGGTGATAAAGTGCATTCTTATTTCACACCTGATATTATTGGGAATTCCTCTTTTATATATAATGCTTACTTATGGATATAGATAGATACTGGTTATCATTTTAAGAAAAACTCCATTTATTTACATACTTCCTATTGTTATTAATAGGAATGGCTGCTGGATTTTAACAAATTCTTTTTTAGCATCTATTGAGAGCACTGGAATTCTAATTGGAATTCAAAGTGCCTCAGGCACTTGACACTAACTAGCTGTGTTACCTTGGGCCAAGCACTTAAACTGAATTACCTTACATTTGGACCATCTCCAAGTGTCCTGATTCATATCTGGTCATTGGACTCAGATAGTTCAGGAGGAGAAAGTGAGTCTGGTGAATTAGCACAGTATCCCCCCTGACAAAAATTCAATTCTTGTTCTTTTCCCGACATCTCCTCCCTGATATCATGGTCTTTTTTGAAAATGCACAAAAAACAAAGCAAAATAAAATAAAAAAAAATATTTCCTAATATCGGGTCATCTTTGCATATTTAATATAAATTCTATCTGATCATAGTGATAACTTACAGTAATCTCTTTGTTAAAATTTTTACATCAATGTCTTTTAGGTTTTTGTAAGGCAAATGGGGTTAAATGGCTTGTCCAAGGCCACACAGCTAGGTAATTATTAACTGTCTGAAGTCTAATTTGAACTCAGGTATTCCTGACTCTAGGGCCAGTACTCTATCCCCTGCATCACCTTTCCACCCCCAGCATCAATATTCTTTAGGGAGATTTTAATCTATAATATTCTTTGTCTGCTTTAAATCTTCATGGTTTAGGTATCAGCATCATATTGGTGTAATAGGAGGAATTTGGTAGAACTACTCCTAATTTTGAAAATAGTTTGTAAAAAATTGGAATTAATTGATCCTTAAATATTTGGTAGAATTTACTTGTAATTTCTTCTGACGCTGGTGAGTTTTTCAAAAGGAATATATTAATGGTTTGTTCAATTTCTTTGTAAGAAATGGAATTATTTGTTTTGTTTCCCATTCTGTCAGTCTGGGCAATTTTTATCTTTGTACATATTCATCTGTTTCACTAGATTGTCAATTTTTGGCATATGGTAAAATATCCCTGAATTATTTAATTATTTGCTCTATGATGGCAATTTCTTCATTTTCTTTTTTGATACTGAAAATTCATGTTTTTAAAATTCAGATTAGCTAAATGTTTTTCTATTTTATTTTTTAAGAAACAGTCTTATTATTTCTATAGTTTTTAAGGTTTAATTTTGTTAATTTTTCCATTGATTTATCAGAATTTAGAATTTGTTGACAATTTTTAATTTGTTCTTCTTCTAGTTTTTTAGTGGCATGCCAAATTCATTGATCTCTTATTTTCTAATTAATTTATATAAACATTTAGAGATATAAAATTGAGAAGGGGAGCCAATGTTGGAGTGAAGGCAGGAAATACCAGAAGTTCTCCCCCAGACCACTCCAAATCCCTTTAAGTTATAAGTCTAACCAAATTCTGGAATGGCAGAACCCACAGAAAGACAGAGTAAAAGAATTTTTCTGCCCAAGACAACTTGGAAGATCTGCAGTAAGGGTCTGTTTCACTGGGGTTGGCAAGGTGGAAAGAGCAGCCAGGATTGTACCATTAGTTGAAGCAAAGTAACTATAGCCATCTGGGAACAGCTCATGGGTGCCTGGATCTGTGGCAGTCAGGCAAGACCTCTCAGCACAGGAATCACCATGATAAAATGGAATATCAGTGGGAAAACTCTGCCACACCACAGTGAGTAGAAGCACAGACCACAGTGCAGCCCCTGGCCCAAGAATCAGGAGCAGGCCTGTGGAGCCACCCAGCAGTTGTTTCCAGATTACTCAGCTCCTAAATTGTAAGGGTTAGACTGCAGAGGTCTCCCACTATCCCTGGGGCAGGATGCTGTTGCTTTGCCCAAACTCAGATCCAGTTCACAATCTGGGGTTCCATGCTGCTGTAGCAAAGCAGGGACCATCTTCATGGCTTCAGGGCAGAGGGGAGTGCTCAGTAGGGCACCTTAAGGAATTGAGGTCCCTGAGGCAGGGGCTGATGGGGAGATGGCCCTGTCAAGAGCTGCAAAATCTCTCAAAATCTTGTGAAGTGCATTCTCCACCCTGGAAGTAGAATCCCACCTTAACAAAGAGTTAAAATCAAGTCATAGGCTGGAAAAATGAGCAATTAATGGAAGAAAAAAAAGAATCTGACCATAGATAATTGCTTTAGTTCCATGGAGGATCAAACTACACACTCAGAAGATGACAAAAATCAAAGCTTCTTTTTCCAAAGCCTTAAAAAATCATTTAAGAGAGGTTACAGGAAAAATTGGGAGGAGAGTGATATAGGAAAATCATGAAAACCAAATCAGCTGCTTGGTCAAGAAGATACAAAAAAATTGATGAAAATAACATCTTAAAAACCAGTTTAGGTCAAATGGAAAAGGCTGTCCATAAGGTCAATGAGGAGAAGAAAGCTTTAAAAAACAAAATTGGCCAGATGGAAAAGGAAATTAAAAAAAAAACTCTCTGAAGAAAATAATACTTTCAAATGTAGAATGAAAACTGATTACTTTGTGAGAAATAAAGAAACAATAAAACAAAACTGAAAGATTAAAAACTAACTAGAAAATGCAAAGTATCTCACCAAAAAAAAAAAACCTGACCTGGAAAACAAATCCAGGAGAGATATTTTAAAAAATTAATGGTTTGCCTGAAAGGCATGACCAGGAAAAGAGCCTAGGCTTCATTTTTCAAGAAAGTCTCCAGGAAAATTGCCTGGATGTCCCAGAAGCAGAGGATGAAAAGGAAATTGAGGAAATCTACTGATCACCTCCTGAAAGTGATAGCAAAATAAAATATCCAAGGAAAATTATAGTCAAATTCCAGAACTCCCAAGTCAAGGAGAAAATATAACAAGCAAGAAAGAAACACTTCAAATATTGTAAAGCCACAGACAGGATTACACAGGATTTAGCAGCATTCATTAAAGGCTCATAGGGTTTGGGATTTGATATTCCAGAAGACAAAAGAATTTGGATTACAACTGAGAATCAACTACCCAGAAAAACTGAATATTCTCTTTTAGGGGATAAAGATGGACATTCAATGAAACAGGGAACTTAACTTTCCTGTTGAAACAACCAGAGATGAATAAAAGGTTTGATCTTTAAGAACAGGACTCAGTTGAAACATAGAGAGGATGAATGGGAAGAACTAATTATGAGGGATTTAATGATGTTGAACTGCTTGTATTTCTGCATGGGAGGAAGATACTGATAACTTATATGAACGTTCCAATTTATTAGGGCAATTCAAAAGAGCATATGTAGACAAGACAGAAGAGGGAGTTGAATATGAAGGTATGTTATATTAAAAAGACTAAATTAATGGACAACAAAGGAATATAGTGGCAGAAAGGGAAAGGAGAGGTAGAATGGGATAAGATATTTTATGTAAAGGAGGCAAGAAAAAGTTTTTACAATGTAATGGAATTGGGGGAAGGTGAAGGAAAATGAATGAATGTTTATTCCCATTGGAAGTGACTCAGAGAGGAAATAACATACACTAAATAGGTTAAAGAAATCTATCTTACTCAAGAGGAAAAAAGAGGAAAGTGATGTTAAAAAGGGGACAAGGGGATGGGAAGGGAATGTAGCTGATAGAGGAGCGAGAAGATCATGGGAGTGGGTGATGAGACACAACATACTTTTGAGAAGGAACAGGGTGAAAGGAGAGAGAGAGAATAGAATTAATGCAGATTGAGAAGAATAGAATGGAGGGAAAATGCAGCTTGCAATAGCAACTGGAAAAATATTGAAGCAACTTCTCTGATTGATTTATGATAAAGTATGCATTCCATATCAAAGATGGAATTGATGGAATCTAAATACATACTAAAGTACACCTTTTTTTAAACTCACTTTCTTTTTCTTGACGTTTATCTATCTTTGTGGGGGTGAGGGGAATTATGTCTACTTTTACAAGACTACTGTAGCAATGTGAAAAAATAAATAAATAAATGAGATATAAATTTTCTCCTAATAACTGCTTTGGCTTCAGTGCAATTTTGTTATGATGTCTCATTATTGTTACTGTCTTAGCAGAAATTCTTGATTATTTTTATGTTTAGATGTTTGATCCGCTTATTTTTAATATAGGTTATTTAAGTTCAATTTAATTTTTTTGCTTTTCTTTCCATATCACATTATTAAATGTAAGTTTTATTACCTCTTGATCTGAAAAAGGATTTAATATTTATGCCTTTCTTTATTTGATTGTGAGTTTTTTTTGCCCATATCTATGGTCAATTTTGTGTAGGTGTCATGTATTGCACAGTAGAAGATATATTCTTTTCTTTCCTCATTGAATTACCTTCAGTCATCTATCATATCTAATTTTCTAAAATTCTATTCACTTCAATTATTTTCTTGTTTATTTCATGGTGAGATATCCGTAATTTTGAGAGAGGGTGGTTTGAATTACCCCTCTAATTTAGTTTTGATATCTGTTCCTTCCTCAAACTCATTTTTCTATGCTCTATTTTAGGATTACATAGTTTCCTTCCTTATCCTTTTTAATTTTATCTAGTTTTGCTTTTTCTTTGTCTAGGATAATGGTTTCTCTCCCTGCTTTTTTATTTTAGTTGAAATATAATATATTCTCCTCCATCCATTTACCTTTACCTGTGTGTTTCTTCCTGTTTCAAATTTGTTTCTTTGAAACAACACCTTGTAGGATTCCCATTTTATGGGAGTTCATCCCATTCACATTTATAGTTATGGTTATTAACTCTGGATTTCTATCCTATCTTGCCCCTGTTTGTATTTTTTACTTTCCTTTTCCTTTATTTCTTCTTAGCAGTGTTTTGCTTTTGACTACTGCCTCACTTAATCTGCCCTCTCTTTTTTCAATCCTCCTCACTTTTCTTTTCTCATTGACCTTTCATTTCTTTTTTTTTTAACTTTTACTTTTATTAACCCCCTCCTTTTTAGCACCCTATCCCCCCTTTCCCCCCTTTCCCCCCTTTCCCTTCTGTTTCCCTGTAGGGTCTGATAAATTTCTAAACCAAGTTCGGAATATATGTACTTCTCTCTTTGAGTCAAATCTGTGAATAATAGGATTTCCTCAGGGCTAACACTCTCTCTTCTTCCCTTCTACTATATTAGATCCTTTGTGACTCTTCTTGTGGTATTATTTATCTTCTAATTCTTCTTATTCCAGTATAATCCTTTTTTCTTTTCCCATATCCTAATTCTTGTATAACTGTCTTACACCCACTCCCTTCATCAAATTATATTCATTTCAATTGTCTTAATAGAAGTCGATATCAAGAGTCATGAGCATCTTTCTATCATAATCAATTAATACTCACACAATCTTTTCAAGAACAATCCCTCCAACTGTGCCTATATAAACATAACCCTCAAGAGCTAAAAGTTTGTTCACATCACAGTTGATTTATACCCCTACCCTCTGCCTAAAAATACTCCTTTCAATTAATATAAGAGATATACACTTCTCAGGAATTACAAATATTTTCTTTGTATGTATACACCGTATAGCATTATAGAATAATATTTTCTCCTATACTCTTTCTGTTTACCTCGTTATTCTTCTTTTGAGTCTTATATTTGAAGATAAGATTTTCTGTTCAGTTTTGGTCTTTTGGCAGATAAATTTGAAAGTCTTCCATTTTATCAAAAGTTCACCTTTTCCCTTGAAAGAATACACTGGGGCGGCTAGGTGGTGCAGTGGATAAAGCACCAGTCCTGGAGTCAGGAGTACCTGGGTTCAAATCTGGTTTCAGACACTTAATAATTACCTAGCCATGTGGCCTTGGGCAAGCCACTTAACCCCATCTGCCTTGCAAAAACCTAAAAAAAAAAAAGAATACACTGAATTTTTCAGGGTAGTAGATTATTGGATATAACCCTAATTCCTTTATATTCTTGAATATCATATTCCAGGTCCTCAGATCCTTTAATGTTGAAGATAAATAAAACCTCTGTAATACTGACAGTAGCTGTCTGTACTTAAATTGCCTCTTTTTGGCTGCTTGCCCCAGTTTCTTGTTTAGTTGAGAATTCTGAAATTTGGTTATAGTTTTCCTTGAGGTTTTTATTTTGGGATCTCTTTCTAAGGGTGACTGATAGATTCTTTCAAGCACAATTTTATCTTATTATTCTAGGATATTAGGAGAGTTTTCCATCATCATTTTCTGAAAATTATTGCCCATGCTTTTTTTCTGATTGTAACTTTCACTTAGATCAATAATTCATAAATTTGCTCTCTTGGATCTATTTTCCAGATCATTCATTTTTCCTAAGATGTACTTTACATTTTCTTCTATTTTTCATCCTTTTCATTTTGTTTGATGGAATCTTGTGTCTCATAGAATCATTCATTCACATTTGTTCAGTACTAGGAACCCTGGAGGGGTGGCCAAAGAGGGAATTGGTTAAAAAAATTGATATCTGTCATGTTTTTTGAATAGTGGAATGCATCAGCTGTGAAAGGAGGCAAGAAAATTGATTTAGTATGAAGGATCATGTGCCAGGCAAGTCCTTCCACCATTACTTTGACCATTACCCTA
This sequence comes from Macrotis lagotis, assembly GCF_037893015.1. Classification (NCBI taxonomy): domain Eukaryota; kingdom Metazoa; phylum Chordata; class Mammalia; order Peramelemorphia; family Peramelidae; genus Macrotis; species Macrotis lagotis. The sequence goes on from NC_133663.1 coordinate 199,241,308, forward strand.
ACAGACCCTGATAACAATATCACAGTCTTAAGTCCATGAACTTCAGGAATAGTAATGTTTCCATGCTTCTGTTATCTACCATCATCCTGGTTAATGTCTATAGATATTGGTCTTGGCAGCTATTCCTGCAGATTTTATAGCCACAGCTACTTAAAATTCAGGGTGGGGAAAGTTCTTGCCTGCAAAATCCTTGATGTAGTCTAATGGTTCACATCAGAAAATGATTTTTTTAGTCAATGGAAATTTCATTAAGCATACTATTTTCTTTACAACTTGCATCCTTAAGGATCACAAAATTATTCTATCTATTTGATTTGAAGGGAAAACTTTCCATATGTGCTGTCTCTCCATTAGAATGTGAGCTCCTTGAGAATAAGAATTGCATTACTTTTCTGTTTGTAGCTCTAAATCTTAGTACAACAATAATTTTTACTTAGTGACTGCTAATAAATAATTCATTTATTTATTCATCAGAGTGTACCAATAATGCTGGTTTCAGGAGACAAAGTTATCTGGCATATTTTATGGGTATGTCATAGTGAGATTGCCTGCCACAAAACCTTATTAAGTATGTAGAATATATGATTTAATGCTTTTTAATTCTCTACAGACCTATCCATATCATTAGAGAGAATTTTTATGATTGAGCACATTTTATGATTTTTTGGACATTAATATATTTATTCATAATTTATCTTGTGCCATACCAATGATATACATTAATTATTTTGAGGGAAAAAGAACACTTATGAACAAAAAAATTTGAAAAGTTTTATCTTAAATATTTAAAGCACTTAATTGCTATTATTCACCCGAATCAGTGTATTCCTGAATAAAAAAATCTATAAAATCTCAGTCTTTCATAAATAAAAATTGCAAAAATTATCTATTTATGGAATTTCTTAGTTTATTTTATTGTTTTATACATCGATATTTGTTAAACATTTAAAAATATACATATTTTATTTTGATGAAAAATCTTTACTTTCTATATCTTTATTTTAGCAATCACACTATTTTATTATCAAATATGATCTTAGTTTAGCATTTATTCTTTCCTGTCTAACAAACAGATTTAAGAATCATTAGCCTTCAGGGAGCTTTGAGATCTCTCCACTTTGCTTTTGGAAATTGAACATTTTATGTGATTTTGTGTTCCCTTACTCTGATAGCACTCTTCCTTTGTTTGTATGCTGTGTCAAAACTCATCCATTTTTTTCTTAAGAACTGTGATGTCATTGCTTAATTTTATTTATTTATTTATTTCAGCAGTCCCAGGGACATTCATGTCAAAATAAAATGAAATTAGGATTTCACTAAGTAAGCATTGGGTGTTTAGAGGGAGTATTCTAGCTTAGCTCTCTTTTATTATTTTTCTAGCTATGTGATTCATGTCTAAATAAACATTACTGATTTATTTATGGCTATCATCTTCCTGATTCTTTATATGATCCGTAGACTAGATTCTGAAAAAAACTACATTTTAGATATTCTTTTAAGTACAAGATAAATATGTTTAAAGGTTATCTGGCATATGAAGGGCATATAAGACATAGGAGAATAGCCCGAAGAACAGTTAAAAATGATCTAAAGAAAAATTAATTTTATCAATATTTTGAAATTAAATTTTGTGACATTATTTTTTGTTTATTTTTATTTTGCAATATTTTTGTAGACCTATATAAGAGTTTTTCACATATAATATCCCTCCCATGGAAGTGATCAACATTAAAATGCATTTAGAAATAGATTAAGTATCATAAGGAAAGTCCAAATTTCATCCATTTAGAGTTTAGCAATACAGTTTCAAAGGTTTAGTAGGTTTTTGTTAAGAAATTTTGTTTTAGTTAACAAATACTCAAGTGATGGTTTTAGAATCAAATAGAGTCTTACAATCCCCTTAATCCTGCTGTTTTCAGGTGATTGCATCATTGTTATTGTTTTTAAAGTATATCTTGAAGGACATATCATAGATGACTAATTTGACACAGAAAAGCAATATAGGAATAAACACTTTAAATCTCTGTTTAAATAAAAGAGACAAGATTTAAAAAACATAACATGAAATACTATTTGTTGAAAACAGGAAAGAAATACTCATCTATAATATTAGAGAATAAATTATCTAACTAATTATTTTAAAATATATGAAAGTAAAACTTCAGGATAGTTTCTATAGTCTGTTTATAATGAATGAAAAGTTGAATGAAGAAATCAATGAATATATTTATTTATTACTTACTCTGTGCCAGACCCAGTGGTATACACTGCAAATAAAAAGAGTAAGCAAAAAAAAAAATCCTGCCCTCAAAGAAATTTAATTATATTAGAGGAAGAAAGTATATTTAAGGGAATATTGGCCAAGAAGTTAATATTTTAGGCAAAGAAATAAAAGAAAATGTAATTGCAATCATAGAATGAATGATTTGACAAGTCCTTTCCAAGAATGTCACTAGTCATCTGATTTTTGTTCTTAGAGGTCTGGAAGATGGGGTAGAGAAGCAAAAGATTGAACTACTGATGAAAGTAGTAGAAGCATCATGATGGATCTGATGCCTCCTAAGATAAGGCAATAAGTTAAACTTATCACCTCATAAATTGAAACACAGGGCATGGGGTAAAAGCTTGAATTTATGTTAGAGCAAGTCATAGGATTTATTGGGTTTGTGACTGGCAAGATAAGGGATAAAACAAAGCAAGGTAGGAAAGGAATAGTGACTAGACTTAATTTCATTAGGAGAGAGATATGGTGATCTCTTTGGATAGAATTCTCTCTACTAAATCAGGGCAGCAGCTTTTCTGTAATGCATATTCTTTAGATTTTGCCTAGAGTACTGAGATTTTAAGCAACTTAACCAATCACACATCTAGTATGTGTTAGAGGTGACACTTGCACTCAGGTCTTTCTATCTCTGCTACCAACTCTTTTCCCTCTATTGTTTGATGTCTCTCAAAGACTGGTGAGATCATTATTATAATAAATATAAAGTACAAAATGTTTTATAAATTGTAAGGTTAGTGGATTGATGTAGAAATGAACTGCAGAAGAACTTAGAGATGACTTCTAAAATTTAGAATCCCTTCTTCACTGATGGAGGAATCGACTGATGGGGGAACAAACAAAGGAAATCTAATTACCAATAGGTTATTCAGAATCACAGAATAAAATAATTACAAAATCAGGATGAAAATACCTATTTTGTCATTCCTTATTCAAGGCATTTTCCATCACACTGAATCCATAAAAGATCAATAATAGAAAATTAGGTATTCAACAAGAAAAGAATATCCATTTATCCCATTAATTTTGTCCTTTATATGAATGCAATCTAAAACATTTAATGTCACAGAGAATCTGACTTTATTACTTATTTTGAATATTCATTCTGTTCTTAGAGATTTGAAGGAAAACAGACACAAGCTGAAATTTTTAAACTTCTTTATAGATCTACTTAATTGAAAAATAAACTTTCATTATTCAAATTTCTTTGTTTTAATTCAGTTTTTTTCTTCTCAAAATATTCCCAATGTATTCATACCAAAATATGCATTGTTTATGATTTGCAGTTGGGAGGAGCTGTAAATCCTGAAATTTTATGTTTTAAGTAAGATTCACGTATATTTATATTTATCATGGCGGGGGGGAAAACTAAGTTGTATCATCAAAGGATCTAAAACTTGCACCAAAGGGGCAGAATTATTGATGAAAATAGATAACTGCATTTACTTTCAGTACATGATTTTTCTTCCTGCTATTTTTGTTTTCTAAAAAAAGTTTTGGCAAAGAGAAATAGCACTTTTTGTCCCACAAAATACTCTAGTTTCCTATTCTTGGGAAAATAAGACAGTGCTACAGATTAAAGAACTGAAATGAAGTCTAAGAAAATTTAGCTATTTTGTAAGCATTTACAGAACAGCATCTATTTCTTCTCTACAATTATTGCAAAATATATTGTTTAGAAGTTTGTGGTGTAACTTTTGAAAAGTGTTCAAACTTTGAATTGAGATTTGCAATTGATAATGGCATTACATCATCAGTAACATGACTTGTTTACCAGAAAACTGTAAATAGCAAATGTTCTTGTTTAAAACAGTTTTCTTATTGAGCTTCAGCAGTAAAAGAAAATATAGTAGAGGATAATATTTTAGACAGGGAAGAAAATTAAAAGTAAAGTAAGTAGCTCAGAGAATTAGACATCTCAGTGTAATCTACATATTTTTTGTTTATTTTGGTTGAATAATTTACTAGACTAATTTTCAGGCATAAAAATGAGATTTTAGATAGTTATTTATCTTTCTTTGTAAAGGTTATTTGATGCCCTGTGTAAATATTCATCAATTTATTAAAAATTATAATTTGCCACAATTAGGTACCCATATTATGCATCCTAGTATAATTTTTATTCCTCTATACATTTCTTTTATAAATATACTGTTGTCCTGTGGTATATTTTTGAACATTATTCTTATAAAATTTCAACCAATAAAAAAGAAGAAATGTAAAAGATTCAATGACAACTGTTAATCCTTGACTCCCAATAAATAGTTATTTTAATGCAGAGTTTGGGATTCTTTGAAGGCTCATTTTAATTCTTTAATTATCTATTGACTTTGGTAGAAAATCATTTTAGATTACATCATTTAAAGTCAAGCTTATCTCTAGCAGTCAGAATAAATGATAAATTAGCAGTAGACAAAAATTTGAGAAGCCAACTTTTATTGTTTTAGAATTTCCTTGATTTTGAATAAATTTTAGAGGTTCTGAGAATATTTTTTAAAAAAAGCTGATTAGAACACTCTCTTTACATGAAGGGAGTTATCTAAGTTTAAAAACCCTATTTTGGAAAATATATTGCCCCCCTTTCAGAATCCCCTAGAGTAAGCACTTACAAGGCAATCCTTGTTCTAAGAACTTTAGCTAGTATTTAACTAATCTACAGGAGAGTGTACAGTTAGAATTATTTCTACTTTTGGCGAGTGCAAAAGTAAGCAAGAACTTAGATTAGCCTGTACTTAAATCCATGGGAAAACCATTACATTCTATTGTCAAAAAGAGGGTGAGAATGTTTCCTATATCTTTAATAGGGTTCTAGTCAGAAGTATTTTCTAACCAGATATTAAAGTCTTCAAAACGGTGTACTTTTTCATCCTTCTTGCCTTTCACAGTTTTCACAGCATAGTAATAAGTGCATTTTGAATGCTCAAAACATATTTATTGTTTGATTGGAAGTCTTGCCTCCTACCTAGTACTTTTTCTACAAACATGAATGAGGTCTCATGTTGTTTAGCCCACTCTAAGACTCAACTGCATCTTAATGATAAGAGTATAGATATCTTCAACTTTAATAAACCAACCCTATCAATATCTTTTTTGTAGCTAATGATGATAAACTTCCTTAGCAGCATTCAAAGTTAGAATAATTTTATATTGAGTATGTACTAATAAATATCATTTTATTAAAAGGATAGGAATTAAGAAAACCAAAAATAAATTGAACCAAGTTTTAGATATTGCATCTTAATAAGTTAACTGTCTCATTGGAATGTGCTACGTTCTTGTGCTACATTTTTATTTTTGGAATCTAATAAGGCACCTGTCATATCTGCCTAAGGCTTAAAAATATCATGTGGGAGTAATCCAACATACTGTCAAATTTGACTGACATGAAACAATTTTATTTTATTTTTCCACATTTGGTAGCTGAAATTGTTGTACTTGTTCAGAGAATTCATTGCTACCCTTTAAATGCCCTGTGATAAATTACCCACTGACATTTTTCAGGTAGTTTTGTTCCAAAAACTTAGTAGATAGTTTTAATTCAAAATTAATTCTCTGAATTTTACAACAAAGCGCATTCTCATGACAGATTTTGGGACAGTGACATGTATCTCCCAAAGCTGTTCTCATTACCTGATGAAACTGAGGGCATTTATTTCTTTATTTCTTCTTTATCCTCCTAGAACACATAATTAACATACTGATTCATTTAGCTTAAACTTCTCTCTATAAAATGTTGTATGTGTGAATAGAATGGAGACTTCAGAGACACTAAATGGGTGAAAAAAATTAAAACCTTTATCATTGTTAGCTTTGATTAAGGAGGAATTTTAGCATTTTCTTCTTTATTTTTCTTCATTTTTCTCTTAAAATATACTCAGGATGGTGTTTCTGCTCTTTTTTTGCAATGTGGTCCATTGAATTTGTATGCACTAAACTGATCAATTTGATGACTGCTGCATTATAATATAGTTTTAGATCTGGGATGGCCTAGCCACCTTCTTTTGCTTTTTAAATCAATTCTCTAGATTTTCTGGACCCTTTTTGTTGTTCCAGATAAATTTTGTTAATATTTTTCCTAGTTCTGTAAAATTATTTTTGGTAATTTAAATGGTATGGCACTGAATTAGTAATTAATTTTGGGTAGAACTATCATTTTTATGATATTATGTCAGCCTAATATGAGGAAATAACATTTTTTCTACTAGTTTAGATCTGATTTCTATTTTTGTAATTGTGTTCATCTAGTTTTGCCTTGGGAGATAGATTCTCAAGTATTTTATATTATCTACATTTATTTTAAATAAAATTTCCTTTTCTATCTCTTTCTCTAAGGCTTTATTGGTCAATATAAAAATGTTGATGATTTATATGGGTTTATTTTATATCCTACTTTGCTAAAGTTGTTAATTGTTTCCAGTAGATTTTAGTTGATTTTTTTGAGATGTCTCTAATACCATTGAACCATCTGCAAAGACTGAGAGTTTGCTTCCTCATTCCCTATTCTAATTCTTTCAATTTCTTTTCCTTCTGTTATTGTTAAAGATAACATTTCTAAAACAGTTTGAAATAATAATTGTGATAGTGTGTATCCTTGTTTCACTCCTGATCTTATTGAAAAGGCTGCTAGTTTATTCCCATTGTATATAATGCTTGCTGACAGTTTGAGAGAGATACTGCTTATCTTTTAAATAAAAACTTCCATTTATTGCTATACTCTCAAATGTTTTTAATAGAAATGGGTACTGTAATATGTGAAAAAGCTTTTTCAACATTGAGATAATCATATGAATTCTAATAATTTTTATTGATATAGTAATTTATTTTATTGTTTTCTTAATATTGAACTATCCCTGCCTTCTTGCTCATAGTATATTATTCTAGTAAAATTTTGTTGTAAACTATTTGCTAAAATTTTATTTAAAATTTTGGCATTCTCTGTTTGTTTTGGCTCTTTTTGCTTTAGATACCAGCACCATATTGGTATCATAAAAAGAATTTGATATAACTCTTATTTTTAAAAATTGTTTATATGGAATTGGAATTGAATGTTCCTCAAATGTTTAGTAGAATTCATTCGTAAATCCATCTGGACTTGGAAATGTTTTTTCTCAGTGAATTTATTGGTGATTTCATCAATTTCCTTTTCTGAAATAGTGTTATTTAAATATTTTATTTCCTCTTTGACTAATATTAGTTATTTTTGTAATTTTTTATTCATTTTTAGTTTTTTAGGTTTTTGAAAGGCAAATGGGGTTAAGTGGTTTGCCCAAGGTCACATAGCTAGGTAATTAATGAGTGTCTGAGGCTGGATTTGAACACAGGTATTCCTGACTCCAGGGCCGGTGCTTTATCCACTGCTCCACTCAGCTGCCCCTGTAATTTATTTTTGTAAACATTCATTTCACTTAGTTTATCATATTGTTTGACAAAATAGTTCAGAATTTTTACTTTAATTTCCTCCTCCTCATTTTTTATACTAGTAACTTGTTTTTTCCCCCTTTAATCAATTTAACTAAAAGTTTATTGTATTGGTTTTTTCAATGAAACTAATTCTTAGTTTTTTATTAGTTTACTGGTTTTCTTTTAGTTTTATTAATTTCTCTTTGATTTTCAGAATTTCTAATTTGGTATATAATTGAAGATATTTAATTTGTTATTTTTCTAACTTTTTAAAATGCAGGTCCAATTTATAGATATCCTCTTTTTTGATTTTATTCATATAGACATTCAAAAGTATAATTTTTCTTCTTTGGCAGTTTCCCACAAGTTTGGGTATGGTGCTTCATTATTATCATTGCCCTGGAAGAAATTGTTGATTATTTCTATGATTTGTAGTTTGATCCATTCATTATTTAAAATTAGGTTATTTAATTTTTAGGTTTTTTTCCTGTCCATTTCCCTTTATTACATGGTCTATAAAGGATTCATTTAAAATTTTTCTTCTTTTAACTGTGAAGTTGTTATGCCTTAGATCATGTTCAATTTTTGTTTCACTTAAAGTGAAAAATGTATATTCCTTTCTATTTTCTAGCAGTTTTCTCCAAAGGTCTATCAAATCTACATTTTCTCTATTTTTCTTTCACCTTTTTAACTTCATGTTTATTTTGTGCTTAAATTAACTAATTCTGAGAAAGGGAGGTTGAGGCCTCCCAACAGTTTTGTTTTACAGTCTTAAGACTTCTTGTAACTCATTTATCTTTTCCTCTAAAAATTTGGATGCTATAGGCTTGGTGCATAGATGTTTAATACTGAAATTATTTCATTGTCTAACTTAACTTTAAGGAAGATGGCGTTTCCTACTTTATCCCTTCTAATGAGATCAATTTTTCTTTTGTTTTGATCAAGCTTGCTTCCTCTGCTTTTTCTTTTTTCTTTCTGTCTTTTTATTTTTTATCTATATGCATATGTAAATATCTAAGTTATAAAATTTCCTTCCACCCTCCCTTCCCATTCCCACCCCCTACCCTTCAGTGCAGTCAGGTTAGCATTGTATATTCATATTTTTGATAAGCGTGCTTATCTGTAACTAGTCATTTTCAGTATGAGGAATTAGGATTAATGGATAGAGATACATGAGAGATAATTTTTATAAAGTGTCCAGATTCTGAAGGGTTGTTTTTTTTTTGTTTGTTTGTTTTTCTTCCTCTTGATGGAGATAACATTGTCCATAGCAGGTCTAAATTCAGTTGTCCTAGCTATCTGAACTGCTGAGAGGAGCTGCTTCCATCAAGATTGAACATCTCACAGTGTTTTTTTTTCTACTTCCATTGAAGCCTATTATATTGTGCTTCAGCCTTTTACCTTGAACCTGTGTGCATCTCTTTGCTTCAAATGTATTTCTTGTAAACAACATATTGTAGGATTCTGTTTTTCAATTCATTCTATCTGCTTCCATTTTGTGAGAGATTTCATCCCATTCACATTTACAGTTATGATTACTTAGTCTGTATTTCCTTCTATGCCATCTTCCCCCATTATATTTTTCTTTTTCCTTTTCCCTTATCCCTCCTCATTAATGTTTTACTTCTGATCGCTACTTTTCAATCAGCCCTTTTTTCCTTGCAGTCCTCCCTTTCACCATTAATGTTTATTTTTAACCTTAACTTTACATATACCTTTAATTTTATCCTCCCTTTTATCAGTCCCTTCTTCACCTTTTACCACTCTCCCCCTATTTCCTTGTAGAGTAGGATATATTTTATAACCCAATTGAGAATTTATTTTATTCCCTAATTGGACCACATCTGTTAAGAGTTAGATTTACTCAGTGCTCACATCCTTCTTTCTTTCCCTCTACTGTAATAGGTCTTTTCCCCTCTTCATGTTATATTATTTATCCTCTAAATGCCTGTTCATCTCCTACTGTAATCCTCATTTTCATGGTGTTTTTTTTGCTTTAACCCTCTTATAGTCACAATCTTGGTCAAGATCTACTCTTTTAATATGTCCTGATGGAAGTACAGTTCAAAAGGTTTGATTGATTTATTGATTTATAAACAACATTGCCTCATACTCAAATATCTTACTTGATCTTTACAGGTATCACCTCAGATATTTTTATGATTCTAGTTTTTCACTTGTAACCAATTAGATAAAGGTTAATTAACTTGCTTAGGATTGCCTACTAGTAAGTGTCAGAAATCAGATTTAAACTTAAGTTCTGCTTTATCACCTTGCTGCCACAAATTAAAGAATTTTAATTAAATTAAGAAGGATTTATCTAACAACAATACAAAGAACAAATTGGATCAGGGAGTAATTTAATTTGACAATATCTTTTAGAAGGCTATTGCATTTGTTTGGACCAATATTATTAAAGATTTAAACCATGGTGGTTGACAGTGGAATTGAAATGTGGAGATGAATCAATGAGAAAACCAATATTTATTAAGCATTTACTATGTGAAAGACACTGTGCAACATATTAGATATAATAATATAGAGAGTAAAACCACCTCAACTTAAAAGGATGTTCTATTATAATGGGGACAAACCAATAACATAAATTATATATGCAGACTAAATGTAATATTAAAATGTATCAGACTTTCCAAACCAAATTCACACTCATTCCCTTTATCTGGTTAAATATAGGTGAATCTTATTTTTAAGACTTTTTGAAAAGAAGCATTTTGATAAAGATTTCATTTCTATAAGATACAATGAACTGAGTCAAATTAATAAAAATAAGAACCATTACCTAATTGATAAATGGTCAAAATATATGAACAGATAATTTTTAGATTAAGAAATCAGTTATTTATAATCATTAGAAATGGACAAATCATCATTGATCAGAGAAATGCAATTTAAAACAACTCTGAGGCACCAGCTTACTCATATAAGATTGACTAACATGACAAATAATGGAATATGACAAATGCATATTGCGAATATGAAAGAGGATGTGAAAAAATAGTGACACTGATGCACTGTTTGCCAGATTTGTGAATTGGTCCAACCTTTCTGGAGAATGATTTGCCCCAAGGGCTTTAAAATTGTAAATACACTTTGACCCAGCAATGTTACTATTCAATGATTAGATCTGTTTCCCAAAAGACATCAAAGGAAAAGGAAAATAGCATATATGTACAACAATATTTATAAAATCTCTTTTGGTAGCAGCAAAGAAAATGAAGGGATCCTCATCAATTGAGAAATAACTGAATAAGTTATGCTATGTACTTGTGATAGAATACTATTGTTTTATAAGAAATGACAAGGGGGAGGTTAAGAAATGATCCAAGACAATTCTTCAGAATTTATGATTTAAAAGTGCTGGCTGCCTCCAGAGAGGCATTTTTCTTTATTTTTATGGAAATATATTTAGCATGATTTCACAAGTGTCATTTATAACTTGCTTTCCTTCCCAATAGGTGAGTAAGGCGATGGAGGGAAAGAGATAATTTAGTACTTCATCTAAAAAAAAAAGAAAAAAAAAGATGTTTTAACTTTTGAAATTGTGATTATATTTCTACATTTTATAGGTACTATATTACATTAAGAAAGTTATTTTTCATTTCTTCATGTGTAAAATGAAGAAGGTGGGTTAATTGTTCTTTGTCATACTAATATTTTAATATCCTTTCTTGGGGCAGCTAGGTGGCACAATGGATAGAGCACCGGCCCTGGAGTCAGGAGGACCTGAGTTCAAATTCGGCCTCAGACACTTAATAATTACTAGCTGTGTGTGTGGCTTTGGGCAAGTCACTTAACCCCATTGACTTGCAAGAAAAAAAAGAGATGATATTGTTTCTTGTTTTTGTGATCTATGAATCTTTTCAGAAATCTAGAGTTCAATTTCTTGTAATCATAGCTCTTTCTGCCTAGTATATGAATATTTTGAGATCAGTTACTAAAAGTAATAATTTTAGAGTACTAAATTGGTAATAATGTCTTCACTAAGATTCAGGCTCATTACATAAATATTAGAAAAATTTAAATGATCACATTTTAGTATCGTATTGGAGAACTGGTAAGAAAGTTGGGGAAGAATTTCAGAGTTAATAGTCTGTGCATCTTTAGTGTAAAGGGAGTAGTCAGAATTTAGCATTTTGAAAACAAGAAACTAAAACAGCAGAAAATATTTTATAGAAAATATATTTTTTTGAGTGCAGTGTTAGTTTTGCTGTGTTTTTTAATGTAATATTTCCATTTAGTGACTCATATTTATTTCTGTTCCAAGACGTGATTGAATCTCTACTGAATAAATGTTCAGGTAGTCAACTCAGCCTTTCATTTAGTTGGTTGGGAAATAGGCTTTGAGTATAGATTTTATAAATACCAATAGGTCCCTATCTATATCTATATCTATATCTATATCTATATCTATATCTATATCTATATCTATATCTATATCTATATCTATATCTATATCTATATCTATATCTATATCTATATCTATATCTATATCTATATCTATATCTATATCATCTATATCTATATCTATCTATATCTATCTATATCTATATCATATATATCTATATCTATATCATCTATATCTATATCTATATCTATATCTATATCTATATCTATATCTATATCTATATCTATATCTATATCTATATCTATATCATCTATATCTATATCTACATCTATATCTACATCTATACCTATATCTATATCTAATCTATATCTATATCTATATCATCTATATCTATATCTATATCTACATCTACATCTACATCTATATCTATATCTATATCTATATCTATATCTATATCTATATCTATATCTATATCTATATCTATATCTATATCTATATCTATATCATCTAGCCAAAGTAATCTGATCTGAAGATCCTAAGCGTAATATTTATATCTCCCCATGCTTCATCAATGGACAAAATGAATTAGTACATTATTGATAGTGTTTAATTCAAGTTCAGAGAAGAGTAATGCATTGGAAAAATCTTTGGACTTGCGAATCAGGAAAGAGGTGCATTCAAACCTTGCCTCCTATAGTCATCATGTGACTGGGGAAAATATCTTAATTTCTCTAAACTTGTTTCCTCATCTGCAAAAAGATGGGTTAGTAATAGCAATATTATTTACTTCATGGGTTCTTGTCAAAAAAGATATGTGTAAAACATTCTGCAAAAAAAAGTTCTAAACAAATATATGGGTTTTTAAAAAATTTAATCCATTTATGTATGAAAAATTACTAAGAAAAAAATAAGCCAAAAAGGGATCAAAGAGATTTTAGCTACTTTACTACTTTACTTACCTTTAGCTTTAAAGTGAACTTAATTATTATAAACCATACTTGATAAGGAAAAAAGTAACATTAAAGGGATACATTAGTGACTATAAAGAATACTAGATGTCACTTGACTTTGCATTAAAAATCTTTGTACTCCCAACGTTTCAAATATGCTGAATCCCATTAGGATTTTTTTCAGCTTTTACCTTGCTTTATTGTAAATTGCCCCTCCAGTTTTTTTTTTAATGTGAGTATTATTACATATTATTTCTAAGACATTCCATTGGGGTGGAAGTAAATTGAGGAAGCAGTCAGGAAATAAGTTAAACAAGTCAAGAATGTGAGTATTCTTTTTTCTTAAAAACAACTTCTTTTCATCAAAAAGAAGAACCTCTAAAAACAGGTATCTCTAGATTTGTGAGGGAACTACCAATCCTTATGTTCAATAGGCTCTATTTGTTGACTCAGTCATCTTCTCATTTACATTTTAGAGCCTATTTTAAAAAATGTGCCTATTATGTACTTGCCTTTTCACGAATGAAGGTTCTTAAAGAATACAAACTCATTAGCTCTCACTTTGGTAATCCACAGAGTCTATCATTCCTCCCAGACACCTGGTAGTCGCTCTCCACATTTCAGAAAAGATGTAATTTCAGAGGAGCAGAATGAGGTTTCTTATTACACAGACTGTACTGCATATGGCAAATATACTATGAGACTGTTGTCAGTAATTAAGAACTATCAAAATACTTGGCTAATGTACACTTGATAATCTGAAATTGTCCTAATGACCAGCTAGCATCTGTTTTATTATGTCAATGTATGGTATGCTTTAAGTAGACTGGTCACTATGCAGTAGACAGTTCTTGTTAGGAAAATAACAACCCTTTCAATGAAGAGAACAAGGCACAAAAGTCATGAGTAAGGATAGAATGAGGCAGAACAAACAAAGCATGGTGAATAGACTGTTGCTTACTTGCTTCAGAAAACAGGTGGACTTTTAGAAGCTCTTTTGAGAAGTGAAATGAAGGAAACTGCCAAAATTTCATTGCAAACTACCATAAGCAGACTTGGAAAACTTGAACTTCAAAATATCTTAGATTTTAGCAATAAAACAGAGAAAATCTAGAAAAGGAAACTGATGAAATAATTTTTAAAAACCATGTTAGATTCTGAAATTTTAAAAAAAATACCTTTATTTTTATGAAAAAGAATTATCTTAATGGAAGAATTAAGGAGAAAAGACATAGTTTGACCCTATAAAATAAAGTGTTGAATTGACAAAGCTTAATATTTTCAGTAGTGTTAGAATCAGAATTAGAAAGACTTTATCGACATTCTGCAGGTATTGCTTACTTAACTCCTCCCTAATAAAAAAGTGGTTGATTCGGTAGGGTACTTAAGTGGTGCAGTGGATAGAGCACTTGTCTTGGAGTCAGGAGGACAGGAATCCTCAGGAGAAGAGTCCAGCCTCAAGACACTTGACACTAATTATGTGACCTTGGGAAAGTCACTTAATCCTTATTATGGTATCATCTCCCTGAAGTCATGATCTTATTTGAGAATAAAGGACAAACATCATCAGTTGATTTTCTGTGAATATATATATATATATATATATATATATATATATATATATATACATATATATATATACATACATACACATATCTATATATACATACAATATACATACCAATATAAATGCATGAATATACAACAGATATACTATTGCCTATGACAAATTAGAGATTACATATCCATATTATAACAGAATTTTGATAACTTTTTTGGAATATGTTAGGAATTGAGAAAGTAATATTCAGGAAGGTTAGTCCAAAGTCATACCAAGTAATAAGCATGGTTCTAATATTTCCTTCAAACCTGGTCATTAAATAGAGATGCTAGATGAATAACTTCAGTATTCTGAAATTGTTTCTCCACTATAATGTAAATATTTTCTTTAATTTAGAGTCTAAAGGACAGAAACATGAAATTCTATTCTAAAGGGAAGAATAAATATATAAAAAATCTATTATGTAATGAGTTGATTAATCATATTCTAACATAAAGGAAAAGTCAAAAGGTTTTAATGTTGTGAAATTATGTAGCAAAAAATAAACTGTTAGGGCTAAATACTACAAGCAGTTTTTTTAATGGAATATTTAAATTCAAGATTATATAAAGGTATACATAATTACTTTATTTAGTTATAATGAAAGTTACTGGTAAAATATGGAGTAGAACAAATACATATCCTCAGAATAGTTCATTTACATCATATAATTTACATTGTGATGATAAATTTGCTCTAATTGTATTGCTTTAGTTATCTTATCTTAAAATTGGGTAAATACAAGCTTTTCTATGAATGAGTAATATAGTTTCAAATTTCAAATAACAAAGTCAATTAAATAAATATAACTTTTTTTGAAATGGAGAAATAAAAAATTAATATAGAAAGAAAGTACGAGTAACTAAGAATCATATCTGAATTGGTATCTTAATAAAGTAAATTATGAGACAAAAAATTTAAAAGAAAATATGGAGGATTCAATATTTTGAGAGTGGATTTAAGAATGTGGAAGATTCAATACAGACTGCATTTTTTTGAACAAAACTTCAAAATATCAAAAATTACCTTATCATTTCAACGAATTGTAATAAAGTAAATTATTGAAATTATAATAGGAAAAATATTTGAGGGACTATATGCAATTCCATAACTGAAATTCTGTTTGCTATGCCAATGTTTCAAATGCTTCTGTTGAACTTCAAATCCTAAATCATCCAAGCCTCAGTACCAATATTATGATCACATATGAGCTATGCGTTCCAGGTGCAAAATCCAGATTCATCTGTATTTCTGGCTAGTTTATTTTATTGTCTTTTGGATGTTTTCACTAATAGTTTTGTTGGGTTGTGATACTACTTATGGGACATGCAGTGGGGTTAAATCATTTGACTTGGGAGATCTTGCCTTTGCAGTAGCAATTTTCCTTTTTAATTACTCGAGTATATGCAACTTACATTTTTTAATGTATCTGCAATATCCTTGAGATGTTATAAAAAGGTGATCTTTTAGTTCAAAAAAGCAGATTTTTCTGTATTGTTGAAATATGAAACATTTTCTTTCTTGTGAGTAGACATTTGTGGATTTAGGAAAAGAATTAAGAATTATCTTTTCCACTTATATAATGTCACTTGACAAATTTACAACTTAATAGGAATCATATATTTTAAAAAGATTTTATTAATTCACATTACTACAATAGTCTTGTAAAAGTAAACATAACCCCTCTGCCCCCACTAATATAGAGAAATGTCAAGAAAAATTAAGTGAAAGAAAAAAACTGTATTTGAGTCTGTGTTCAGACACTATCAGCTCTGTCTTTCTGGATGTATCACATTTTTTTTTGTCACAAGTTCATCAAAGAAATTGTTTCGATATTTTCTCCCACAGTTGCTATTGTTAACAATATTTTCTTCCATTCTATTTCTCCTCACTCCCATTTATTCTATTCCCTCTCTCCTTTTACCCCCTCCCTTATAAAAAATGTGGTCTATTTGGCTGCTCTCTCCTGTGATCTTCCCTCTTGTCTAACACCTATACCTCCTACCCCTCCTCCTGTCCCTTTTCTCCCATCCCTTTCCTTTCCTTTTTTCCTCTAAGGATATTTCCATAATCTGTTGAGTGTGTATGCTATTTACTCTCTGAGCCACTTCTGATGGGAATGAAAGCTCACTCATTCCTCTCACCTTCCCACGTTACACTCTAATTCAAAAGATTTTTATTGACTTTTTTTTACTATATATGCTCCTTTGAACTGCTCTAATAAATAAGAAGATTCATATAAGTTATCAGTATCACCTTCCCATGTTAGAATATGAGTAGTTCAACATCATTAATTCCCTTATAATTAGCCCTTCCTATCCATCCTCTCTCTATGCTTCACCTCAGTCCTGTACTGGGACATCAAACTTTCTGTTCAACTCTGGTCATTCAAACAGAAAAGTACGAAAGTTCCCTGTTTCATTGAAAGTTCAACTTTTCCCAACAAACAGGATGTTCAGTTTTGCTGGAAAGTTGATTCTTGAATATAATACAAGCTCTTTTGCCTTCCAGAATATCATGTTCCAAGGCCTATGAGCCCTTAATATAGATGCTGCTAAATCCTGTGTGATCCTGACTGTGGTACACTGGTAATTGAATTGTTTCTCTCTGACTGCTTATAATATTTTATCTTTGACTTGGGAGTTTTGGAAGTTGACTATAATATTCCTGGAAGTTTTTATTTTGGACTCTCTTTTAGGTGGTGATTGATGAATTCCCTCAATTACTATTTTGCCCTCTGCTTTGGGGGTATTAGGGTAATTTTGCTAGAATATGTCTTGAAAAATGAAATTCCTGGCCATGACTTTCAGGTAGTACACTAATTTTTAAATTATTCCTCCTGAATCTGTTTTACAGTTTAGTTCTTTTTCCAATAAGGTATTTCATATTTTCTTCTAGTTTTTCATTCTTTTGATTTTGTTTTATTGTTTCTTGATTTCTCACAAAGTCATCAGCTTTCCTGAACTGTATTCTTCATTTGAAGGTATTATGTTCTTCAGACAGCTTTTATTTCTCCTTTTCCATCTGTACAATTCTACTTTTTAAGGTATTCTTATCCTCATTGACATTTTGGACTGCTTTTGTTCATTTGATCTAAATTGGTTTTTAATCTGTTTTCTTCAGAATTTTTTTTTTGTATTTCTTTCACCAAACTGTGGACTTGCATTTCATGATTTTCCCACATCACTCTCATTTCTCTTTCCAATTTTTCCTCTATCTCACTTCCTTGATTTTTAAAATCTTTTTTGAGCTCTTTCAGAGCCTGAGACCAATTACTATTTTTCTTGGAGGCTTTGGATACAGAAGTTTTGAATTTGTCATCTTCAAAGTGTATATTTTGATACTCCAGGGTACTAAATTGTCTATGTTAGGATTCTTTTTCTATGTTAAGACTCCGATTGCTCATTTCCCCAACCTTTGATCTGATTTTAACTCCTAAGAGACTCTTCTTTGGGGTAGAAGAAGCATTTTCCCAAGGTTGGGGCGGGGTTTGGGGGTACACTCCTCCAGGGCCTCAATTCCTCAAAGGTCTTCTGATAGGCTCTGACTGTTCTCCTGGCCTGTGCTCTGGTTCTGTGGATGTCCACAAGCCCTCTCTTCTGCCTTGAAGCTGTGAAGAGAGACCCTGTTCCTCTATTATAGTATGGGGATCCACACTACAACCTGGATCTGAGTGTGGGCAAAGCAGCAGAATCCTATCCCAGTGATAGTCTCCCCTCATACCCCTTACTGTTGTGGACTGAGAGCTCTAGAAGCAGTTGGCAGGTGGCTGGGTTCCTGGGGTTCCTGGGGCTGCTCTGACACCTGGGCTTTCCTGGGTTCTGTGCTCACTCTACTGTGGCAGAATTTTCCCACTGACTTTCCAAGTTGTCCTTGGCAATTCCTGGGTTGAGAGATCTGGAATCCCGCCTCCTGCTCCAGCTGGTTTACTCTAGCTTGGAGTGGCCAGGGCTGTTCTACTGCCTTTTCTAACCCTGGTGGAATAGACCTTCCTGCAGATTTGCTAAGTTGTATTCAGCTAGAAAATAGTTTCCATTCAGCCTTTCTGTGGGGTCTACCACTCTAGAATTTGTTTAGTCATAATTTTAAGACATTTGGAGGAATCTGGGGGAGAGCTTCTGGGAATTCCTGCCTCCATTCTTGACTCTATCCCCCCATATCTTCTTTTTAACCTACATTCATCTCATTGACATATCATGTTTTCAGATAAATGAGGTGATTTTGCTTTAAATAGAATGTGAAGTCTAATGTTTCAGTTCTTATAATGAAAGGAAAGAAGAGAAGTAACTTTCAAGCTGTTCATGAAATTGAATGAAGTTTTCAACTTAGAGCAGCCAGCAAATACAAGCCTATTGCATTGTTTAGAAAGTTTACATTTAAATATAAGGGTGTAATTTTTGTTTGGCCTGGACATAAACCTCTCATTCTTAAGTAGTAACACACAAGTTGAACTTAAGCATTGCTTTAGTATGGTATATGACAAGTAGAAATCAGATCATTCAAGGTGAGCCCTGTCATTAGTATAAGGTGATATAGAGATAAAAATGTCACAAATACCCAATGAATATAGGACTGCCAACAGACAAAATGCTGATAATTGAACCTCAGAAAGTGAGTTTCAGTTAACATATATATCCCTGGAAATGGGACTAACAACCAATTATCATGCAAATTTCCTGGCAGAAAATTCCTTGCCACTGCATTTCCAGTCTGCCTTTCATGTCTTCTGGGCAGGTTTCTCAGGGCTTTCAGTTCTGTATACTAGAATTTAAGTCTCACATTTGATCCAGCTTATGTGTGTTGCCATTGAAACTGTAGTTTTTCTTTTGGTCAAAGGTAATAAAGAAGACTTATACCAAGACTCAGTGCATGCATTCAAAACAGTGCATGCTAGTACAAATTAGCAACAAATTACTTGTCAATTGTGAAGGGTTTCATTGAATCAGCCTTAGATATTAGGTAGCCATACAAAGAAGTAGCCTCCAATGAGATTCCAAATAAGAATGCTAAACCCTCTAAACTACTTTACTCAGAAATGAATAGTTATTCTGATAAATATTATCCATAGACTTTGAATATATTTGCATCTCTACCATTTTGTTAGCCCTCCAAGGAAATTTCATTTAAGGGGCCTTTTTATAGCTTATTATTCTGTTCCAAAGAGAGTGTGCATCTATATTCAATGATATTGTATATCTTAAATCATGGAAATATTACTCTTTATATATTGACATGGAAATATTTTAATGCAAACATTTTATTTTCTTTAGCTGGAAGAAACTGCAAAACATGATATGTATGAGAAGAAGAGTATACAGACATTAAAAAATAAATGGGTAGGAGCAGTACATCTCATGACCTAATACTTTTATGAACTATATAATTCAAGGATTACATAGATAAGCACTCTTATCTTTTTTTCTCTCTTTTCAATTCTCTTCTCCCTCACTGTCTAATTTTCTGTCCCACTTTCACATATAACACACATATATTACCCCCCAAAACAATTTGGTGCAGAAATACATTAAAATTTAAGCATCATAATAGAGGAACATGGAAAAGGGAGAGATGGACATAAGTAGGTTAGAGATAGGGAGTAACTAATCATAAATAAATCACATTTCAACCTCAGAGAGCTGTTCATAAAAACAATAATGTTAAAAAAGGGAAATTCTACCAACAAAAATCAGGGTCTTGGATCAGTAAAACAGAGGAAGAGGAGTAGGAGAAGACCAACTAAATTATAAATTACTTGTATTGATATCCTTCCTTGAAATAAACTTACCCACAAAATGATAGGAGGATAGTAGAATGTATTAGAAATAAAAATCTAACAATGTGTGATGTACTTGAAATGTAGGGATTAACAAAGAATTAAAGTGAAGGAATAGAATAGGATTTATTATGCTCTAATCAATTAAAATTTTGGCAACCATTATTTTAATAATGCAACAGTGAAAAAATTCAAAGTTAAAAATAGACATGGTTGAAAGTGATAATTAGGAAAAGATTCCATGTTCACAGTCATAATATGATAAAAATAACATTCATAATTAAAATTTATTCATTGCTGTTCAATGTCATTACATCTAAGCTCTTGAAGAACATTTAAACAAATTAAAGAAATGTTTGCAAATCCAGAGAAATGTAATAGAATCATACATCAGGAATAAGTTAAGGATCATGATCAATTATTTCATTTTTAAGGATTAGAAAAACATACAATGAATAAAAACATCTCAAATTACAAGGAGTATACATTACAATGGAATAGTCAATTTTAACCTCTTCATTTTGGTGACTATTTTATATTTTTAACTTTTTCCAGCCATGGTAATGGTAAAGGTCAATAATTTTTTACTACTTTTCAACATCAAAAGTTCATTTGACTAGATTAAGTTGAAAATGTTGCGTTTGTTGGTACAGTCATCGTCACACTTAGCTTTCTGATTTAGAGGTGATTTTGATCTACTCTTAATAGACAATGTTGTAATTGCACATAGACTCTTGATTTTTATATTATATACTTGTAAGCAATAAAAGAGTTATGTTTCCACAATTGCTTAGTGAAAAATATCTAAATCAGCTCAATCATAAGCAAACAGTGTCTGGGAGGGGACCCTAACCAATCATAACTTAGTTTGTGGTTAAGAAAGAATGAGTAAAAACCACAAGAGTGGGATGAAGGGGAAACTGGTTCTAACCAGTGGAGTCCTGACTTAGGTATGACCTAAGAAACAACTGCGCCTGCTTAATAAGTATTATGCATATTAACTTGCATGTCCAGCATAAAATTATTTACATGTGAAGTATGATGAGAGGAAGTGAACATACCAAAAATGGTATGAAGAGATCATATTAGGAAGATTGTAATCCTGAAAGGAACTGCACCAATCCCATTCTTGAAGGAAAGAATTGCACCAACTTGACCACATAAGAAACTTTTCCCTTCTGTACACAGTACTCTATCTTCCTAAAGAGGTATAGTGTCCTCTTCTGACCAGAAAGTTATGATTCCTCTGATGTTCATGCCAAAATAAAATACTGATACTCCAATTATGTCATGTGTGTTTCTAACATAAACAATACCTAGTCATTTCTATCTATTTAGATAAATTCTATTTCTTTTGGGTGGGGGGGGTGGGAGAAGGATGGTGGTTGGTCCTTGTTATTTGACCTAGATCTTTTATTTTACATGCTCATGATATGTTTATGTGAGTCTTCGGAGAATCTGGAAGCTAAGAAATCTTTGTCCTTTTTTGCTTTGTAAAATTTGTGTCCATTTTCTAAAGTATTTTTCAACATTCTCTTCTTTAAATTGACCAAGTATTAATACATGCATTGAAATTGTTGAAAGAATCTTGTCTTAGAATGTCTTCATTATTTCATCTTTTATTACAGATAGTGGCATGTAAGTCGTATTGTCACAGTGGTATTTTTAATTAGGCTTACAAAAAGATCTACAAAACAAAATGATTTTGTCCCATTTCTTCATGGTATTTTAGGGGAAAAATGAAATCAACTTTGCAGACTCTGGTCCTTCAAACCATACTCATTAATGGTATCTTAAGTTGGAAAATTGAACCTAAATATTATCTTTGGTAAAGTGGAGATAATATTAAAACTATCTTAATATAATTTTTGTGAGGAAAATACTTTGCAAAAATAAGCAATGATGTGTAATTGATGGATATCATAATCATCATCATCACCATCACTCATTTTATGTCTTTTTGAGGTACAAGTAGCTAGCTTATTCTCTCCCTTCACTCTCATAGCAGATAATCTCTTTGTTTGAGTAGTTAATGTCTATCATATTGAGACCCAGGTGGTTCTTCCTTTTGTTTTCTTGACAATTTAATTTTCTAAAATATTTACGTGACTTATTTCAGTGGAATTACTCTTACCCCTAGGACCAAATACACATTCTTGTTCATTATTTAAAACTCTTTATAGAATTGCCCCTTTCTACCCTTCCAGTATTCTTCTTTATTCCCCTTCTAGATCCACTATGATCCAGCTGTGATGTCTGTGATACTTCTGAGTATTCCTCAAACAGTTCTTAAAAAATGACAAATGACATTCTGTCTCCCATTTCTTTGCCTTTATTCCGGTTGTGCACTAGTTGAAATCATTTTTATCAAACACGCCCTCCACAATTTTTGTGATATAGTAACACCTGCCTACTTGCTGTATCTCTTATACAAAGAAGCATTTTGCATCTCTGTACATTTGTACTAAGTGCCTGACCTGGAGTCAGGAAGATTCATTTTCCTGAGTGCAAATCTGTCAAATCTGTTCAATTTCTCACCTGTAAAAAGAACTGAAGAAGGAAATGGCAGAGCACTCCATTATTTTTGCCATGAAAACTCCAAAGGGGTCAGGAAGAGTGAAACACAATTAAAATTTCTTAACAACAACAAACTTTGTACTGGAGGTGTTTGAGGTATCCAGGAAAGATTATCACTTCTGGTAAGAACTCCTTTTCAGGGATGCTCATTGACCTTAAGTGTACACCTTTAGCCCAACATTTACTTGTGACTTTAAGAAGCCTTAACATAAATAGTGATTAAACCTAAAATCATCTTGGCAGACAGGCTAACCTAAGTTGAGATACCTGACAAGACCCTCAAAACAGCTAATGATATCTACCTCATGGAGGATGTATAACCAAAGAATATGAAGATTACCTCTAGTGAACTGAGTAGAGAACAATTTGTTCCAGGGGACATGAAAGTGATGGAAGCTTGGTCAGGCATTGATCATCCCCTGTATCCAGAGTAATTTTCAGTACTCTTGAGGATTTTTTTTGGCACTATACTTTGATGATTCTGAAAAAGAAAGTTAGACTGATGACCGACTGTGCAACTTTGTCTCATTTAAATTCTATTCATGTGCAAGTCAAGCATCATCTGTGATGTCATTGATCCTTTTCCAAATTGAAGGATCACTACCATCACTTCCAATCACTTTGTCCCATCTTTTCACCTCTGTTTCTGGGTTGCTCTGGCATGTTTTAAGAAGCAGCCCAGACTTCATTTTTTGTAGAAAGCCTTTCTCTTACATCTCCCCACCCCAACTTCTCCTGTTTCTACTAGGTACTAATGATTTTTCCCCCTCAGACTGTCTTTCATATACTCCATATATTATGAAATCCTTAGTAAATTTCATATTCTTTTATTAGACTATAAGCTTCTCTTCCAATCATTTGCATGATTTGTTTCTTAGACACATACACTTGTGTCATAAGGATCATAGACAGAGAGAGAGAGAGATCAGAAATATTATCTAGTGCAACTCCTTTAATTTATTGTTCATAAAACTGAGTACTAACCTATCAAGCTGTTGATATAGTATCAACATACAGGATTTGAACCTCAGTTGCCAATTATTTTTCCCTCTGTAGCATACTTCTACAGTATATTAAATGATATTTTTGATCCCTTTTATCCCCTTGCCTTTCTTCTGTCTCTTGTGCTTTCTCCCAGACTTTTTAAATCTTTTTTTTTTGGTAGGTGATGAAAAAATAGGAATTTTAAAGATATCATTTGTGATTAAATATTCCATTATTTCCATGAGGTATGGGGGCTAATCATCAAATACAAAATATAATTTGGATAGTTGTATGTGCTTATTATTTTTGGCAATCATGTTAATTGTGATTTGTTTTATTCTGGAAGTCACATATCTGTATCAATTAGCTTATTTGAAGTTATAATAACTAATTTTTCATATTCCACATAATTTTAGATTTCAATTTCAAGGGATTCTAGCCTTAATTTTATGAAGGAAGTAAGACTAGTTACTTTCAAAGTTGTCAGTTTTAGTGTTTAACAGGAAAATAACTAAACATTTATTGCTTCAAAATTTCAATAACTGTTCATTAGCAAGCCATTATTCTAATTAGAACAACTACAAAGCTGCAAAAGGAGAGAAAAACTGCTGAGAGAAACAAGATAAAGTCAGATGATGCGTTCAGAGTTCAATTTTTTATAGATCACCTCCCTGATTCTTCTGACAGAAAGTAACAATCCAAGATATATATATCTTTGGATTAATAAAAAAGGCAAATGCATGTTTTAATGCATATTATTATATATCCTATGGAAAAGATAAACCAAAGTACAAGATAAAAGTGAAAAAGAGTAAAAAAAATAGTGGTTTATAAGTGGGAGTGAACCTTCATTCTCATGCACTAGAGCTTGTACTACAGAAGAGGAGTAATTTATTGATGCAGATGGCTATGTAAAGTGCATGCAATTTGTGAGGGGGCTTGACCCTTGACTGATGGGCCATATGTTGTAAAGCCCCAGAGGCATCATTTGACTGAGCTTTCTTCCTTTCTCTGTCTCTGCACCTATGGTCCTTGTTCACTCACTATATATTGAACTATAGACTTACTAAGTCCCCAATAAATCTCCAACTAATGGCTCACAAAGGTCATAACTTAACCCTTTCTACACAAAAGAGCACATTATTTTGTACCATGATCACATTTAATGAAATAAATAATAAATATTATATGATCTGCTTAGAAAGAAAAAAAAAGAGTAAGCTGTAATAAGTCATTCCCTGTTGGGTATTTATAATATTTAGTCACAAAGAAATTGGTTTGAACTCACTAAATTATTTTTTTATTATTTTCTATGTTATAATTACAGTATACAATTGCAAATAAAGGCACAATTTTTAAACGTAGCCAATGAGTTTCAATTGAGGAATATTTAACATTTTAATTAGCATCTTTCTTCAAAATTGATTTTTTATTCCAATGTAGTTTGAAGTATGTAATTCATAAATAAAGAATATGCTAGAGTTGTCATTCAAGAGAATTTTCTAAACTATATATGAATTGTGGAATAATATGTTTTAATAATAGCAAAACTGTTCAGTTTTTTCCTCTCACATAGTGCTCTAGATCTCAATAATAATATATAGAAATCCTTCAATATATAAAGTTCATTTTTCTCCAACATTTCATAGTCATTAATTTTCATATTATAGCTGAATGAGCTACTCACTGTGTATATACTTGATTGACATTATTTTCTCCAATAAAATAGAATGTTTATACATATATACACATATATGTGTGTATATATATATATATATTATATATATTAGAGGAAACAAAACTGTTATTGTGAGAGTTGAATTTCTCAGAACAGTACAATTTCACGAGGGGGATATCCTGCTCATTTTGATTGGGGGGAAGGTGTCTATCATCCTACAATCAGTTAAAAAAAATGAGAGAAAGAATGTCACTAATAAAGTGGAGAAAGCCAAAGTTAGGTTTCCATAAAGGGCCCATCATATTTCCTTAAGATATGGGACACATGTACAGATGACAATGAAAAATGAATAATATCAGCTATTTTATTCTACTTTTTATATGTAATTAAAATATTAGTGGTGATTAGCATATTTATAAAACAATGCAGATTATGTATGATGGATTAAGTGCTAATCTCCAAATAAGGAATATCTGTTTCATTTTGAACTTTTTTTACCAGTTGTCCTGGGCAATTAACCTCTAGGCAACTCTCTAAATTCTAAGTTGCGCACTAATTGTCCATCAGCTCCAAAGGAATGATGAGGAATTTCTTTCTCTGGAAGTAGGGCAAAACAAAATATGTGTAATATAGTATTTTATATTCAGCATTTGTATATTATATAATATGTATATATGAGAAAGTGTTATTAGATATGATGTTTCACTTTTATCCAGACTAAACTTTTATTCATCAACAAAAGAATACTTTTGCAATTTCTTTATCAAATTTAGGAAATTTTCTTTTTTTCCAACCTGGAATTTTATCTTTTTGAAAAAAATCAGAGGAAAGATAACAGAAAGGTTGACTGTTATATAAATGCAGAATTCTCAATTTGATTCTTTAGTGTTATTTACATGGCCAAATGAAATAAGAAAATGCCAAAAATATAAGGAAAAGAAGGGATTATTTCTTTTTTTTTAATTTTTTATCTAATTCATATTTCATTTTACTTTTCTAATTACAAGTTATGAAAGTTTTTCAGCATTCATCCACATGCATATTTATGTTGCATAATTTCCTTTCCCCCACTTCCCACTCCCTTCCCCTCAACAGCAAAACAGTCTAGGGAATATTATACATGCATATTTGTGTTTAACATGTTTACTTATTTGTCGTTATCTATATGAGGAATTGGTATTAAGGGAAAAGAAAGAAAATCATGTAATAGGAAGGAAAACCATAAGAGAAATTTTTAAAAAGTTAACATAATGCTTATTCAAATTTTGTAACCTTTGTGATTTTGTTTTGTTTTGTTTTGTTTTCTTTATATAGATATGGGTTACATTGTTCATAACAGGTCTTCCAAGATTTTCCTAGCTTTCTGAATTGTTGAGAGGAATTGCATCCATCAAAGTTGATCAATTCACAATGTTGTTCTTAATGTGTACAATGTTCTCTTGGTTCTGGTACCCTTGGCCCAGCATTAGTCCCTGTAATTCTTTCCATGCTTCTCTAGGGTCTGACTACTCATGGTTTCTTATAGAAAATAATATTCCATAACATTCATATATCATAACTTATTCAATCATTCCCCATTTGAAGGATATTCTCTCAATTTCCAACTCTTTGCCACTACAAAAAGAGCTGCTATGAATATTTTGGAACATACAAGTCTTTTCCCATTGTTTATGATTTCTTCTGGATGTAGGTCTAGTATTGGTATTGCTGGGTCATGGTATGATCAGTTTTATTGTTCTTTGACTCTTTCACTCTTCCTGGTTTTGATATCAGCACCATATTGGTATCATAAAGGAATTTAACAGAACTCATATTTTTAAAGTAGTTTATGTAGAATTGGAGTTAATTGTACCTTAAATATTTGGTAGAAGTCATTTCTAAATTGAATTGATCCTGGAGACTGTTTCTTAGGGAGTTTATTGATGATTTCTTCAATTTCTTTAGCTAAAATGAAGTTATTGAAGAATTTTATTTCCTCTTCTGTTAATTTGAGAAGTTTGTGTTTTTGTAAATATTCAGCCATTTTACTCAGGTTCCCAAATTAATTGATATGCAGTTGGGCAAAATAGCTCCAAATTATCTCTTTAATTTCCTTCTCAATAGTGGTGAGTTCACCCTTTTCATTTTTGATACTGGTAACTTGGTATTCTTTATTTTTTTTAAATCAGATTAACCTAGGTTATGTTTATTTTATTAGTTTTTTCATAAGACCCATTCGATTTTATTTTTTAAATCAATGGTTTTCTTGCTTTGTTAATCTTTCCTTTGATTTTCTGAATTTCTCATTATTTAATTGTGGATCTTTAATTTGTTTTTTTCTAGTTGTATACCCAATTCATTGATCTCTTCTTTCTCATTTTTATTCATATAACCATTTAGAGATATAAAATTTCCCCTCAAAACTGCTTTTACTACATCCCATAAAGTTTGGTATGATATCTCATTGTTATCCTTTTCTTGGATGAAATTATTATTTCTATGATTTGTTGTTTGATCCACTCATTATTTAAAATTAAGTTATTTACTTTTCAATTAATTTTTGGTTTATCTTTCCATGGCCCTTCATTGCATGTAATTATCTGAAAATTATACTTTTATTATTTCTGCCTTTCTGCATTTGATTCTAAGGTTTTTATACCCCAGTACATGGTCAGTTTTGGTATAGGTTCCATGTACTGCAGAGAAAAAGATATAATCTTTTCTTTCCTCATTCAGTTTTCTACATTGGTCTATCATATTTAATTTTCTAAGATTTTTTTTCATCTTCTTAACATATTTCTTGTTTATTATATGGTTAGATTTATCTAGTTCTGAGTGAGTGAGGTTTGGTAGTTTTGCTGTCTATGTCTCTCTATAATTCATTCAGTTTCTTCTCTAAGAATTTGGATGCTATATCACTAGGTGCACGTATGAACTAGGTTTGATAATTATATGACTTCATTGCCTATGGTGCCTTTTAAGAAAATATAGTTTCCTTACTTATTCCTTTTAATGAAATCAATTTTAGCTTTTTTTACTTTATCTGGATCATCACTCCTATTTTTTTTACTTCTATTGAAGTATTCTGTTGTTCCAACATTTTACCTTAACCCTATGTGTATCTCTCTGCTTCAAATATGTTTCTTGTAAACAACATCTTTTAGGATTCTGGTTTTTAATCCCTTCTGCTATCCACTTCTGTTTTATGGGAATCTTCATCCCATTTACATTTTCAGTTGAGATTACTAAATCTTTATTTCCTTCCATGTTATCCTTCTGTATTTGTCTTTTTGTCTTGCCTTTCTTCTTATTCCTCCACACCAGTGTTTTACTAACTTATCAAGAGTCATGAATCACATGAAGTTGTATCACTTTATACCTTACCCCCTTTTCAAGAACCCTTTGTGGACCAAAGCATCATGCAATGCCAAATCATTTTAGGAACTATTTGTACTCCTCTTTCCAAGCATACACCCTCCAATTATAGCCAAAGCTTCAAGCAAAGCAAAACTGCTCATGATGTTTTCATGATCAGTCCCTCTATGTATACTCACTCCCCCCTGTCTCCCAACCAAAGTATCAGGTTCACTCCATCCCATTGTCCCTTCAGCACCCCAACCATGGTACTGAAACCACCCATTTTTAAATTTTTTTGCAAGGCAAATAGGGTTAAGTGACTTGCCCCAAGGCCACACAACTAGGTCATTATTAAGTGTCTGAGGCCAAATTTGAGCTCAGGTACTCCTGACTCCAGGACTGGTGCTCTATCCACTGTACCATCTAGAGTTCCCATGAAACCCTTTTTAACTAAAGTATGGATTAAGATAAAATCACTTCCTAATCTCTTTATGTCCAACCTTTCTAAATACATTCCTACCCTTTGCCCCTATTGTACTATAAGCCTCTCAGTATCTAGTAAAATAAAATCACTTCTGATTTAATCATATATGGAACCTATAAATACCCTAAGTACTGGGATACCCTGAAGGTCTCTCTTTACAACTTTAGCATTGATTGTAAGACATGGGAGACATTGGCCCAGGCCTGCCCAGCATAAGGTGCCCTCATCAGAGAATGGCTTGAGCTCTATGAGTAAGGCAAAGTTAAAGTAGCTCAAAGGAAAAGTGAGATGCAAAAATTTACAGTAAACACCCCAGTGTTTACCTAGGCTATTTTTATTCACCTATATTAGAGAATTTTGAGCTCCTTTTGGTCTAATAAGCCACAGTTGTATGCACTGCAATTTGTCTCAAACATTTGGTCTTATTTGATAACCAATCATACACATGTCCTCAAAGGGTTAATGTTCTTCACATTGGTTTTTCCCCCCTTTCCATTTACCTTTTTATGCATCTCTCCAGTCTTGTATTCAAAGATCAAATTATCTATTCAGTTCTAGTCTTTTTATCAGGACATTTATGCAAGTCCTCTATTTTATTGAACATCCATATTTTCCCCTGAATGAATATGCTGAATTTTGCAGGGTAGTAGATTCTAGGTTGTAAACCAAGGTCCTTTGCCCTTTGATAAATCAATCACAGTTTTGATTATGATTCTTTTGTATTTAAATTATTTTTGACTGTTTGCAGCATTTTCTCCTTTATTTGAGAATTCTGTAATTTGGCTATACTAGTCCCTGGAGTTTTCATACTGGGATCTCTTTCTGGAGAGTTCTGTGTATTCTATCAAGGGTTATTTTGATTTCTTGATCTAGGATTTTATGGTGTTTTCCTGAAAAATATTTCCTAGGATCTTTTTTTAGCTAGTTCTTTGAGTTGACATAAATTATCTCTCCCGGATCTTTTTTCCACATTGCTTCCCCACCCCACAAAGATGCTTTACATTTTCTTCAATTTTTTTCAGCCTTTTGACTTTGTAAAATGGTATCTTGGTGTCTCATACATTCATTAGTTTTTATTCATTTCTAATGTTCAGTGTTTCTTTTCTTCAGTTAGTTTTTGTGTTTCCTTTTCAAATTGGTTAATTTTACTTTTTTTTTTTTTTTTGCTGAGTTGCATTCTCTTTCTAGTTGTTGATTTGAGGTTTAGATGAGTTCTGTTCCTTTTCCAGTTGGTCAGTTTTATTTTTTGGAGAGTTGCATTCTTTTTCCAGCTGGTTATTTTTACTTTTAAAGGAGTCTATTTCTTTGGTCAATTTTTCATAATTTTCTTGTTTGGCTCTCATTTCTTTTTTCCATTTTTCTTCTTCCTTTCTTCTTTTTAAACTCTTCTATGAAGTCTTAGATTTTAGTTCGATTCATAGACTCCTTTGAAACTTCCCATGTGTCTAATTTGCCACAGCTTTCTTCTCCTGAGATGGCATTTTTATCATCTCTATCTGCATAGTATTTCATGTGGTTAGCACTTTTTTGCTTTTTTGCTCATTTTGATTGTCTGGGTTCTGCTTCTGGGGTATAGGGAGTATAGATACAGGTTTTTTTGAACTGGGACTGGGATCTGATTCCTGGTTTATTGCTGTTCATGATGTTGTCTATGCAGCCCATGTTACCTTTGCAGAGGTTTGTTTCCTCCTTTTGTCTAGGATTTTTCTTTGCAGTAGTTTATTCCCACCCCAATTCTGTCTTTTGCCCTAGTGTTCCAGGGTTCAGCCTTTGTCCGGGGTTGGGACCCTTCCTACTGACTTGCTATCGAGCTGCCAAGACCTGTGCTGCTGTAAAGCTTCCAGGACCTGGGCTGAACTGTGGCTAAAGACCTTCCTACTCTCCTGCCTAGATGGGCTTTATTTCCTCTTCAACACAGACCCCCCACCCCCCAAGAGACAAACCTTCACTGAAGATCCTCCCCAACATATACAAGTTAACAGTTAAAGACATGTTTTGATCTCTTTCTTTGTTTTTGGTGGACTTTGTAACTTTAATATCAGTGTTGAGGCTTAGTTTTAGAAAAGTTCGTCATCTTGACTCTACCCAGAAGTGGGAATCATTTCTTATCCAAAACCCCAGTATGTCAAGAGAATATAATCGAGCAAGGAACTAAATGTTATTAATAAGCCATGAAACATGCATTCAGAGTTTTGCTTTAATAATTTAAACATAAATCCCTTAGGCCTTGTTTTTTGTTTGTTTGTTTTTATTATGGTTGTTGTTTCTCATGGTTGTTCTCTTTTGGATTTAAGCCTCTCTAGGACATATTGAGAATTTGTTCGGGGGCCAAAAATACCAAAAATACCCCTAAACTCTGCTAAATAATTGAAGACATTACAATGGAAACACCAATAGTGATGTTTCTTTCTTTTGGACATAGGTCTCTCAAAAGAAAACAAGACATTAAAAAAATAAAGCTTTTAAAAAATACACAAGTTTTCTACAAATAACTTGGTGATATCATTGCTGAAATTTAGTAGAAAATATTTTGGTATTTGAATTAATATTTGCTTTAGTTAGGACTTAAGGCCTACATTATTCTTCTCCTTGAATTCACAATAACAAATTAAGAAAGTTATGTATTGTTCTATAATTTAAATTGCTTTTAACTATTTAATTAAAACAACATCAAATAATCTACAAAGTATTATAACCAATAACACAAACTATTACTTGAATTGAATATCATTATCATCATAGGAACTTATGATGAAATCAAGTTGTGCATTGGCATGCATGTCTGATTTGAAGTCAAAGAACCTGGATTTTGTGTTTAGATTCAGATTTGCAATTTAATGACTATGGTCAATTCATTTATCCTCTCTGGGCCTCAGTATTCGATGCTATAAAATTAGAGAATTGGATTACATGACCTCTGAGGACCTCTCTCTCTAATTCTATTACCCTATATTTTTTCCACTTATGAAACACTTTCATCACAGAAGCTCTGTAAGATAGGTATTACAACTATCTCTAGTTGCCAAGTGAGAAAACTGATGCTAGAGAAGTTAGTGACTGAGTAGGAGTCACCCCAAAAAAATTAAGAGTCAGAGTTAATAGCTAAATATTAAACCCTCATGGTATTACTTTTTATTTATGTCTTTCCAAATTTTTTGCAATGTACTGTACTGTCCTTGCTTGTTTATGAGGCATTTCTGCTTATTCCTACCCTCCTTCTTAGAAGCATATTTTGCTTATAAAAACCTTTAAAAATGTGAGCTATGCAAATATTAATAATTTATTTCCACAGAGTACAGCAAAAGAGAGTTGTATATGATATAGTTAATTTTCTATTTTGCATGCAGTTTTGGAATAGTATGTTAAATTTAACATGCTAGCTTTATACCATCCTTACTTTCCTCTTTCTATTTCTTTCCTCCTTTGTATAACTTTTCAATTTTTCATTAAATTTTTCTTTTCTTGTTTAAAACACTATCAATTGCTCTATGCTCCCTTCTTCCTTTAGAAGAAATATAGACAAAGTATATTTTTACACTAAAACATACATGCATATGTGTACATATATGCATATACATACATGCACGCACAAGTGTATGTGCACATGTATGTATATATGTGTGTGCATATATGTATATGTATATGTGTATATATAATTCTACATTTCTGGTCAGTTACTTGTCTGCCAAAGTCTAGGGAACATGATTTATTATCAGACTTCTGAAGATATGACTAATCATTGCAATAATCAGAATTTAATCTTTCAAATTTATTTACCTTTACAATGCCATATGCATTTTTCTGGTCCTGCTAATTTCACTCCACATCAGTTCAGGCAGGTCTTAACAAGTCATTTCTTATAGAACAATAAAATTCCATTACATTTCTGTAGAATACTTTGTTCAGATATTTCTGAATTCCATGATAGCATCTTTTGTTTTCAATTCTTTACTCCAAAAAAATATCCAATTCTAAAACTTTTCATACCTGGAAGTACTTTATTTTATTTTTATTACTTTACTTGATGATCCCAACAGCTCCTATATATTTAATTATTATCTCTATCATTCTCAAATCTATCTTTCCTTTACTCAGTCTTTCTACTGATCTTCAATCTCTGTCTGTCATCTCAAACTTTTCAGTAGACATCTAAAACTCAATATCTCCTACACTGACCTCATTATTTTCCCCCATCCCACCCCCACTCTTACCTTACCTTGTCCTTTCCTATTTCTTTGTTTTTTCCAAGGCAATGGGGTTAAGTGACTTGCCCAATGTCACATAGCTAAGTAATTATTAAGTGTCTGAGGCCATATTTAAACTCAGGTCTTCCTGACTCCAGGGCCAGTGCTCTATCCACTGCACCACCTAGCTGTATTGTCCTTTCCCTTTTCTTAAAGGATACCTACCTCCCCTCAGTCCCTCAAGTTTGCAGTCTAGGAGTCCTTCTTTATCCCTATCTTTCAACCCCTATATTTTGCCAAGACCTGTTTATTTAAATATTGCAAAATCTCTCAGATATACTCCATTCTCCTCTCTGAATTACCACCACACTAGTGCAGGTCTTCATTACTTCATGCTTTGATTAATGTGTGTACGTTCATAGACAACACAAGATCCAATATTCATGAATGATGACCAGCTTTTGTTGCAAAAGAACTCATCCAACTACCAGCCCAGAAGTCAGCTGACTGAAGTTAGAACACTTTTCTGGAGTGACCACAGTGAAGGGGGGAATGCCATGAAGTTGGGGTAAGTTTTGCAATCAAAACTAATCAGTCAACATTCTTGAATGCCTACCAAGAGAAGTGGACAGTAGGCTCATGACAATGAGATTGCCACTTCCAGGAAAATGTGGTACCACCATCATTAATGGCTATGCTAGCACCATGACAAAGACTGATGAAGTAAAAGAAAAATTTTATGAAGACCTGAAGACCCTTATCATCAATGTACCAAAAGAGGATGGGCTTATAATTCTGGGTGCATTTAATGTTAGAGTAGACTCAGAATACCAGATGTGTCAAGGACTCCTTGGGAAGAATAAAATTGGAAACAGCAATAGCAATGCTGACCTACCACTCATGACTTGTGTATCTCATGACCTTCTCATCACAAACACTGTCGTCCATTTGACTATAAGCAACAAAACTTCCAAGATGCATGCTTTTAGCAAACAATGACATGAAATAGACTATGTGATTGTAAGTAGCAGAGACAGACTGGATGTGAGAGTAACAAAGGCAATGTGTGGTACAGAGTGCTGGACTAATCATAGACTCATCAACTCTAAGCTAAATATTTACATTCAACCAAAGTGGCATTCCCAAGGAAAAATTACAACTAGAAGAATTAATGTCAAGAGATTAGATTGTCCCTCTAAGTGAGAAAAATTTGTTGCTAACTTGGAGGGAAAACTGAACCAGCACACAGTAGGCAACAATGGAGCAGAAACAGAGAAAGCAGCTTTCAGAGATCTGTTGTACAGCACTGAGTTGGCTCATCTGGGCCAGAACTCCCAAACACCAAGACTGGTTTCATGAAAATAAAGAAAATTTAGAAATGAAAAATGCAAACTCCACAGAGTTTATCAGCAGGATAGTTCATCCATTTCTAAGAAGGTAGCATTTAATTCCATCAAAAATAAAGTACAAGCAAAGCCTGGAGAGATTCAGGACTAGGCTAAGACAGAAGGCAGTTGAAATTTAATTTTATGTAGATCAAATTTATGTAGACCAATTTTATGTTAGGCAAAATGCTTTTATGATGACAAAGACTATTTATGGACCAAAGATGTATGGTGCATCTCAACTGCTCAGTGCTGAAGGACCCACTTTGACTAACAATAGAGTCATAATCCTAGAGAGATGGACTGAACACTTCCATTGTGTTCTTAACAGACTGTCATCAGTCAATGCAAAAGCCATTGACCATTTATCTCAAGTTGAAGTCAAATCAATCCCTGGCTAAGGTTCCAACTGATGCTGAGTCTATTCTAATAGATATACAAGGTGAGGAGTTCATTGCTCATTCAAAGACTGACTGAAATTTTTCAGATTATATGGCATGAAAAGGTTACCCCCCAAGAATACAAGGATGCCACCGTCATCTATCTATATAATGGTAAAGGGAATAGATTGTCCTGTGGTGATCACAGGGGGTATTTCTCTTTTAGTTATTACCAAAGTCCTTCTCAATAGACTGATCCTTCATCTGTAAGATGGTCACCTCCCTGAGAGCCAGTGTGGCTTCAGAAAGGGTTGAGGAACAGTTATTATGGTGTTTGCTACCTGGCAACTACAGGAAAAATGACAGGAACAGAACCAAGGTCTATATAAATCATTTGTAGATCTAGCAAAGGCCTTTGATACCATTGGTCATGAGGGTTTATGGAAAATTATGTCAAAATATGGTTGCTCAGAGAAGTTCATGAGTATTGTATGTTAATTTCATGAGAGCATACATGCCTGGGTTCTAGATAGTGGATGATACTCTCAGGATTTCCCAGACATCAATGGAGTGAACAAGAATGTGTCCTTGCTCCCCTACTTTTTAACATGATGTTTTCAGGTATGTTATCAAGTGCTTTCACTGAGGATGAGCATGGCCTCAAGGTCATCTACTGCACTGATGACAAATTCTTCATCTTGAAAAGAATATAAGCCCAGACCAAAGTGAAGGGAGTGTTAGTGCATGATTTTCTGTTTGTAGATGATTGTTCACTCAAATGCAGCCTCTGAAGTTGAGATGCAACACAGTATGAATCTATTCTCTGCTGTACAGGCTAATTTTGGTCTAACAAACAACCCCAAGAAAGTACATGTGCTCTACCAGACAACACCACACCCTCCATATGTAGAACCATTGATTATAGCAAATGGAGAAGTTTTGAGTTCTGTGGACAAGTTCACTTACCTTGGCAGTGTCCTTTCCAAGGATGTACACATTGACAAAGGGGTTGACACAAGGCATTGCAAGAGCTACCTCAGTATTTGGGAGGCTCGAAAAGGAAGTGTGGGAGAGAAATGGTATTAGGCTGGCTACTAAATTGAAGGTGTACAGAGCCGTTGTACTGACCTCATTGCTATATATGCCTGTGAAACCTGGACAGTCTACCAGCACCATGTCAGGAAACTGAATTGCTTCCATTAAAATTGTTTTAGGAAGATTCTGAAGGTGATCACCTGGCAAAAGAAGATAACAGATACTGAGGTCCTTTCTTAAATTAAACTGCTTAGTCTTCCAACATTACTAGAGAGGATGCAGCTACAATAGGCTGGACATGTTAGAATGCCAAATGTATGCTTGCCCTAAAAACCTATTTCATGGAGAACTCCTAATAGTTTGGAAAGTACTCACAAGATCTCATTGAAGAACTTTAGAATTGATTTTACAGCATGGGAGGCACTGACACAGGACTGATTATCATGGCATGCCCTCATCAGTAAGGGTGCAGCACTCGCTGAGGAAGGCAGAATTTAAGTAACTCAAAGGAAACATGATATATGTAAGTTTAGAGTACCTTCAGGTGTTCACATGAACTATTTGTACCCAATCAGTGGTAGAGCACTCCTAGATCATATTGGTCTGATCAGTCACAGTTGAACATACTGTAATTTGTCTCAAACATAGTGATGTCCCTTCAGTCTTTCTCAATAACGAAAAACAAGAACCAACCAATCATTCATGTCCTTTGACCATTTCTTTTTATTGGAAATTAATCTCATCCTTCTATTTATTTACCTTTATTAGAGAACCTTGTTTTCGTGGTTATTGTTGCAGTTAATCTTTTTAACTATAAT
Source organism: Macrotis lagotis (assembly GCF_037893015.1). Taxonomy (NCBI): domain Eukaryota; kingdom Metazoa; phylum Chordata; class Mammalia; order Peramelemorphia; family Peramelidae; genus Macrotis; species Macrotis lagotis. The sequence goes on from NC_133663.1 coordinate 199,278,539, forward strand.
TGCATAGATTTTGTTTACGTTAAACATTTTCAATTTTATGAAATCAAAATAAATTGATTCTATTTCTTAGGATTTTTTCCCTGTCTGTTACTTGATTGATTAAAAACTTTTATCCAGAGATTTGAAATACATATTCTCTTTTCTCTTTTATTTATGATCTGATTTTTATAACTATATAATTTCTCCAATTAGCAATTATTGTGATATATTCTAATGTGAGAGGTTTAACTGTTCCTAATTTCTTCCAGACATTTTTTCTAATAAATTTTGTCAAGGAGACAGGACTATCTGATTAGTTAGTGGCTTTGGAAAAATCAAGATTGTTACCACTCTGTTTGATTTCTCATTGTGTCCTTAATCCCTTTAATAGATTTAATATTATGTTTTATTATCTAATCCTAAATAGTTTTTATCATTTTTAAAAGTTTGATGTCTTAACTGCTAGATCTCTTTTCCTCTCATTACTTTCCCTTGACATTCTTGACCTTCTGTTTTTCCAAAAAAAGTTTAATGTTTAATATTTTCCTGAGCCAATAAAATAATTACTTTGTTGTTTAATAGATATAATATTCAATCTGTAAATTGATTCAATGCATATGGTTTTGTTTTGTTTTTATATTGGCACAGTCTAATCATGTACAATTTAAAATATAAGAATTTTATAAAAAGTATTTTGCAATTTTGTTCATCTTCTGGCTTGGCAAGAGCATTTCCAGATATTTTACAAATCGTTATAATTATGTTTAATGATTAACCATTAATTTTTTCTTTTGCAATTGAGTTCTTTTGGTAGTTTATAGAAAGATATGATTTAAGGGATTACTGAAAGTTTAATCATTTAAATTATTCTTGTATTTAAATTTCTAGAATTCACTAAATAAATAATATTTTGGCAAATATGATAACTTTCTTTTTTCTTTTTATTATTAGCCTCAGAAATTTAGAACAATGTAAAAAATGGAGAAAATGTTTGGCATATTTGCTTTACTCCTCTGGTATTATTACAGGTATCTATAATTTTTGTTTTTTTTCATTATAGATAATATTAGCTCTTGGTTTAGACCTTGAAACATATTAAGGAAAAGTTCATTTATTGCTTTGCTTTCTAGTGTAATTAACATAAACTATATTTTATAAGAAGGATTTTCATATATGCATATCATGATGGGATTTTTATTGATTTTTGTTGTTAGTATAATGGTATACTTTTTGTTTTCCTAATAATGAACTGATCTTTTATTACTTATATAATCTAATCTGGCAATAGTTCATTTACATATACATATATGTCATATGATATATATGCATAAAATACTTATATATATATTTATATTCCTATATTCTTTACTTATATGTCATTAATTACTTTTATATCAATATTTATTCACTGGAGATATTTGTCTGTAGGTTTATCTTTTCTCTCTCTCTCTGAATTTGGTATGAAGTCCAGATGTCTTCCATAGAAGGAGTTTGTTTGGATCCTTTCTTTCTATATTCTTGCAAATTCTTTTTGTAGCATTGGACTTATTATTTGAATATTCACCTATACATTCATGCAATCTTGCATAAATTTATTTTAGAAGTTTTGCTTCTTTTTGTGACTTTTGCTTCTTCCATTGATCTGGATAGTTAAGTGATCTTTGTGGCATATATCCAGAAAAGTTGTCTTTAACAATTTTCTTTTTTGCATATCATGTGTGGTGAAATGTTCTTTGTGAATTTTTTGTTTTGACTATATTTGTTTTTTCTTTTTAATCATATGAGATAATAATTTGTCTATTTTAAGTTCTTTTAAACTGCAACTTATTTTGTCAATTCAATAGTTTATTAATATTTTAAATATGATTCTTAAGAAAACTATTTTGGATTCTACTTTTTTATTCCACTTCATTATCTTTCTCATGATATGAATAAGTTAATTTCCTTAACTCACAGTTTGTTATTATTTGTGTATTTTTTTACATATTTCCTACTATCATATACTTTTTTCCTTTTTCCCTAAAATTGTTGCCACTAATCTTGATATTTACATGGAAGAATGTCAGAAAATATAGGAATGCCACTTCATCACATTTGAAATGATTTGCTTTTGCTCAATTTGTCTTCATCTATTTACAAATATTCAATAATTATATTTTTTCTCCTTTTCATTCCCACTTTACAGTCTATAGTACAAAATTGAAATTACTTTGCTCATAAATTATCCTTCCTTAAATTTATCCTCTTTTTTAAACATGCCTTTCTCCTCTTCCTGTTTGTTTCCTTGAATTTCTACTCTAAACTTAAATATGCATTTTGTATATATACACACACACATATGTGTGTGTGTGTGTGTGTGTGTGTGTGTGTAAAAGAATTATAGCAGAGCAGAGTGTTTTATTTGAAATCAAAAAGATTGGAATAGAAATTCCACTTCAGAGGTTATTTTCCGTCCAACCCTTAAATGAGTAGTAATAATAATTGATGAAGATGAAACACGAAGAAAAATATAATTTTGAGTTCTTACCAGAAGCTGCAATTTTTGCATTTGTCATATAGCAGATTTCAATAGTAATTTACTACTGTTTCTTTTGCATTAATCTATTTTATTTATTATTTTATTTATTATTTTATCATTTTTAAAAGTTTGATGTCTTAACTGCTAGATCTCTTTTCCTCTCATTACTTTCCCTTGACATTCTTGACACTTTATTTATTAGCCAGTCCCAAACAGTTTTGATGATTGATTCTTTATAATAAGATTTTAAATCTGGTATGAGTAGGCCACCTTCCTTTGTATTTTTTTTTTCAGTAATTCCCTTGATATTATTGACCTTTTGCTCTTCCATATGAATTTAGTTATTATTTTTTCTAGCTGAATAAAGTCATTGTTTGGAAGTTTAATTGGTATGGCACTGAATAAGTAATTTAATTTAGAATTGTCATTTTTAATTATATCAGCTTGGCCTACCCATGAGCAATTGACATTTACCCAATTGTTTAGATCTGATTTTATTTTTGTGAATAATGTTTTGTAATTCTGTTCCTATATTTTTGAGGTTTGTTTTGGGAGGTAGATTCCCAGTATTTAATGTTGTGAACAGTTACTTTAAATGGAATTTCTCTTTTTATCTCTTACCATTTTGGTAATATATAGAGAAATAGTAATGATTTATGCAGGTTTATATAATATCTTGCTATTTTGTTAAAGTTTCTAAGTATTTTGAGTAGTTTTTTCTAGATGATTTTCTAGTGATCTCTAAGTATGCCATCATATCATCCTCAACAAGTGGGAGTTTTGTTTCTCTATTATCTATTCTGATTCCTTCAATTTCTCTTTCTTCTCTCATTGTTTAAGCTTACATTTCTAATATAACATTGACTAATATTCAAGCATCCTTGTTTCACCCCGATATTAATGGGAATGCTTCCAGCTTCTTTCTGGGAATGTTCCAGCATGATGCTTGTTGATGGTTTTAAAAAGATTTATTCCTGTGGTCTCTAGTTTTGTTTTGTTTTTAATAGGAAAATGTGCTATATTTTGTCAAAAACTTTTTCAGTATCTTTTGAAGTAATCATATGATATATGTTAAGTTTGTTTTTTAAAATCATTGATTATGCTGATAATTACTAGATTTCCTAATATTGAACCAACACTGCATTTTTGATAAAAATTTGACTTGATCATAGTGTAATTTCCTAGTTATAGCTTACTGTAATCACTTTACTAATATTTAGTAAAATTTTTGCATCAATATTAAATAGGGAAATTGTTTAACAGTTTTCTTTCTCTGTTTTGACTCTACCTGATTTAGGTATCAGCACCTTACTGGTGATACATAAGGAACTGAGTATATTTATTATGCCCTCTTTGAGTCAAATCTGATGAGAGTATAATTCAAACTGTTCTCATCCCCTGCCTTTTGTCTCTGTAGATCTTTTCCCTCTCTTCATGTGATGTAATTTACCACATCCTGCCTCCCCTTTTCTTCTGCCTCATTTACAATCCACCCCATTTTTCAATGTCTTAATTTTAATTTAATTCATCTCATTGAAATTAACATTTGGCCATACCTTCTGCCTAAGTATACTTCTTCTAATAGAGTTACAATTCTCAAGAGTTATGAGAATCTTCATCCCAGGGAGGGATGCAATCAGACTAATCCTAGTGAACAGTCTTTATCTCTACCCCTTTTTATTTTTTCTGTATCTCTTAAGTCTCATAAGATCTCTTGGAAGATCAGATTTTCTGTTTGGCTCTGTTTTTTACATCAGGAAAGTGTGAAAGCTACTTCTTTTTTTTAAATGCCTGTTTTTCCCCCCTGAAAGAATATGTTCAATTTTGCTATATCATTGAACATTTGCGTTTCTACTAAAGAACTCATTATTAATATATATATATATATATATATATATATATATATATATATATATATATAGAGAGAGAGAGAGAGAGAGAGAGAGAGAGAGAACTGAGTCAAATTTATAAATTTATAAGAATATAAATCATTTTCTAAATGGGAAATGGTCAAAGGGTTGATAGGAAGTTTTCAAATGAATAAATTAATGCTATCTATAGTTATATGAAAAAACCCTCTAAATCATTATTTATTACAGAATTGGAAATTAAAGCAGCTCTGAAGTACTACCTCACACCTATCAGTTTGGCTAAAATGAAAATAAAGGAAATGATTCATGTTGCAGTGTATATGGGAAGACTGGGACACTAATGCACATTGATAGAGTTGTGAACTGATCTGACTATTGTGTAGAGCAAAATGAGACCATAAAAAAGAAAAATAAAGATACAAATATTTAAAAATATTTCTAGCAATTCCATCAATTGGGGAATGGCTAAACAATCTAAGGAATACTGTTGTTCCTTAAAAAAATTATATGATTTGGTGTCATGTCTCATCATTGTTTATGTGAAATTATTATTTCTATGATTTTTGTTTGATTCACTCATCCCTTAACAGTAGATTTAGTTTCCAATTAATTTTATTTTATCTTACCATGGTTCTTTTGTACATGTAATTTTTTTATCATGATCTAAAATGATGCATTTAATATTTCTGTTTTTCTGCATTTTATTGTGAGGTCTTTATGCCATAATGCATGGTCAGTTTTTGTGTAGGTACGATGGACTGCAGGACAGAAAGTATATTCCTTTTAATCCCCACTTAATTTTTTTCTAGAGATCTTTCATATCTAACTTTTTAAAAACTCTTTTCTTTTTCATTTTGAAGTTAGATTTGTCTAAGTCTTGGAGAGAGACTTTGAGGTCTCTCACTAACATAGTTTTGCTGTCTTTTTCTTCATGTAACTCATTAAGCTTCTCTTCTAAGAACTGGGATGTCATACCAGTTGTTGCAAATATGTTTGATATTGATATTGCTCCATTGCCTATTAGGAAGTTAATTTTCATTTCTTATCCCTTTTAATTGACTCTATTTTTGTTTTTGCTTTGTCTGAGATCAGATGACATATAATATATTCTGCTGAAGCCTTTTATCTTTACCCTCTGTGTATCTTTCTGATTCAAATGTATTTCTTGTAAACTGCATAATTTAGGATTCTGGTTTGCAATACACTGTGCTATACATTTCTGTTCATCCAAATCACATTCAAAGTTATGATTACTAGCTCTGTATTTTCCTCCATTGTATTTTCCCCTGTGTGTACTTTTTTTCTTTTCTTTACCCTTATTCTTCCTCATCACTCTTTTGCTTGAATTTTGTCTTCTGAGTTGGGGTTTGGGACTCTCACTACTTGCCTACTAAGCCAGTGGTTAAAGTGTCTCCTGCTAGCTTTCCTATTCTCTCACCTAGGCTGGGCTGCACTCCACTCTTACTCACTTGGGGCAAACCTTTTGCAAAGTTCCTCCATGATATCTTGACTTGTGAACTTGTCTTACTCTGTTTTTGGTGGATTCTTTTGCTTTATCATATGTTTATAGATTTCATTTAAAGTTGTTTTGAGAAGAGCTCCAGGAATTTCTGATCACTCCACCATTTTGATTCCACCAAGGACATCTCCTATGTTTACTTTTTAAAACTTCTCTTCCAGTTTTCCATTTTTTTCTCATGGTTGTTTTTCCCTTATTTCTAATTCTTCTTTCACAATATGACTAATAATGACATATATAAAATATGACTGTAAATGTACAACCTTTATCAGATTGTATGCTGTCTTAAAAAGTAGAAAATTGTGAATTCAAACACTTGCAAAAAGTTCAATGTTGAAAACTACCTTTGCTTGTATTTGGAAAGAATAAAAATTGAATAAAAAATTTATAAAAAAAGAAATGAAAATCAGGATGATTTAAGAAAAATCTGGACTTACATGAATGATACTTAGGTAAGTGAACAGAATGAAGAGAATGTTATGCATAGTAATAACAATATTATTTGATGAATAAATGTATTTCTTAGCCATTTTCAGGATTACAATGACCGTGGCCATTCCCAAAGTAGTAATGATGAAATATACTATCTTGCTCCAGAAGAAAAACTGATATTTGATTAATTTAGAGTGAAGTATATTATTTTTTTCACTTTTGTTCTTTTCAATTAAAGTCTTCTTATACCCAATGGCTAATATGGTAATGTACATAATTGCACATGTATAATCTTTATCTCAGGAAGGGGGAGGGAAGGGAGAATTAAATTTGTAAACTCAAAAGGTTAAATAAAATTGTTTAAAATTTTTTAAAAAGACTAAGTTATAAGAAGGATAAGAGCATTTAACATGGAGTCACAATCTTGGTTTTTCTACTTAGTACTTCATGTACAACATAATGTTTCAATATTCTTTACCTGAATTTTATTATTTGTCAAATGAGATCATACTCTTAGTATCACTACAATTCCATCTCTTAATAAAAAAACTTTCCTTCTTTATTCCATAAATGTAAATCTATATAGAAATGAATTGTGATGATATTTTCTAGCTCAAAAATATTTATATGCTTGGTAAACCAAGTTATATGTCTGCTCTCATTTCTAAGCTTTTGAGATGTTTGAGGTGAAAATAGAGGAAAGTTTTAGAATTTCTTTCATTTTAAAATTTTTATTTTATATAACATGGAAGAGTGAATAGAAAGTTGGAATATCATTCAGGTGTGAGTGGGTTCAATTCCTGTATTAATTTCTTGGTCCTCAGAGTAAATCTCAAGGACTAATTTGCAGTTGCCAATCTGTATTGATAGAATTTTTCTCACTAAGTGTTTGCTTTGTCAATGTAATCATAGGTCCAGATTTCTATTCTGCCTCATGTTGCTTTGTTATTAGTGGCAATACTTAAAACTCCATGATCCATGCAAATACTGTTAAATAACAGATTTCCATATATTAAAGCAAATATAAAAGATTTTACTTTCAGTGTTCATCAATTCCTTACTCTTTTAGGCATATGTCTACACAGTACTATGAAAATTATTTTGCATTTTTATTTATGTCAAATTTTCTAATAATATTTATCTACCTTTTTAATGTGCATAAATATGGTGCATCAAATCATAAAGTGCATCAAATCATAAAGTACATCAAATAATAAAGTATATGTGCTGTTAAATAGATCTCCTAAGAATATTTTTGTGTTTTTATTTTGGTTAGTAGCACAGCAAACACAGGTCAGGTGGTTATAATTTTATACAATGTAAATAAAAATACCCTCTTTAGCTCCTTTTCAATAATCATGTAGTGCCAATGTTCAACCCATAAATGAGAAATTGACTGGATGAGGTTTTAAACCTTTTGATCTTAATTTTTCCATCTTCAGGAGATCTGAAATTTCTGAAAATCAAAATATGGGGAAAACACAGGGGAAGGCAATAAAATGTAATCAACTAATTATTTTAGTATGTAGGAGAGCAATGATGGAATGAAATAGTAGCAGTTATTGCTTTAGCTATTCTATTTATGTATTTCAATGAAATTTTAATTATCCTTAGGTTGATTATCTTTATTTGTTTTTTAATTTTTAATAATCATTCTGCCTAATTACATTTGTTATATCTGAGCATGGAGAAAATATCAATTGGAAATCCTTTAATTACTTTTTTGACTCTGGAAAAGACTCTCTTTAGAGGTTCTGAATTAGCTATTCTCATTATAGAATTAAGCAAAGAGTATTGTGTACATCTGGATTGGAAAGATTGAGTAATAAGCTTCCATATGTTTTTTTAAATTAATCTTACATGAATCCCCAAATAGAAAAAACATACTGTTCAAATACAATTCAATATTTCATCTGTAAAAGAGCTGATTTTTTAATATGCATATTCATTTTGCTGATGCAGACCAAAACAGTCTATGGCTTACTGTTTAGTTGTATTAATTGCTGTGAACCAGATAGTTAATTTCTGCTGGCTAGTCAATTGGCGAAGAGACTTTCTGAAATTTACAGACATAGCCCTTATGAAATGTTCTGTATCAAGTTACTGAATGTATTTTTTTGGGGGGGGTCAGGTTTTTTTTATTTGCTTATAGTTTTGTTTTTCTTTTACTTAAAGCCTTTTTGACTCATATAACACATAAATATGAACCATCAGAATGGAACTTCATTGAGATCCCAAGCTTCATTATTTTCCATGATAAAGAATGATGACATTAAGAATTCATTAAACACAAGGAAGGGGGTGGTATTAAACACAATGAAGGGGGTGGTATTCAGAAACAAAATATTAGGGAATATAGATGGGGAAGGGGAAAAATACAAACAGAGGGAAGATAGCATGGAGGGCAACAAAGAGTTAGTAATTATAACTTTGAATGTGAATGGGATGAACTCTCCCTTAAAATGTAAGCAAATAGCAGACTGGATTAAAAACCAGAATCCTACAATATACTGCTTACAAGAAACTCATTTGAAGTGTAGAGTGATACAGAGTAAAGGTAAAAGGATGGAGCAAAATATATTTTGCTTCAGCTGAAGTGAATAAAGCAGGGGTAGCAATCCTTATCTCAGACAAAGCAGCTGCAAAAATAGATAGAATTAAAAGATAAAGAAGGAAACTATATCCTCCTAAAAGGTACCTTAGACAATAAAGTGATTTCAATACTGAATATATACACCCAATGGGATAGCATCCAAATTCTTAGAGGAGAAGCTGAAAGAACTACAGTAAGAATAAGACTGGAAAAGTCAACTAGTGGGAAACCTCAACCTCCCGCTGTCAGATCTAGATAAATTGAATCATAAAATAAACAAGAAAGAAGTTAAGGAGGTAAATAGATTGTTAGAAAAATTAGATATGATAGACTTGTGGAGGAAATTGAATGGGGATAGAAAGGAATATACCTTTTTCTCTGAAGTACATGGAACTTATACAAAAATTGACCATGTAATAGGGCATAAAAACCTAATGATCAACTGCAGAAAGACAGAAGTAGTGAATACATCTTTCTTAGATCACAGTGCAATAAAAGTCATATGCAATATTGGTTCAGGGAGATATAGACCCATAACTAATTGGAAGAAATAAATAACCTCATTTAAAGAATGAGTGGATCAAACAATAAATTATAGAAATAATTAATTATTTTATCCTAGATAAGGACAATAATGAAACAACATACCAAAACCTATGGGATTCACGCAAAGCAGCTGTCAGGGGATATATTATGTCTTTAAATGCTTACATGAATAAATTAGAGAAAGAGGAAATCAATGAAGTAAATATGTAACTAAAAATTAGTGAAAGAACAAATTAAAAATCCCCAATAAAATACCAAATTAAAAATTCTAAAAATTAAAGGAGAAATTAATAAAATTGAAAACAAAAAATATTAAATTAATAAATAAAACCAAAAGGTGGTTTTATGAAAAAAAAACCCCAATAAAATTGATAAACCCCTGGCCAATTTGATTAAAAAAAAGAAGCAAGAAAACCAAATAGCTAGTATCATAAATGAAAAACATGAGCTCACTAAAAATGAGGAGGAAATTAAAGTAATAATTCGGAATTATTTTGTCCAACTCTATGCCAATAAGTTTTACAATCTAAGTGAAAAAAGAAATTCAACAAGCCATCACTGAACTCCCTAAGAAAAAATCTCCAGGCCTTGAAGGATTCATAAGTGAATTCTACCAAACATTTAAGGAACAATTGGTTCCAATTCTATATAAACTCTTTGGAAAAATAGGGGAAGACAGAAATCTGCCTCTTTCTGTGACACCAATATGATGCTGATACCTAAACCAGCAAGAGTTAAAACAGAGAAAGAAAATTATAGACCTATTTCCCTGATGAATATAGATGCAAAAATCTAAAATAAAATCTTAGCAAAATGAATACAAGTTATCACTAGGATAACACATTTTGACAAATTAGGATTCATCCCAGGAATGCAGAGTTGGTTCAATATTAAGAAAACTGTTAGTGTAATCAATTATATCAACAACAAATCTATCAGAAATTATATGATCATATCAATAGATGCTCAAAATGCTTTTGACAAAATATAGCACCCATTCCTACTAAAAACACTAGAGAGTGTAGGAATAAAGGGGCTGTTCCTTAGAATAATAAGCAGTATCTATCTGAAAAAAATCAACAAACATTATATTCAATGGGGAGAGGCTAGAGACATTCCCAGTAACATCAGGGGTGAAACAAGGATGCACATTATTATCACTGCTATTCAATATTGTATTAGAAATGTCAGCTTCAGCAATTAGAGAAGAAAAAGAAATTGAAGGAATTAGAATTGGGAAGGAAGAAACAAATCTCTTACTCTTTGCAGATGACATGATGGTATGCCTAGAGAATCCCAAGAAATCTCCATAAAACTACTGGAAACAATTAGCAATTTTAGCAAAGTTACAGTATATAAAATAAACCCTCATAAATCCTCAACCTTTCTATATATGTCTAGCAAGATACGGCAGGAAGAGCTAGAAAGAGAAATCCCTTTCAAAGTAACCTCAGACTATATAAAATACCTGGGAGTCTATTTGCCACGGCAGACTCAGAAACTTTTTGAAAACAATTATAAAGCACTTCTCACACAAATTAAATCATATTTAAATAACTGGGCAAACATCAACTGCTCATGGATAGGTAGAGCTAATATAATAAACCAAAACTAAGCTACTTGTTTAGTGCGATACCAATCAGAATTCCAAAAAATTACTTTAATGAGATAGAAAAAGTTGTAAATAAATTCAAATGGAGAAATAAAAAGTCAAGAATTTCCAGGGATTTATTTTAAAAAGTGCAAATGAAAGGTGCTTAACCCTACTTGATCTAAAATTATATTATAAAGCTTCAATCATCAAAACTGTCTGGTATTGGTTTAAAAAGAGTCATGGACCACTGGAATAGCTAGGTGTAATAGCAGGAAATGATTATAGTAATCTGCAGTTTCATAAACCCGAAGAGTCTAGCTATTGGTATAAAAACTCTCTTTGATAAAAAGTGCTGGAAAAATTGGAAGTTATTATGGAAGAAACTTAGATTATACAAACAATTCACACCCTATAACAAGATAAGATCTAAATGGATACAAGATTTAGACATGAAAAAACCAATACTATAAGCAAATTAGAAGATCAAGGACTAATTGACCTGTCAGATCTATGGAAAGGGAAGCAGTTTGTGACTAAGGAGGAGATGAAAACATCACTAAAAGCAAACTAGATGATTTCAATTACATTAAATTAAAAAAGCTTTTGCATAGATAAAACCATTGTAATCAAGATAAAAAAGAAATATACTAAACTTTGAAACAATCTTTACTACTAATATTTCTGACAAAGGATTCATTTCTAAAATAGAGAACCGAGTCATATTTTTTTTAAAAAGCCATTCCCCAATTGACAATTGGTCAAAGTATATGCAAAGACAATTTTCAATTGAGGAGATCAAAGCAATCCATAGTCATATGAAAAATTACTCTAAATAATTACTTATTAGAGAAATGCAAATTAAAGCTTCTCTGAGGTACCACCTCACACCTCCCAGACTGGCCAATATGATCAGAAAGGATAATGATCATTGTTGGAAGGGTTGTGGGAAATCTGGGACACTATTACATTGTTGGTGGAGGTGTGAACTCATCCAACCTTTCTGGAGAGAAATTTGGAACTATGCCCAAAGGGCAACAAAAATGTGCATACCCTTTAATCCAGCAATAGCACTACTGTGTTTATACCCTGAAGAGATCATGGAAAAAGGATAAGAACATCATTTGTACAAAAAAATTCGTAGCAGCCCTGTTTGTGTTGGCAAAGAAATGGAAATTAAGTAAATGTCCTTCAGTTGGGGAATGCCTTAGCAAACTGTGATATATGTATGTCATGGAACACTATTGTTCTATTAGAAACCAGATGGGATGGGAATTCAAGGGAGCCTCGAGGGATTTATATGAACTGATGCTGAGTGAGATGAGTAGAACCAGAAAAACACTGTACCCCTATCAGCAACATGGGGGTGATGATCAACCTTGATGGACTTGCTCATTCCATCAGGGCAGCAATCAGGGACAATTTGGGGCTCTCTGAAATGGAGAATACCTCTATATCCATAGAACAACTGTGGAATTTTTACAAAGACCAAGAACTATTACCTTAAATTTAGAAAACAAAAACTATCTTATTGTCTGATCTTGCTATCTCTTATACTTTGTTTCTTCCTTAAGGATATCATTTCTCTCTCATCACACTCAATTTGGATCAATGTATACCATGGAAACAATGTAAAGGCCTACAAATTGCCTTCTGTGGGGGTGGGGTGGGGGATGCAAATAAGATTAGGAGACAAATTGTAAAACTTAAAACAAATAAAATCTTTAATTAAAAAAAGATTCATTAAATAAGTGATTTTTACATTATAAAAAAGTATTACTTATTATACTCACTTTAGAGTACTTAAATTTAAAATTAGGTCAAACTTTAAGATATTAAGAGCATGGGAGAGTTGTTAATAAATATTTATATTTTTGTTTGACTGTAGCCAGTGACTCACTGGAAGACCCAGAAAGCCTCAGAAAGTGAGAGAATACAATTATTTTCATTAAATGTTTTTTTTGGTTTTTAGGGGATATGGTGATTAGAGGGTTAGACTTTGTTTAGCCAGAAATGAGTCAAAATTATTATAATCACTAAAATTTCTATGTTGTTTAACTTTTATGTAACATTTTCCTTCATAGCTAATCTGTTTGGTACATAGGACAAGATTTTTTTTCCCATTTCCACAGATAAGAGCACTGAAGCTCTGAAATCTAAAAGTACTTCTCTTTGGAAACATTGGAAATAGATCTGCCGAGAAATCAGTGTTACCCCTGGAAGACTAAGATATAACCTATATCTTGAGTCCTTGTAGATGCTAAATACTTATCTTTTCATTCTCTGTTTTAATATTCTGTTTTGAATAGCTGTTTGCTTCTTTGTGGCCCGGATAAATTGGTTAATCAAAAAAAAGTAGGGAAAGAGTTTGAACCTGTGATTATTTAACTGCCAGAGGAGAAATCTCTTGTCTAATCGAGGTTGAAGAAACTTAGGAGGGTTTAATGTTAGAACACTGATAAATTAGTGACTTGACCAAAATCACAAAACAGTAATTACGAGAAGCAGAACTTGAACTCGGTTTTTCTTGTCTTTGAGACCATATCATATAATCACAAGATTAGAGGAAAATTCTAATATTTTGGAAGGAAGTAAAAGCATTTTTATATTGTCAAAAATATTTTATGCCTATGTAGACCAAGGAAGTTTGAAATGATTTTTTAGATTATTGATGCCATTTATTTAATTTATTTTTATATAGTATTTTATTTTTCCATGGTTAAATCTAAGAGCAATTTTTACCCTTCATTTTTGAAAGCATAGAATTCTAAATTCTCTCACTTCTTAGTGCCCCTACCCTCTTCATTGAGAAAGTAAGCAAATTGATATAGGTTATAAATGTGTAATCATGCAAAGCATTTTAGTAATTAGTCATTTTGTGAAAAAAAAGTCTCCCCCTCCAAAAAAAGGAACTTCAAGAACATGATTTTTTTTTAAAAAAAGTATGCTTCAATCTGTATTCAGACCTCATTAGCTCTTTTTACTGGAGTTGGATAGCATTCTTTATCATAAGTTCTTCAGGATCATCTTGGGTCCCAGTATAGGTGGGAGAAGATATTATTCACAGCTCAACTTCCTACAATATTGCTATTATTTTGTATACAGTACTTTCCCTTTGCATCAGCTTGTCTCTTCAGATTTTTCTAAGAACATCCTGCTCATGTTTTCTTAAATCAGAATAGCATTCCATCTTCATCAAATACCAGTTTGTTCAACCATTCCCTAATCTATGATTATCGCCTCAAATTCTTTGAATTCCAAAAGAATTGCTTTTCCATTTTTGTTTTTCATCTCTTTTGCTAGGTAATGGTTTTATAGTCTTTTGGGCACATCTCCAAACTGCTCTATAGAATAGTTGAATCAGTTTACAAGTCCACCAACAGTACATTAATGTATCATTTTTCCTATATCCCTTCCAACATTTGTAATTTTCCTTTTCTTTTTCTTTAGCTATCCCATTAAGTATAAGATAGTATCTCAGAATTCTTTCAATTTGCATTTTTCAAATCAGTAGTGAGCTAGAGCATTTAAAAAATAATACTATAGATAGCATTAATAACCTGATCTGAAACTGTCCATATTTTTTTGATCATGTTATCAATTGTAATGACTCCTATTTTTATAAATTTGACTCAGTTCTCTTTGTTTGAGAAATGAGGTCTTTATCAGAGGAACACACATCAAAGTATTTTTTTTCCTGCTATTACTAACTATAATTCCCTCCCAGTCCATCTTGCTCCCAATTATTCAAAAGTGTTTTATTTTTACTAGCCTCTCCCAATCTGCCCTCTCTTTCATCACCCCATTTCTCTGAATTCCTTCCTCTCCTACTTTACTGGAAGATAAGAAAGATTTCTTTACTCAATTGAACGTGTATGCTATTTCCTCTTGGATGAGATTCAGGTTCAATCACTTCCCATTACCTCCTCCTATTCTACTCCAAGTTTTATCTTGCCTCTTTTGTGTGAGATAATTTCCTTTTTTTCTACCTCCTCCTTTCCCTTTCTCACAGTACATTCCCCTCTCACTCTTGAATTTTATTTTTTTAGATACCAACCCTTAATATTCAGCTCATACTATATATATATATATATATATACACTCCTAACAACCCTAATAATTAGAACATCCATATGAATAATATGTATAGATTTCCCATGTAGGAATATAAATAGTTTGAAATTATTAAGTCCCTTATGATTTGCCCTTATCAAATTTTCTGTTCAACTCTGGACTTTTCATCAGGAAAGTTTGAAAGTTCCTTATTTCATTAAATGTTCATCTTTTCCTTTGAAAGAAGATGTTCGTGGCAGTGGGGTGGTGCATTGTATAAAGCACCAGTCCTGGAGTCAGGAGGGCTTGGGTTCAACCCCAGCCTCAGTCACTTAATAATTCCCTATATGTGTGACCTAGGGCAAATCATT
Source organism: Macrotis lagotis (assembly GCF_037893015.1). Classification (NCBI taxonomy): domain Eukaryota; kingdom Metazoa; phylum Chordata; class Mammalia; order Peramelemorphia; family Peramelidae; genus Macrotis; species Macrotis lagotis. Next base: position 199,294,012 of record NC_133663.1, read on the forward strand.
TAACCCCATTGCCTTAAATAAATAATTTTTTTAAAAAAAAGAAGAAAGAAGATGTTCACTTTTGCTTGGTAATTGATTTTTGATGGAAATTCCAGCTCTTTTGCCTTCTGCAATGTCATATTCCCAGCCTGTTGACACTTTAATGTAGAGATTACTAAATCTTTTGTTATCTTGATTGTGGTTCCACATTCTTTCTGTGTGCCTACTATCTTTTATCCTTGAGCTAGTAGCTCTAGAATTTGGCTAAGATATTCCTGACAGATTTTGTTTTAGATCTCCTTCTGGAGGTAATTGATAGAGTCTTTCAATTTCTATTTTACCCTCTGATTCTAGAATATTATGGCAATGTTCCTTGAGAATTTTTTGACAGGTTATGTCTAAGCTCTTTTTTTTAAATCATGTCTTTTAGGCAGTCCAATGATTTTTAAATTATCTCTCCTGGATCTATTTTCCATGTCAGTTATTTTTCAAATGAGATATTTCAAACTATTTTTTTCATTCTTATTGTTTTTTTAATGTTTTTTGTAAGGCAATGGGGTTAAGTGGCTTGCGCAAGGCCACACAGCTAGGTAATTATTAAATGTCTGAGGCCTGATTTGAATTCAGGCACTCCTGCCTCCAGGGTCGGTTGCTCTGTTCACTGTGCCACCTAGCTGCCCCTTTTAAAAATATTTCTTGATGTCTCACAAAGACATTAGTTTTCACTAGCTCAATTCTAATCTTTAAGGAATTAGTTTCTTCAGTGAGTTTTGCACCTCCTTTTCCACTTGACTGATTCTACTTTTTAAGAAGTTATTTCCTTCAGTGAATGTTTGTACATCTTTTTCCATTTGTCCAATTATACTTTTTAAGTTATTCTTCTTTCATTGGCTTTTTAGACTTCTACCTTTTGATCTAGTATGGATCTTAAGTTTATTTTCTTCAGTTTTTGTGTCTCCTTTACCAAACTCCTGATTCATTTTTCATTATTTCCTTGTATCACTCTTGCTTCTATTTCTACTTTTTCTTCTGTTGCCCTTAATTGATTTTCAAAATTACGTTTGAGTTTTTTCATGTCCTGAGATTAATTCAGGTTTTTTTGGAGGTTTTAGATGTTGGAGTTTTTTGACTTTGTTTTCTTTTTCTGAGTATGATTTTTGGTCTTATCAGCATAGTAACTTTCTATGGTCTGTTTGCTCATTTTCCCCACCTATGATTTTGATTTTCATTCTTTGTTAAAGTAGAGCTTTGCTTCTAGGGTGGAGGACACACTGTCCCAGGCTTCAAGGGTTTTGTTGTACCTGTTTCCAGAGATCCTTCTAAGTACCTGCATGTTTTCAATTCTCCCAAGCTGGTACAATCTTAAAAGACGTGTTTTCTACTCCTTTTATCTGTTCCCTGATCTGTGAGGCGATCAATGTGTTTTCTGTCCTGAAACTGTGAGGAAGGTCCACATTCTTCTGGAGCAGTATACTCTGGTGTGCTACTGGGCCTACTCTCCCTGGGACTGTGACCAAGATCTGAGTATTGGTAAAACACCAGAGTCCTACCTCAGTGATAGCAAAGAGACCCCTAAAATCTCCTACTGACCCCCTTACCATCTGTGGGCTGAGGGCTCTGGAAGTAGTTGCAACAACTGCCAATTCAGTTGCTCTGGAAGCCTGCTTCTTATTTGCTAGAACCAGGACTGCACTGCCAAGGCCTGTACTGGACTATGCTCTACTCTCACCCTGTGGTGACAGAGTTTCTTGTCAACCTTCTAAGTTTTCTTTGCCATCTGTGGACTGAGAGGTCTGGAAACTACCACTGCTTCCCCTGATTAAGTTGCCGTCTGACATCTGCACTGGACCACACTATTCTCTCTCCTTGGTTCAGCAAACATTTCAAATTGTTTTGCACTGGGAAATAATTTTTTGTGAGTTCAACCTCTCTAGAATTTGTTCAGTCATTATTTAAAGATATTTAGAGAGGTTTGGGGAAGAGCTCTGGTGAGACCCTGTATTTACTCTGTTATCTTAGCTCTGGCTCCTCATACCAACTCTTCATGTAAATTATACATGTGCTACCCATGGAAATCATTTGAAATCATGCAGAGAGGAAAAATCTGGAAACATTCATAAGCTCTTTGAAACAGAAGAACATACAGTGAAAGATTCCAAAGAAAGCACATAATTACTTTTATTGCAGGGTAAGTTTTGAAAGCTAAGCAAATATACATTTATCTGTGCCTGTGGACAATCGGAGTAAACTGCAAGTTAAACTCAAATCTTGACATCCCAAAGTAGCCTATGTTGAAACTGTTAAGAGTAAAACAGAGAATTTGCCATGATATGAATGTCAAGTCATTGTAAAGTTCAAATATATATAATCTGCCAATATGTATTAAAATATGTATATGAAGTTTCAAAAAACAAAATCAAAATAAATTATAAGCCTGACAGGGGCATTTGACAGAACACAGTGCTTAGAATGAACCTATTGTTTCAAACCTGGTTTTATGAACTTATTTGTTCACTGGTCATGGAATAGTCATTAAATATATCTGAGTTGTGATACAATAGATTATCTGAAATAAAAAAGAAACTGAGGAAACAGTTACCAAGCCATTTATGATTTAATCTACAAAGGTAGCATTTGCATATCAAATCAGGTCATCTGGCTCAGAAGTCAGAGACAAGGAGTGATTTACAGAGATTTTTTATAACAAAAAAGAGTAATTGGAAAAATTACAGAAATATGATTTGAATATAATTCTATCAGACAAAGACTAGTCACATGACTACTACTTAGCTTCTCCAAGATGGTACCTATCAAAAAAGAAGGTGTACTGGGAAAGAAGAATTTATGGTCAGTGCTTAATATTACATCCCTAATCCTCATCTTTCTTTGACTAGTCTATTACTGAACTTAGACTCTAGATCAAGATAAAATAAGGGTGGTGGTGGGGAATTAATTTAACCCTTGACTATCCTTTGCTAGTTATCAGAATAGGGAATTTAACCTTTGATCAACCCTGCTTTTGGCAAGAAAAAGGAACTTAATTTTTTTAATTTTTTGCAAAGCAAATGGGGTTAAGTGGCTTGCCCAAGGCCACACAGCTAGGTAATTATTAAGTGTCTGAGACCAGATTTTCACCCAGGTACTCCTGACTCCAGGGCTGGTGCTTTATCCACTGCACAACCTAGCCGCCCCTAGGGAACTTAATTTTTAATCAACATGCCTTTCTGCTAGAAAGGAAAATTATGCTTTTTTAAAAGGCTTATAAACTTTTGATTATTTTATTCTTCTTAATTATCTGCTACTCAATGATGTACATAGGTAAACCAAGATTTAAGAGATTATATGCTAGACTGGTTTAGTTTAAGGCTAGCTGTTTCTAAAGAAGTGAATCTACAATCAAACTAAAAAATAAATCAAAGTAACAAAAATAGTGGATTTCTTTTTAACCATTTAATCACCAAGCATTTACAAATTATCTTCATGAAACTATACATCATTTATTAGACACTAGGGATACAAAGAAAAAGGTGAAAATCATCCTTGCCACCAAGGAGTTTATCATCAATAAGGGGTAGACAATATGTGTACATATCACTATATACTAAATAGATATTAAATAAATACAGGATGACTTTAGTGAAAAGCCTTAGTAACTGAGTGGGATCAGGATATCTGTGACATGAGAGGTGAAATTTGAGTGGGTCCTTGAGGGATAGTAGGAATAATCAAAAAGAAAGGCATTCCAGGCATAGGAAAAAGCCAGTTTAAAAGGGCAGAGGCAGGAGCAAACCCAGGGTATGAGGAAAAATAAGAAGGTCAAGTGACATCAAACCCTCTGTGATAATGTGCAGGAATATCAAAATGGTTGAAAAGTATTGTAATTACCAGCAGAAGAATTAAGATATATTTTCAAAGTAATAGTTTTTAGAGGAGCTAGCAGAGACAAGTGATCAAATTTCTGTTTTAGAAAAAGTTTTGACAACTTGGAGGAGGTTAGATTAGATCAAGAAGGGGTACAACTAGTAGTCCAGGCTGGAGGTAATAAGTGCTAATGCAGGAGAATGGGTCTCTCTCTCTCTCTCTCTCTCTCTCTCTCTCTCTCTCATTCTTTCTCTGTGGTGTGGTGTGTGTGTGTGTGTGTGTGTATGTGTCAGCAGCTGGGTAGATACGTGCATTAAGAATGAGGAGTTGAGGGGCAACTAGGTGGTACAGTGGATAGAGCACCGGAGTCAAGAGGACCTGAGTTCCTAGCTATGTGACCTTAAGCAAGTCACTTAAATCCATTGCCTTCCAAAAAACAAAAAGAAAACAAAACAAAACAAAAGAAAAGAAAGATGAGTCAAGCATCACATGAAAAATGTCTAAAACAAATCAGGGGTAGCTAGGTGGCACAATGGATAGAACACCAGCCCTGGAGTCAGGAGTATGTAAGTTCAAATCTGGCCTCAGACACTTAATAATTACCTGGGTGTGTGGCCTTGGGCAACCCACTTAACCCCATTTGCCTTGCAAAAACCTAAAAAGCATTAGTGCTGGTTTTCCCAAAAATAAAGGAAAGTTCAGAAGTAGGGTGGATTTTGGAAGAATATAATGAGTTTTGTTTTGGGCACACTTAATCTAAGTTATTTAAAGCACATTCACTGAGAAATGTCCAATAGACAGATAGTAACAAAGGAATAAGACATAGGAGGAGAACTGGGAAAGTGCAGCATTATAACAATCCAGCTAAGATAGAATCTTCCCTTATAGAAGGAGAGGATGCCCAAAACTGCAGAGATCAAGAAGAACAAGAATTAAGACAAGGCTTTTAGATCCGAAAATAAATATTGTTTCAATTAAGTATGGAATTTAGAGTTTAGTTTGGGTTTAAAAAAGAGTGCGTAAAGAACTGAAAGGTAATAAATGTTGCAAGGGAGGCAGTACAAGTAAATAGCAGTTATCTTCTGTTCTGGCAAGGAACTTAGAGGATCTTCATCTTCTTTATTGATATTTTGTGATGATAAATTAGGCCATTTTTTATCTCAATGCTTACCTAGGCCTTAGTCATTAAATGGACATTGCCTCAGACAAACTATTAACATATAGATGTTAACATCCACCTACTTGAATTTTTGGTAGTTATATTTGAACTTCAAATTAATATTATATAGTAGAAATTGACCTTTTAAAGGAAAAAAAGGAACAATGATCACAAATACAGTTCTTATGTTTTGTTATCTCCTCTATTTGGACAACAGGACAATATTTTTCTCATAAAAAGATTTTGGAATGCTGTCTTTTTTCTATTTTTGAAATTAATGATAACAATCAGAGTTACAAATATATGGATTTATCTCCTTTTTTAAGTTTAACACTGTTCTTTGCAGTGATTTTTACTTTCACTTACTTGAATCTCATACTTTTCCCTTAACTTTCTCTTCTTACTTTTATTTTACTCAATCACAAGTTCCTTGATTTTATCTAATTCATATGTTTGGCTTTTCTTCCTTTTCCTATCTCAGATAAAAGTATCAAATTTCTTTTGCACTGACTCATACAATTATTTATTTAGTGATATTAATTTGTAGTAATCATTTCCCAGAATTGAACTGGAGAAAGAAATGATAATATATGGCAGATGAGTAGATATGTGCATTAAGAATGCGGAGTCAAGCATAACATGATGAATGTCTAAAATGCCATTTAATAGAGGAAGTAAGTTCCTTTGGAACATGTGAGGGCAATTCTGTATTTTTTTTCAAAATCTTTCATAGTTTATCCTTTTTGACACTTCCTCCTTAATTTGAATCTATGGACCCCAGTTCATAGATTTCAGGGATTTCAATGACTTTTTTTTACTACTAAAGAAATTGATTTCCTGATGTATTCAGAGGAAGAAAAACAAAACAAAACAAAACAAAAATCAACTCTTAGTATCTGACATCTTTATAAAAATTATCTCTTATGCATCTCCCTTAATCCTAATTCCTCATACTGAAAATTACTTATCTGTAAATATGTTTATTGAAAATATGTATGTTCAATGCTAAGCTGACTGTTCACCCCTGAAGCAAGGGGGATAAGAAGGGAGGGTGGAAGGAAATTTCATAACTTAAAAATATTCATGTGCATATGAATAAATTAATAAATTAATTTTTAAAATTTACTAGTTTCCCCCAGTCCTGCCTTTATAAAGTGTGTGATGATTAAGTTTGCATGAATTCTTATTAAAAATTTTTGCCTTTTGCGTTTTGCCTTTTTATTAATATTTAGGAAATAAATTTGTTTAAAACTTGAATTAATAATTTATCAAAGAAAGTAGTACAATGTTATTTGATTGAAATACTTTTTAAAAATAAAGTCAAGTTACTTTAATTCAAGAGACATTCATTAAATTGCTACAGTGTGTTCAGATTGCAATTCATCTTTGCATACACAGTTTGCCATTTTGAGACATCCTGGTGATCTTTGTACCATTTATTTGGTCTGTATTTAGTAAAAATACAGGAAAATCTCTAATTGTGTATATGGTTAGGCTAAAGAATTAAAGATGATAACCCTATTTCACAATTCAGCAGAGCATGAAAGAGCACAAGAGATTCAGAAAGTTTATTACTTGCTCCAACACAATCTTACAAGCCACCTGCACTTCAAATAATTTGCATTAAGCAGATGGATTGATGAATACACCATCAAAGATTTTCTGAATGCTGTTTTAAAATGAAATGCATTCTAAGACAAGAAGAATTAAAGCATGCACTTTAACATTCTTCTCATTATACACAAACACTTATGTATGTATAAGGGTATATTCCTATCTGTATGTGAGACAAGAGCATGCTTTTCCTTTCTGAGACAATTAGCCTAATTCTCTGCACTGTCTTCTTGACCTCTTTAAGGAACATTGCCTTTTACCCAAAATGGTGATCTACTACTTCTTCTGTAATCAGAATTCCTGGCCTGCTGTTTAACTTCTATATAGATTCCTGGCATAATTTTCATTCTCTAACTTTCTTTCCACTTTGTTTTGATTATAAATATGTTTTTAATATTTCTTTGGTAAATATTTAGTTATTTTGCTTGAAATCCTCATTGTAAAATAAAGAAAACCATCCATATATAAGAGATTTCTTTCTAATATAGACTAACTTGTTTGTAGCATGGGTTTATATTTATTTATATCTGTCTAATCTGAGATCTATCTCATCCACAGGGAACTTTGAATTTTCCTTTGTAGAAAGTTGCACGGTGATGATGTTTATCCATCATTATTGAAGGAGATCATGATATTAGGATGATGCCATGACAAACATATAAATTGAATTTGAGGGAGGGGTTGCTGTGCTAAGTCACCAGTCCTACTTTCTCTATCAGTCATCTGGATCCAATGATCATATATGAATCAGGACACCTGGAGATGATCCCAGATGCGGTGCAATCAGGGTTTAACTGATTCACTCAAAGTCATACAACTAGTAAGTGTCAAGTGTCTGAGGCCGGATATGAACTCTCATCCTCCTGACTCCAAGGCCAGTACTCTATATGTTGTGCCATCTAGCTGCATGAAAACTTTGTCTATACCACCAATAGCTTAATGGAGTGACAGTAGAAATTAGCTAGAAGATTTTACTTCTTCTAGTTGAATATGGGGCTAGAATAATGTCTATCTGTTATACAGAAAATATTTTTGGGATAGATGGACTATTTTCAGAATAAAGTATGGAAATAATTTAATGAAAAATTTAAAATAAATATTAGCTACTATACCTTGTCTTTCAAAACAGGACAAAAGAAAAAAGCCTACCTATTCTTGACAAGTATAGTTCCTTCCCAGCAATCTTAAATATTGACTGAATCCAGCAATCCATGCAAATATTAAACAGAAATCAAGCAAAATATACAAATTAAAGGAGATAATAAAAATCAACAAGAATTTTTGATTTGAGAACATGATGAAAAGTCAGTTTTATTAAGAAGAGAACTTTCTTGCTGGGAATGTCTTAGGAGATGCAAGTGCTAGAAATCAATACATATGTTAAAGCCCATGTGTTTCAGTCAGACAATCAAAAGTTCCTTCCTTTTTTCTGACCCCTCTCTAATTTCTACAGTTTCACCACACTTATGTAGCTTCCATGCTCAGAAATCTCTCCGATTCATTAAGAATCAGGCAGATCTATAAAGACACACAAAGAATTGACTTTCAGATGTGATATGATTGTATAAAAAAACATTTTTGTCTATTAATTTCTAGCATCAGCTCTCTGCCTCAACATTTACAAATACATTCATATTAATGACCAGACAACTAAGAATACTTAATCTTGATGAAAGGATTCATTCAAGTGATTAAAGGACACATGTGGAAGTGAGATATGACTTATCCTGTTTGTCCATAGAAGATACAAACAGGAGCAATGGGTAAAGGTTTCAAAGAGATAAATATAGGCTTGACATCAGAAAAACTTAATTTTTTTGTTTTTTTGCAAATTAGTGGGGTTAAATGATTTGCATAAAATCACATAGCTATGTAAGTATTTTATGTCTGAGCCTGGATTTGAACTCAGACTCTTCTGATTCCAGGACCAGTGCTCTATCCACTGTGCCACCTAGCTGTCCAGACTTTCTAATATTTTTAATTGTGTAAAAGGGAAATGTCAGCAAGTAGAGAACTATTCCACTTTGTAAATCTTAAGTCATAGGTTATAGAATTATTTGTTGGGTATATTGGATATTTCTTAGACGTAGTAAATAAAGATACTGAAGTTTTCCCCTATTTTCAAATTAAATGAAAATCATCAAATATGATATATTCACAACATGCTTTTTTTGTTACTGTGGCAGACATCTATTTTATCTTCTGTTATGAGTTCTTAACTGGGGTCTCATGAGATTAGTTTTATTTTTAATACCTGTTTTTGTTTACTTTTTCAGTTATATCTGATTCTCTGTGACTCCATTTGAGATTTTCTTTGGAAAGACACTGGAGTGGTTTGCCATTCCCTTGTCCAGCTTATGTATTTATTTACAGATGAGGAAACAGACAATCAGAATTAAATGATTTGCCCAGAATATGAGTAAATATCTGAAATCAGATTTGAACTCACATCATACTGAGTCCAGAACCAGCACTCTATCTACTGTGCCACCTCAGTACCTCTTGACAACTGAATTTCAATCTCATTGATATCTTCTGTAAATCACATGTATTATATTTTCTGCATTCAAAATATTATTCTGAGAAGGGATCAATAGCCATATGGACCTGCCAATGGGGCCCAAAATAAAAAAAAAGTTAAGAACTCTTATTTCTCAACACTACTACATAAACTCTTCTTGAAGCATAAAGCTTCATAGTATCATATCCTTATGAAAAAATAAGACCTATCATATATTAATTTTTTGTTTCCAAATATATCAAGGGCTTATTTTCAGGGTATCTCATTTTAATGAACATTTATTCTACATTTATTCATGTGCAAAAAGCTATTTTTATTCTAATATAATCAGATCATCTTCTTTTTGAACATTATAACTCTCCAATCACCAAATTCTGGTCTGAATTTCTTGTGATTCTTTTTCTGGTAGGACCATTGATCCCAATCTCTCATCTCCAGCAATAGAGCTCTCCTCAATTGAACACTTTTCTTTATAATATTTTATTTCTTCCAACTATGTGCAATGGCAGTTTTTAACCAATCATTTTTTGCAAAGTTTTGAGTTTTAATTTTTTTCCTTCCCTACCTGTCAGAAAACAACCTGATAAAGGGTCTTACATTTATAACCATGCAAAACATAGATCCATATCAATCATGAAAAAAGAATCAGATATAAATAGATGAAAGCATCAAAGAGGAAAAAAATGACAATACATAAAACAATTTTTCAAAAATTGAAAATAAGTTTTAATCTTGATTTAAACTTCACAGTTCCTTCTCTGGATATAGATAGCATTTTACATTACACATCTTTTAAATTTTTTTAAATTGTCTGTGATTATTGTACTGCTAAAATGAACAAGTCCATCATGGTTAATCAACATCCTATGTTGTTGTTAGTGTATAGAATGTTGTCATTCTGCTCATTTCACTCTGCATCCATTTATGCAAGTCTTTCCAGGCTGTTCTGAAGTCCTGTACCTTATGATTTCTTATAGAACAATAGGGTTCCATCATATTCATATACCATACTCTGTTTAGCTATTCCTCAATTGATGGACATCCCCTCAATTTCTAATTCTTTGCCACTACAAACAGAACTGCTATTTATATTTTTTTTTCATGTGGAACTTTTACCCTTTTTTATGATCTCATCAGGATACAGATCCAGTGTGGTATTGCTGGATCAACGAGTATAAACATTTTTATTGCTCTTTGAGCAAAATTGCAAATTACTCTCTAGAAATGTTGAATCAGTTCACAGCTCCACCAACAATGCATTAATATCCCTCATTTCTTCAACTCCTCCCACATAGATCATTTTCCTTTCTGTTCCCATCAGCCAATCTGAGAGGTGTGAGGTGGTAATCAGTAATAATTTGGAGCAATTTTTCATTTGACTATAGTTAGCTTTGATTTCATCATCTGAGAATTTCTTTTGCATATCCTTTGACCATCTACCAATTGGCGAATGACACTTTTTTTTTTATAAATTTGACTCAGCATTCTATATGTATTAAAAATAAAGCCCTTTGTCAGAAACATTAATTGTAAAAATTGCTTCCCAATTTATTACATTCCCTTTGAACTTGGTTACAGTGATTTTGTTTGTGCAAAATATTTTTAATTTAATGTAATCAAAATTATCTAGTTTGTTTTTTATAATGTTCTTTTTCTCTTCTTTGGTCATAAACTGGGCCTCTTTCCATAGATCTGACAGGTAAACTTTTCCTTGTTCTCCTAAATTGCTTAGAATATTGTCTTTTATGTCTAAATCCTGTACCCATTTTGGCCTCATCTTTGTATAGGGTATGAAATGTTGGCCTAATCCTAGTTTCTGTCATGCTATCTTCTAGTTTTCCCAGTAGTTTTTTATGGAAGAGTGAGTTCTTATCCCAGAAGCTGGGCTTTTTGGGCTTATCAAACAGTAGATTACTATAATTATTTAATGCTGTCTCTTATGCATCTAATTTATTCCACTGATCCACCACTCTAATTCTTAGTCAGATTACTGACACTTTATAATATAATTTTAGTTCTGGTATGACTAGGCCATCTTCTTTTATATTTTTTTTTCATTAATCCCCTCAATATTATTGACTTTTTGTTCCTCCATATGAATTTAATTGCTTTTTCTTTTAGCTCACTAAAATAACTTTTGGAAGTTTGATTGATATGGCACTAAATTCATAGTTTAATTTAGGAAAATTGTAATTTTTCTTATATTAATTCAGCCATCCCATGAGGATTTGATATTTGCCCAGTTATTTATATGAAATGTGTTTTATTTTTGTTTTCATAAAGTTTCTGAGTTTGTCTTGGCAGGTAGATTCCCAAGAATTTTATGTTGTCTAAATTTATTTTAAATGGGATTTCTCTTTCTCTTGGTACTATATTTTATATTTGTAGAAATCCTGAAGATTTATGTGGATTTATTTTATATCCTGTGACTTTGCTAAAGTTGCTAATTTTTTTCTAGTAGTTTTTTTAGATGATTTTCTTGTGTTTTCTAGGTATACCATTATATCATTTACAAAGAGTGAAAACTTTGTTTTTTCATTACCAATTCTTATTCATTCAATTTCTTTTTCTTCTCGTATTGCTAAAGTTAATATTTCTAATACAATATTGAATAATAGTGGTGAAAGTGGGCATTTTTGTTTCACTCCTGATATTGAAATATTTCTTGTTTATCCCCATTGCATAATAATGCTTGTGGATTGTGTTGGATAGATACTGCATATCATTTTTAAGAAACAATCCATTTATTCATATGCTCTCTGGTGTTTTTAGTAGAAATGGGTGCTGTCCAATCTCTTTTTCAGAGAGATATTTTCTCCATTTAGCTTTTGCATCTCTTTTCCATTTGACGAATTCTAACATAAAGAAGTTTTTTTTTTTTTTCCATTTGCCCACTTGTTCTTGAGGAGTTTATTTACTTTTTGTATTTGTCCAATTGTATTTTTAATAAATTTGTTTTCTTCTGTCATTTTTTTTGTTATACAATACTTAGTTTCTCTTACATGGTATTAATTTTCTTTTGCATTTCTCTTCCCAGTTTTTACATTTGATTTTTAAACTCCTTTCTGATCTCTTCTAGGAATTCTTTCTGGACAAGAGGTCAATTCATATTTTCTTCTGAAGTTTCACATATTGCATCACTTCTGTCTTCCTTTTCTGAGCTAGTATCCTTATCTCCAAGGTGACATTCAATATTTCCTTTTTTTCATTTTGGAATGTTAGCTTTCATTAGGGTCTTGTGTTGGGTAAGGAGTTGATTCAGACTTTTGGTGTTGAGAACTCTAGAGGTTTTGCTCACTAGAGTTAGAAACTGTAGGGAGTTACTCAGTAAGAAACCAGTAAGAAACCCTAGAATCTTACTCTATATTGTCTGTGTTGGAGGTGTCAGCTGCCCACTCCCTCAACCTGGATCTGGGCTATCCTCAAGCAACCTAGTCACTGGGCCAGGCCTACCAAGCTAGAAATGTTAAAGGGTCTCTGGCTGGGGAAGTCCTGCCACCCACACCTGGGTCTTGGCGAAAGGTGAGAACACCTGGGATTGTGTCTGTTCTTGTACTGGAGAAAATCATTTCCTCTTACTGGAATGACAGCAGCTCCTTTGGGAGCACTGGAAGCTTGTGGACTGTCCAGACCAACTTTGCTGATTGCATGGGTGGCCCTGGGATACCATCCTAGAGCTCTGCCAGTCTGCCCACCTGCATACTGTAAAGGCTTCAGCTCCCACCCTTGCAGTTCCCAGGTTAGTTCCTGCCCCACACTGCTGCCAGATCTGGATTTCTGATCTCTACCCCATGCAGGCCCATGCTCCTTTGTGACAGATCTTTTTGAAATATGTTCCTCTCTATTCTTTTGTGGGTTCTATCAGTTCAAAATTTGTTAAGCCACTTGACTCATGTTGGTTCTGAGAGAAAGCCAGGAGAGCTTAGAGTAGTGCCTAGCTTCTCTCTGCCATCTTGATCAGATGTCTTGATTTCAGTCAATCTTGAGTGAATCTAGGAATATACTACTCCCAAATCCAATATTATTGAGAACTCCAAATGTGTACCTCTCAGCATCAAACATATTGCTTTTAATATACCATTCTGGAACCCACAATAGAAATTTCTAATACCATATGTTCTTACATGACAGAAATGAGAACTTAATGCCTTTTTAATGACATTAACGTCATTTGGAGAATTAAATGAAGGAAATGAAATTCATAGGAAAATTCATAGGAAAAAAATGATCTGGTTCCAATTATAAACTTCTTGAACTCAGAAAACTCAAATCCCAATTGATTCCGTAAGATTTCCTAATCCAATAGGTGATTACATTTTAGCAGTAGAGGAACTTATCTAATAATTGAAACCTTCAGATTGTGCAACTTGCTAGTACTTGTGAAGATGACGGAAATTCAGATAATCTGAAGTTGCTCAGTTTGTTTTAGGGATAGTACAACATTATAGAAAATGAGTATGTATAATTAATTGTCATTGCCCCTAGAACAATCTGGATTAAATCAACATAAACAAGAGTATAACTGCTCAGGTGATCACATTAAGATTTTATTGTTTATTTTTTCCTAAGTTTTACTGAAGCTGTGATATTAATATGAATTTTTTAAATTATATGTTCAATGAACCACTCAGGGCTTAATCAGAAGTAAATACATCAGAATATTCTCATTTAGATTCATAAAAATACTTAGTACTTTTGTTTCAATCAAAAATATTTTTGGTAATTTGGTAAATTTGTAGCTGTATCTTTGTTTTTCTTTCTCTTCTTACATTAAGATCAAATACAGACAACACAACTGACCAACCACGAAATTGTTTCAATAAATTTAGGGAATTAAATCAAAATGACTAGAATTGGGATAACTGTATACTGGGGTACTAGAATGGTTGAATGAATGTGTTACGAAAATAGTATATCATAATTTGAGAATACCAACAAGACCAAAGCCATATTGCTCTAATAATTAGACTTCTCTGGTACTGAATGTCTCTAATATAGAACCAGTTCTCTTAGGCCTCCATATCATTTATTCCATTTCTTATGGATATAACTACTGGTGGAAGATTGGTTTGGAGTTTTTGCCTTATGGCAACTGCCACTTGCAAGCAATTAGAATTCATTATGGCTATTCTTCCACTATCATAATTATCATGCCTATTGAGCTGTTTTTCATTGTTTGACCATGTGACAGCTCAAAGGTCTGACACCCTCTGTGAACCAACAGCTGAGGATCTGCTCAGCATGACAGATTTTGTAGAAAACACACCCAAACAGAATGTCATTGCACTTTTCCCAGAACAACTGCTAATAATTGAATGTGTTAGAGATGCTTGACAGCTAGTGACTATTATTCAATGTACTGGAGGAAGTTAAAGAGAGCTGATTATTTAAGATACATAAATACTCTGTGAACAGAATATGTAAAGAGAAATGGTGGAGTACTGTTGCATTTTCATTGAGTTATGTATGCTGATATTATGTCTATTGTTTTATGAATGAAATCAGACTTAAATATCCTTAAAAGTGACAAGTCACAATTATTATCAGCCACAACTTCACACTTTTAATGACAGAGTATTTAAATATTTAGTTTTTCTTTTCATTGAAGAGAATGACTGTCTTGATTTTCTTTTATATTTCTGAGCACCAAGTGCAAAGTTTTGCTTTTTTGTTATCGTTGTTTGTTTTTGGAGTGGGGATGGAGAAAGAAATGGAAAAAAATTTTCAAGCTCCAGTTTCATCATTGAGGAACTTATCTGATGTCTAAATCCCTTCTACTGATGACCATCTCCAATATATCTGCAACTTATTGTGTTTGAGAAGTGGTTATGATAATGAAAACTTTAGCAGCTAGTCCAAGATGACAATACAAGAATGAGTCAGATAAGGCTTGAACCTGGATCTTACTTTATCCAAGATCATATATCCACTATGTTATGCTTAATAAATGTTAAATAAATTTAGATAGTTAATTTCTTAAGTTCTTAGATAAATTGTATGGTGATACACAAAATTAATAGTCCCTTTTTATCATTAAAAATAGTTTGCTTCCCTTTTACTTTCTGTGTTCATATCCCATCCCATCATCTATATGTAAGACTCAATTCTTGGGTATTTGCTAAAATGTGAAAAAAATTGACCACTCTATCCATTGGTACTTCACAGATTCTGTCATAATTTGAATAGGCTTATTTTGATACAATGATGTGTCCCCTTGTATTGACTCAAAGTTCTATGCCCAGGTCAAAAGAAATATTAGGAATTATAACCTTATCATTGATAGTTTGGAGAAATTTGAGGAAACTAAAACAATTCTGAAGAAAAGCAAATTCTCTAAAATTCCTCTGACTTCATTGAGGGTTTGTGGAGTGTTATGGATGAGATAATACCATATTTTATTAAAGAATATTAATAAAGAATAATGACATTATTGATAATAGATCAGATAGTACTTTGTATGGAGAGTTTGTTCCTAACTCCCTTGTTAATCAGGTAGTGGAAGGATTACCATCATCATTTTTTACATGAAGTCTGGTAATGTTACATGCCTTGTCTATGGCAGCAGTATCAAACTCATGCAGAAATGGAATATATAAGGTCATTCCGAACCACATATTGACTTGGAAAACCACATAGTAACATGATCTATTTTTGTTTATTTTGCTAAAAAATTCCCAATTATATTTTTAAAAGAAGCCCTCCCCAATTTTTTCTAATTCCAGGGCCTTTTCTTTTTTTAATATTTCCTGTTCATCCTGTATGTAATTTGCTTACAATATTTATTTGTTCTTTATTGTCTCCTTAATTAGATTGTAAGTTGCTTGAGGACAGGGACTACACTCTTTTCTTGTATCCCCACCATTTAGCACAATGCTTACTACATTGTAGATACTCAATAATTGTTTATTGATTGCTTGAATACACCTTTATATTTGCCTGAATACCTTCACTTGCAATATTGCCATAGTTTCGGATTCCTGAAAAATAAAGGGCCATTCTAAAATATATGATAAAGTTATTAATGATATAGAAGGATGGAACAGGATTTGACTTATGAAATTTCATCTTAGTATATGCATATATATAAATATATACACTGCTTATTTATCTAGCTTTTCTTCATTTGTGAAAGAATAAATAGGTTATTTTTTCTTCTGCTTATGGTAGAAAAACAAAAACTTTTGAGGGAGGGAGAAATTGGGATTATAGTTTGGTTAGGGAGAAACAAAGACTAATCATACAAAAGAAATGAAGAAAATGTCCTTGGATTGAATGTTGTCAAAAAGTAAAAAAATATTCCAAGCTGGGAATGGAGGGAATGCTTCTATCTAGGAGAATATTAGGTGGTTTGAAAAGCAGAAACTAGGAAGTTGGCAAGTGGTAATCAGAAGTATGGGAAACAAGGCAGTACATCAATGATTTTCATTAGATTGAATAAAATGTAGACAGAACATGTCTCAGCAAAGACTACTGTCTTCAAATGATAAATAGTATTACAAGTTTGAAAGATCATTCTTCCTTAGATACCATTGAAAATGAAATGAAAGATTTTGAGGGAAAAGAATTCCAAAGACTGTTGGAAAGCTGCAACACAGATGTGGAAAATTCTCAGAAAAAAATGATAAACAGAAGCACAAATAATAAAAGGCCTATAAAATTAGAACTTGTTAACTTTTTCTCAATTACTTGTAAAATTTTTAGCATTCATTAAGCCTCCTCTTTCCCTTCTCTCCTCCTCATTACATAGGCGAGCAATTTGATATGTTAAACATGTGCAGTCATGCAAAGCATATTTCTATGTTATTCATGTTGTGAAAGAAAACACACCAAAATTAAAAAAGACACCAAAAAAAATTAAAATGAAGTTAAAAAAGTATACTCTCTTTTGCATGCAGCTGATCTTTATACAATATTTCTGTGGAAACTAGAGATGTTCACTTTTTTCTGATGTACTAATTGTTTAGATCTTTGATTTTGGAACCAAATCTGCATTCTAGATTCATCAATAGTGATATTCCCTGACAGTTCTTCTCTTTCTTCTATATCAGAATGTGTTCTTTTGAAACTAGTTTAAAAGAATAGTAAACTGTTCTTTGCTAAATGTAGTACATGTCCTTTTTCTTGATGAGCCAGAAGCCAGAATTCTCCCCTGGAGGCTTGTTTGGTATGCATTACATGCTGTTTTTCACTACCACTTAATCCTGGAAATTTGGAGTTGTAAAAACCTTTACTACATAGATTGTCTAGTTATAAACTTCATATATTAGTGAAGAACCTGAAGCTCAGAGTGTGATTTGATTGAAGTCCTATAGCTCAGTGGGAGCAAACAGATTTAGTGATCTTTTTACTTATATAAGTACTTCCTAAATTGGAGCTATTTCTTTACTATAAAAATTTGAGAACTAGGTCTAATAACTATGATCAAATGATATTATACATACTTGTAGTTTCCAAATGTTAAAAATTTCAAAATATTTTTTAAAAATCTCACTGAATATATACTATTGCCATATGAAAACTTGAGCAAAAAGAATATTAACTATAAGCAACAAGCTACTCACACCAAAAATAATAGGAAATAAATTTTGCATGTCCCATTCACTTCAAGGTATTTTCTATTTCTAGAAAACTTATTGAAAAATCAAATTTTTTCTTTGTGTTTGAAAGAAAAAAATGAGATTTTGTGTTGTATTTGGGAGGGGAATGGGGAACTCTTCCTCTTAAAATCTTTTCATCTTTTAGTACTTAAAAATACCTGGTTCTCACTAAAGGCATTACGTCTTTGTCCACTTTCTTTACTTGTGGGTGCTACTTCATACATGTGCTTCCTACACAGTGACTGAAGATTGGACAACTTATAGACAATTACTTTGGCACTATCACTCATTGGACATTCCTCTTTTAGATTTACTTTATTTTACTTTGTCCTGATCTGGCCCTCAGGTCATTTTCCACCTTATAGTTAATAGTTCAGTTATTGACTCATTACCTCTCCTTCTATATGAAGTCTTTCCCTCTTACTGAGAAACTGCACCAGTGATGGAGGTGAGCTGATCACAAATGCATACTCTGTATATTGATATCCCTTTCACATTCCAGGGTCTCTGATCTCCAAATTCACTCTACTGTAGTTTCTTCACAGTGATGGTCACAATTTCACTATCACACATAATTCTGCTATGCCTTAAGAATCTTGAACTCTATAGTTCTCATACTTGATCATAAATTTATGAATCAAAATCTCTCACTATGACTCATATAGTAGAAAATTATTTTTTGTTCTCATCTTAACCTTTAATGCCTCTTTTTTGTTTTGAGTTTTCTCTTTTTACAATCCTAATATTGTGTTTTACCACCCCCCAAATTCCTTATTCTATGTCCTGTCACTATTTTTGGTTTGCAAATTCACAAACTTGGCTAACTCAGATGTCTTTGCTACTCCTTTAGTAAAAAGGGGCTGGAAAAAGTAACATAGTCAAATTTATATTACACATAATCTTCATTGAAATTCTCAGAACTACTCAGCAAAACTTTCATTTTTCCCTGATTGAAGTACTCCACTAGGAGCAGTTACAAATCTCTTCTTACCCTCACGTCTCTTAGAATATTCCCTTTTACATTCCTCTCAGCAACAGAATTTTAAAATTATTTTGCTTAGAAAACAGATCCCTCACAATAATCCCATTTTTGCTTTAATTTTGTACTTCAAAATTAGTTCTTCCTTGTTTTTCTTCCTTCTGAGAAATGACCCTATTCCTTACCAAGGCTGCAGTCTCTACTTCTGCTGGAGTATAGAAAATTTAGTATTTTCATTATAAATATTTATAAAATATTGCCAAAATTTAATTCAAATTAAAATTCATAATTCACTGATTAAAGGCACATAACCATACTGGAGATGGAAGTTCAGGCTAGACATACGTACAACTTTATTTTGCACCTAAAATGTTAATAGAATCTAATTTTTGTACGAAAAAAATTAGGTAGTTTTTTTTTTAAATTGCAGTACATTCATATAACCAAAACTCATATATATATATATATATATATATATATATATATATATATATATATATAATATATACATACTATGAACAGTTTTGATTACCTCAAAGAATCTGAACCAAAAATAAATTAGACTTTAATTTAAATGAATTTCATTTTTAGGGGAAAGAGAAGGAAGCATTGAGAATAAAAATTTTGTATTCCTCTTATTTTGTGTAAAACTGTCTAAGATCAGCACAGAGGTATATTGTATTTCCCCATGTATAAGATGAACCCATTTAAAAAAAATTGGGTCTAAAAACCAGAAGTGTCTTATACAGTGGTTGTAGATTTTGTACTTTCATTTCCCACTTTTTCACACTTGTCTTTGCACTCATTGTTTCCCATTTGTTACCGGTATAATAGGTTATGTTTTGCCATGTTCTGCCCAGAAATAGCTCAGAAAACATTTTTCAGACAGTGCTGATTTCAGGTTCAAAGTGATCCAGTTTGCAAAAGTGGATGGAGATCATGCTGATGAATGTCAGTTTGGTCCTCCTCCAACTGAGAATGCAATCTGAGACTGGCTATAGGAAGAAGAAACCCCACTGAAAACACTACAGCAGAAGAAGATCATGAGAGGCAAGTCAGCAAAATGGCCTGAGTTAGACAGGTAATTGAAGCTATACATTGAAGAGCAAAGGGCAAGTGGAATTCCTGTGTCCATAAAGATGGTTCAGCAGGAGGCCAGAAGAACAGCCGATGAAAAAGAAGTGACTGATTTCAAAGGACACAACAGGTGCTTCAGGTTCATGAAACAGAATGGACTAAGCTTGGGTACACACATCAGACTTGCCTAAAAGATGCCTAAAAGCTATGAGCAGAGAGCTCAATAACTTTATGTAATACATTTTTTTTCAAATTTCAGGTCTCAAAATAAAGGTGTTTGTTTTTTTTTTTATAAAAGAAAGATTTTATTTATTTTGAATGTGATGAGAGACAAATCATATTCTTTTTTTTCTTTTTTTCTTTGTTTTAGATTTTTCAAGGCAGTGGGGTTAAGTGGCTTGCCCAAGGCCACGCAGCTAGGTGATTGTTAAGTATCTGAGGCCGGATTTGAACTCAGATACTCCTGACTTCAAGGCCAGTGCTCTATCCACTGTACCACCTAGCCGTCCCTGAAAAATCATATTATTAAGGAAGAAAAATAAAGTATAAGAGATATCAAAATTACATAATAAGATAACTTTTTTAAAAATTAAAGGTAATAGTCTTTGATCTTTGTTCAAACTCTACAATTATTTCTCTGAATACAGATGATATTCTTCATTGTAGATAACCCCAAATTGTGCCTGATTGTTGCACTGATGGAACAAGCAAGTCTGTTAAGTTTGATCATCACCCTCATGTTGCTGTTGGGGTGCACAATGTTCTTTTAGTTCTGCTCGTCATGCTCAGCATCACTTCATGCAAATCCTTCCAGGTTTCCCTGAATTCCCATCCCTCCTGGTTTCTAATAGAACAATAGTGTTCCATGACATACATATACCACAGTTTATTAAGCCATTCCTCAATTGAAGGACATTTCCAATTATTTGCCACCACAAACAGGGCTGCTATGAATATTTTTGTATAAGTGATGTTTTTACCCTTTTTCATAATCTCTTCAGGGTATAGAACCAGTAGTGGTATTGCTGGATCAAAGTGTATGCACATTTTTGTTGCCCTTTGGGCATAATTCCAAATTGCTCTCCAGAAAGGTTGGATGAGTTCACAGCTCCACCAAAAATTTATTAGTGTCCTAGAATTCCCACATCCCTCTCAACATTGATCATTGTCCTTTCTGGTCATATTGGCCAGTCTGAGAGGTGTGAAGTAGTACCTGAGAGATGATTTAATTTGCATTTCTCTAAAAAGTAATGATTTAAAGCAATTTTTCTTATGGCTATAGATCGCTTTGATTTCCTCATTTGTCAATTGGGGAATGGTTTGGTTTTTTGAAAAAAAAATAAGGGTGCATCTTATACATGGGGATATACGGTAAGCAATAATGGGATTTGAGCTCTGAGCCACCTAGAATTTGAACTAATCAATACTGTCTTCTAATGAAGGCTACACCAGAAAATCTAGCAAGGGTACCAACATGGCAACTATTTCTTCAAACTTAATTGAGTAAAATGTAAGGAGAATGAGTTAAGCGGTGCTCTCCATCTGTTGTTTCTAATTTTAAAGAGGTTATTTTTATAAAACTTTTTTGGAAATTTTGATTTTGTATTTCCTAAGATATAAAAAATGCTGTCATATGTAGTATAGAATATGTTAGAAAGGGATCTTAGAGACAAAAAACTATTATGACTGTTCAGATATTATTTCTCAATTTTATTATGTGTTTAACCAACACTGGATGATAGTATGAATCATCTTTCTATTCAGGAAGACCCTTCAAATCCTGGTTTTGATACATATTTACTGAATTGCCTATTCAAAACCCTTCGGCAACATTCCTTTTAATGTTATTTTATTTTTCCAATTAAATGTTACAAAAGGTTTTCAAAATTCATCCATGTTTATGTTACATAATTTTCCTCCATCCTGCCTTCCCACCACACCTCCCCTCAGTGATAAACAGTCTAGTGAATGATCTGCATGTACATTTCTGTTTAGCATGTTTACAAATTAATCTTTTTGTGTATGTGTAATTTGGACTAAGGGAAAAGAAAGAAAATCATGGGATATAGAGGAAAAAAGATTAATATTTATAAAGTCAACATAGGATTCATTCAGGTTCTGTGTGTTCATTTGTTTTCATGTGGATATGGATGGTTTTGTCTTTAACCAGTAGCACAGTTGTAAAGCTCTTTGATTTACTGGGAGGAGCTGCATTCATCAAGATTGATCAACTCACAATGTTGTTAATGTGTACAATCTCTTTCTTTTCTTTTGATTCAGCATCAGTTTATTAACTTCTTTCCATGCTTTTCTAGGGTCCAGTTATTCATAGTTCCTTATAGAACAATAGTACTCTATAACATTCATGTATCATAATTTGTTCAACCATTCCCCAGTTGATGTATATTCCTTTAATTTCCAATCTTTGCTACTACAAAAAAAAAAACTGCCTCATATATTTTGGAATAAATGGGATTTTTCCCAATTTTTATGATTTCTTCTGCCCCCACCATATTGTACTTCTGAATAGTTGGATTAATTCAGAACTCCAACAATAGTGTATTAAGGTCCCAATCCTCCTACAATCTCAACAACATTGATCATTTTCCCTTTTTCTCATCTTAGCCAACCTGTGTGTAGTGCTTCATAGTTGTTTTAATTTACATTTTTCTAATCAATAATGATTTGAAGAATTTTTTATGTGATTATATATAGCTTTAATTTCTCCATTTGTAAACTGATTTTTCATATCCTTTGACTATCAAATGGGGCATGATTTGTAACCTTATAAATTTGATTCAAATCTCTATATATTTTAGAAATGAAACCTTAATCAGAAGCCTACCTTTGAAATTGTTTCCTAGCTTTCTGTTTTTGTTCTAATCTTAGAAGCATTGATTTTATTAATGCAAAAATGTTTAATTTAATATAATCAAAATCATTCATTTGGCAATTTATAACATACTCAATCATTTGGCCATTAATTTCTCCCCTTTCCATAGATCTCTTAATTGCTGTATAATATCACCTTTTATATCTAAATTCTGTACCCATTTAGACCTCATTTTGGTAGGTTTGAGATGTGGGTTTATGCCTAGCTTTTTGCATACTATTTTCTAGTTTTCCTAATAGGTTTTGTCGAATTATGAGTTCTCATCCCATAAGTTAGTATCTTTGGGTTTGTCAAACAATAGACTATTGAAGTCATTTGCTACTATTTCTTTTGTACCCATCTTATTAATTCACTTATCCATTATTTTGTTTCTTAACCAGTAGAAGGCAGTTTTGATGATTGCTGCTTTATAGTACAGTATTATATATGGTACAGCTAGTAGACTATCTTCAATTACATTTTTCCCCCCAGTTCCCTTGAATTCTTGACCTTTTGTTTTTTCAGATGAATTTTGTTACTACATTTTCTAGTTCTGTAAAATAGTTATTTGGTAGTTTATTTGGTATGGCACTGAAATTGGCTAAACTTTTCATTTATATTATATTAGTTTGACCTTAGCATGAACAACTGAGGTTTTTCCAGTTGTTTAGATCTGACTTTATATGTGTGAGAGCTGTTTTGTAATTGTTCATACAGTTTCTGGATTTGTCTTGGAAGATATATTCCTAAGTATTTTTTGTTCTGCAGTGACTTTAATTGGGATTACTTTTCCTATCTCTTGCACTTGAGCTTTGGTGTTAATATATGGAAATGTGGATGATTTATGAGAGTTTATTTTACATCATTCTAGCTTGCTGAAGTTGTTCTTTAAAGTAGTATTTTAGATTATATTCTAGGGTTCTCTGAGTATGCCATCATGTCATCTACAAAGAGTGAATGTTTTGCGTTCTCATTAATTCTTCAATTTTTTTTCTTCTCTTATTCCTCAAGCTAAAATTTCTAATACCATATCAAATAATAATGGTGATAATGGGCATTCTTGGTTCATGAACATCTGATCTTATTGGAAATGGTCTTGAGTATTCACCATTACATATAAAATTTGTTGATGGTTTTAGATAGATAATATTATTTTAAATAAAACTCTATTCCCATATTTTCCTAGTGTTATTTGATGGGAATGGATGCTGTATTTTGTCAAAGACTTTTTCAGCCTCTTTTGAGATATTCTTTTGATGTCTGTTGGTTTTGTTAAAGATATATCCAATTATGTTCAGTATTTTCCTAATATTGAATTACCCCTGCCTAGCTGGTATAAATCTTACCTGATCATGATGTATTATCCTAGTAATAACTTGTGGTGATCTCTTTAGTAAAATTGTATTTAAGATTTTTGCATCAATGTTTGTAAGGGATATCAGTCTCTAAATTTCTTTGTCTATTTTGTTTCTTCCTTATTTAGATATGAGCACCATATTGGTATCATAAATGGAATTTGGCAGAAGTCCTCCATTTTTTTAAATGGTTTATATAGAATTAGAATTAATTGTTCCTTAAATGTTTGGGAGAATTCACTTGTAAATCCATCTTTACCTGGAGACTTTTTCTTAGGGAGTTTATTGATGGTTTCTTCAAATTTTTGTTCTGAAATGAGGTTAAGTATTTTATTCCTTCTGTTAACTGGGGTAGTTGGTATTTTTGTTAATGTTCATCCATTTCAAATGGGTTATCAAATTTATTGGTATATAGATGGGCATAATAATTGAATTATCTCTTTAACTTTCTCCTCTTTTGTGGTGAGTTCACCCTTTTTATTTTTTATACTGTAATTCAGTATTATTTTTTCTTTTATTTAAAATCAAATTAACCTAAGATTTATTTATTTTATTAGATTTAAAAAAATAAAATCAGATCTTGTTTCTATTTATCATATCAATGTTTTTCTTACTTTCAATTTTTTAATCTCTCCTTTGCTTTTGGAATTTTGAATTTGGTATTTAATTGTTGATCTTTAATTTGTTCCTTTTTTAGCTTTTTTAGCTGCATGCATGTCCACTTCCATAATCTCTTCTTTCTCTATTTTATTCACATAAGTATTTAGAGATACAAAATTTCCCCTAAAAACTGCTTTGACTGTATCTCATAAATTTTGGTATGATGTTGTGATGAGTATCTTGAATGAAATTTTTTATTATTTCTATGGTTTGTTATTTGATCCATTCGTTCTTAAAATTAAGTTAGTTTTCAATCAAATTTAGTTTATTTTTCCATGGCCCTTCATTATATGTAATTTCATTGCATCATGATCTAAAAAAGTATGGATTTATTATTTCTGCCTTTCTGCATTTGATTGTATGATTTTCCTACCCTGATATATGTTCAATTTTGATATGTGCCATGTACTACAAAGAAAATTCTATATATTTTTATCCCTATTCATATTTCTTCTGAAGTTGATCATCTTGTTTTTTAAATTGATACTTTATTTTTTTTAATTATATGTTATTAAAGTTTTTCAACATTCATCCCTTGCATATGCCTACTTTTAAGTTGCATGATTTCCTTCCATCTTCCCTTCCCATCCCCCTCTGCTCAGTGGTGAATATTCACGTGAGTAATATATATATATATACACACATTTATGTTTGACATTTTTGCAGATTAGTCATTTTTGGGATGAGGAATTTGTATTAAGGGAAAAGAAAGAAATTCATGAGATAGGGGAAAAAAAGAAAATTAATGGGATGCCCATCAATTGGGGTATTGATTAAATAAGTTATGGTATATAAGTATTATGGAATATTATTGTTCTATAAGAAAGCTTAAATGGTTGGACTCTGGAAAAGCATAGAATGAATAGGATCTGATGGTGAGCAAAGGGAGCAGAACCAAGAGAACAGTGTGTATATTAACAACAACATTGTGAGATGATCAACCCTGATGGATGCAGTTCCTCTCAGTTTGGACAACCGTATTAGACTGGCTAGGGACAATGCTATCTTCATCCACAGGAAGAAAAGCAAACAAAAAGAGAACCAAAAAGCCATTCAGAATCTGATGAACACTACATTCACTTTTTAAAAAAGAATCCTGTGTCTTTCTTTCCCTTAATCCTAATACTTATACGGAAAATGACTAATCTATAAACATGTTTAACACAAATGTGTATGTACAATATTTACCTAACTATTCACCACTGAGGGGGAGGGGAGGGTGGTAGGAAATTTTGTTATTTAAAAATATACATATGCATATAGATGAATATTATAAAACTGTTATAACATGTATTTGGAAAAATATAATATCAATAAAAATGTCTATTTTTCTTGCTTTTACTTTTGTAGTATGGTTCATAGGGAAGTATGTTTTGCATGCTTTGACATGTATAACTGATATTATTTTGCTTTCCTTCTCAAATGAGTATTGCAGGATCTCAACAGAGGGAGAGGATTTGGTACCTAAATATTTTTAAAATGCTATAAAATTAATGTTAGAAATTTTAAAAGAGTAGCAAAAAAATAGGTCCTTTCATAGCTTGAATCTTTTTTTGACATTCTAATAATGAAACTGGGTTTATTGCAGGAACGAAATGTTGTTATACATAAGCAATATAATCAGCATATTATAGCACATAAAGCAAAAAAAATTCATACCATGAAATATTTGATAAGTCTATAACAAAGCATAGCATTCCATGATATTTTAAAAATGAACAGAAAAAAATACATTTTTTTTAAATATCCTGTTTTTGTAGTAGAGGTGGTCAGTAGAACTTTTGCTCAATTTGATAAATTTCCTCATTAATCCATTTGATGAGATTTCAGAAGATCCTCTCATGGAACTAGACATTTTGTCTTAGAGCATTTCTGAGAAAATGTAAAAAACTAACTAGTCTCCAGAGACTGGGCCTGATTCAACAATGATTGTCCTTCAAGAATTAGTGTAAGTGGACTTATCAGAAGATCCTCTTCCTATATGGTCTACAAGAGAGAGCTTTGTAAATTGCTCTGTTCTTGTGTTACTTTTCTCCATTTTTTTGAAGCTTTCTTCTCCACTCAACTTTCAGCCAGGGGTTGAGCCAGAGGGGGAGGGAACTTCTCTTGCCCCAGCAGCAAAGATAGCTTATAACAAGTATGATGTTAAAGGAGATAACTGATTGCTAAGGAAAAACCAAGACTGGATTATTTTTCCACCCTTTTTTTTTCAACTTCTCACTTTCAACTTTAATAGCCTTAAAAAATTATCCCCTACAGTGTCTTCTCATTTTTTATCCTCAAAAAGCTACATTATGCTATACAATATCTCATCCTGCTTAGAAAGCCTCACTTAATATTTTGTCTATACCAATTTCCTTTAAATCCCCAAATAAACCTTCAAAATGGAAAAAAAAAACCACATACATTTAATGGTTCCTCTTCTTCCAATCCTACTTTTCAAATGCTTACTATCTGGTTCTGTGACTCTACCACTTGGATCTAACTATGCTTTTCAAGAAAAGAACCAAGAAGTATTATCAGAAAGCTACTACAGTAGTTCAAGTGGGAAGTGCTAAAGTTCTTAACTAAGGTGAAGAAGAGGACAGGTTCAAGAGTCAGTTGCATATAGATTAAGAGAATGGGAAGGAAGGATCACTCCAAGGTTGCAAGCTGGTGACTAGAAGAATGATTTTGATACTTGCAATATGAATAGGAGGAGCTGTTAGAATCTCCCTCCTTGGAAGGTACTTGTTATACAGAGAGGAGTTAAGTGGCTTACCAAAGGCCACAATCCACTATTCCAAGTTAATTGCCCTGTTCAATTGAATGCATCCAGTTTTATTTTAAAAACTGCAAAGGGACAGGTAGGTGACACAAGTGGATAGAGCACTGGCCTTGGTGTCAGGAGGACCTGAGTTCAAATCCGGTCCCTGACTCTTAATAATTATATAGCTATGTGACCTTGGGCAAGTCACTTAACCCCATTGTCTTTCCAAAAAAAAAAAACCACCCTGAAAAGAAGAGCCTATAGTTTCAAGTACAATATTTTATTCTTGATTGGGCAACTGTTTTATCTGTTGTTGGATAGTAAGTCTAGAATTTTTTAAAAGGAAAAAAATTAAGAAAATTGTAGTTTTACTAAACAATTCTTGCACTCTTGGTTATTCAAATACCTTTTTAGATCCTGATCAAGGATATTCATAGCAACATTTGTTATTGAAGGCAGTTGATATGTATTTTAAGTTGTTTGATGAAGGAAGATATGTTTTTTTATACTTTAAAGAAACAAATTACAGTGTAGTTGGTAGTGAAGTCCTCCATCTTTGACAAGTGGCAGTTCTTCATGATGTCTTCCTCAGAATATTCTGCCCTCATCATTACTATCAGTCTCCAACATAAAGTCTCTGATGCTTCATAAGGAATGAACTGCATCAAAGGTTTGTTAGTTACAATTTTTGTAAGGTGTTTCCTTCAGTACTAATTCTCTGGTGCTTGAAGGGTTCAGGTGGTTTTGAAGGCAATCTCACAGTCATTATAATTATGGGTTTCCCATTAATATGAATTTTCTGGTATTTAGTAAGGTGTTGTTTGTGATTAAGATTTATCAAATTAGTTGGTTCTTTGTAGCCTCTGTCCACCCTAACTTATTTATGATGATCATGGATGACCAAAACTGAAGGAGTTTCCAAATTTATTATATTTATCAGTGTATTTTCCATTGTGAATTCTCTGATGACAAATGAGGTATGTCCCATGACTGAAGACTTTTAAATACACATTTCATTTAAAGAGTTTATTTCTAGTATGAATTCTCTGGTGTTGAACAAGGATTCCTGTCTGTCTGAAGGACTTACCACATTTATTATATGCAAAAGGTTTCTTTCCAGGATGAACTCTCTTATGTCTTTCTGTCTGACAGAAAGTTTTCCTGCCTTAATTACATTTACAAATTTCTCTCCAGTATAAATTCTTTGATACTTATTATCTTGCCACTGCTGACTGAATGCCTTTCCACATTCATTACACTCAAAGGATTCCTCACTGATTTGAACTCTGTGAGGATAAATAAGGAATATGTTATGACTAGAAGGATTTTCCACATGTATTACATTGAAAGGGTTTCTCCAGTGTGGTGATGATTCTCCAATTCTCTGGTAAGGGAGAAGGGATCTCCTATGACTGAAGGTTTTTCTACATTCATTACATTCAAAAAGGTTTGTTTCCAGTATGAATTCTCAGATGAGAATATAAGGAATTCCAATGGCTGAAGGTTTTCCCGCATTCATTATATTCAAGGGGTTTCTCAGCAGCATGAATTCTCTGATGCTCAATAAGACTTCCCTTATAGATATAGGCTTTCCCACATTCATTATATTAAAAAGGTTTTTCTTCAGTGTGAATTATTTTATGTTCATTAAGATACCCCTTCAGGTGGAAAGCTTTTCCACAATCACATATGAATTCTATGGTAATCAATAAGGGATATTTTTTAGATGAAGGCTTTTCCAGATTCACTGCATTCAAAGTGTTTATCTCCAGAATGAATTCCCTGTTGTTCAGAAAGGTGTCTTTTTTTGGCTGAATATTTTTCCACTTTCATTACACAAAAAAGATTTTGCTCCAGTGTGAACTCTTTGGTGTGGAATAAGACTAAAATTACTGCTGAAGGTTTTGCCACACTCATTACACTCATAGGGTTTCTCACCAGTATGAATTCTTAGATGCAGATTCAAGCTTGAGTTGCTGTTAAATGCCTTACCACAATAATGACTCTTTTTTTCAGATTTTTCAAGGTAGTGGGGTAAGTGGCTTGCCCAAAGCCACACGGCTAGGTAATTTTCAAGTGTCTGAGGTCAGATTTCAACCCAGGTACTACTGACTCCAAGGCTGGTGTTCTATTCACTGTGCCACCTAGCCACCCCATACAATAATGACTTTTAAAGGATTGCTCTCCAATAATAGTCCTCTTATTTTCTGATAGGATTCTGCTATGGCTTAACCCTTTCACACATTCATATTTATTTCCAGGATGATTTCTCTGGTTTTCAGCAAGATATGAGCTTTTACTGACAGCTTTCCCACGCTGATTATGTTTATGTGGTTTATCTCCAGAATGGATCAAATTGAACAAAGTTATAAGTGAAAGGTTTCTTACTTTAACTCAGAAAGATCCACCTTTTAAAGAATGTACTATTTTTATCCAGGTCTGAAAATGTTTGATGTTGTTTCCTTGTGTACCATAATTTTGATGAATTTTTCCTACAGGAATCTTGTATTTTGGAACAAAGACCGATCCTAACTTGAACTTTCTCCCATTTGAATTACTTTTCTGGAAATGCCTCTGTTTAGCAAGATTTGGGGGAGTTATTATTACTTGTCTGGATTGTTTCTCTTGGTTGTTTTTTCCTCTTCTCTAATTTGTTATCATATCCCCATGTCTTTTCCATCTTGGAATCATTCTTTTTGAATCTTCCTTGGGATGATACTCTTATAAACACTCTGCTTTAGAGTAGACTCCATGGTTTCAGACTTTAGTCTCTTGAATAAAAGAATCTCATCAATTATTCAGTTATCCATTACATGGAGAGGACTTCCAAATTCATATATCCATCTCTAACTTTGCTTCTTAGTTCTATTGCAAATCACCAAATGTCTGGGAATTTTCCATCTCTTTCATCCAATGTGCGTTTCCTTTCCCCAACTGAGAGATCACATCAAGTTTGGACACTGGAAGCCCCAGGAAGACCAGGTTCGCATAGGTCTCCATAATCATATCCCAATAGAATTCCTCTGAGAAGGGTTCAGTCACCCAGATTCCTCCTGGATGAAACCCACAGTTATGTCCTTAAATATCACTGACACCAGGGCTCTGTCTACTGGGAAAGCCTGAAGGCCCTCCCTCCTCATCCTTCATGCTCCTTTCTTGGTGATGGATAGAATCTTGAGGCAATATAGCCACTTCCTCCACTGTAGGGGGCTGTGGCTTTTTCCCAAATTCTGCCACACCAAGTAGGGACTCCAGTCACAGGATCTGTGTCGACCTTAAAGGTCTTGGAAAAGTCTCAGGGAACTGCATCTCAAGATCACCATGGCTGGGGGACCACCAATGTCCAGAGATTACATAAAAACCTCGAATGACTCACTATCCTGCGGCCAGATGGACATATGGCAGAACTGCTTTATAGCTTGAATGTAAATAATAAGCCAACCTAGTCAATGTAGACTAGTTTAGCTCGTGTTTGATGAGTACTCTCAAGCTATTTACTGAGAGGAAACTGGTATGGGGAACAGAGAAATGAAACTGGGCTTAGTCTTGGTTTTAACACCAAATGTAGCAGGATGCTTGAATAAGCCATTTATAGGTTTGGAATTAAGCTTTTTTTATCTGTAAAATACCGAAGACAAATAATACAATCCTCTACTTGAACAAAGTTCTATGTTTCTAAGCATAAGTACATGTGCAACCATCGGAAACAGGAGGTTTAACATAGCTCTAGACCTGAGTTTAAACCTGGCCTCAAATATTTACTAGCTGGCCCATTTACTTTACTGTGTTTGCCTCAGTTTTTTTATTTGTAAAATAAGAACTGTAAAATGAACTGAATAAGGAAATGGCAAATTACTTCAGCATCTTTGCAGAGAAAACTCCAAATGGGTCATGAAGAGATGGACATTATGGAAACATATAAACACAAAAAAATTAATGTGAGCATTTTTTAAATATTTGTGGAATGGATAGGTAAATTAACATATGTTGAGTGGATACTACTATAAAAGAAGTTGGACATATTAACCAATTATGTTTATGACCATTTCCTTTTTTTTAGTTTTTTTTTGTTATTTTAGATTTTTTTTCAAGGCAATGGGGTTACATGGCTTACCCAAGGCCACACAACTAGGTAATTAAGTGTCTGAGGTCAGATTTGACCCCAGGTACTCTGACTCCTGACTCTATTCACTGCACCACCTAGCAGCCCCTGTTATGACCATTTCAAATGAATAGTTCAAAGTTATACTTTAGAGATATGAGTGATTTTTAATTTGAATTGTTGATAGTAGAAATTTTATGATATATTGTTGAGAGTAATTAGCATAAAATAACAGATTATTTTCCTAGTATTTCATATTTTCAGAGAAGTTTCACATATGTAGCAGATTATGATGCTGGAGATTTCTGTCCAAGTGGAAATGAAATGCTACCTGAAGGAAAATGAACTAATGAATCACTATTTCTTCACATTTATCTTCCACACGGCATTCTCTTAGGTGTTCTTAAAGTTAAAGCCATAAATATGCTACCTCATTAAGCATAAGGACCTGCTATGGACATATTCCACTAGTGTCCACTTTCTTTCAGAGATTTAGGGAGATGATGACATAAAGGATCTGCTTACCAGATGGAGCCTGTCAGATTAGCAATTGGAGCAGAGTAAATCTCACTGTTATATTGTTTTTTGAAGCACAAAGGACCCCCTTTATGTTACAAATGTGCATATTTTATGGTCTCCAAAAAAAAAAAAAAAGAAAGAAAGAAACACAGAAGGTTGACTGGTTGTTGCACCTCTAGCTCAGTAGCATTTGCCCCAAGGCACTTTCCTGCTTTCCTTATAATAAGGAACATTAGCAACCAGTGGCTCAGTGAAGACAGTCAAATAAGTCTCTTGGGAACAAGTAGACCACATGAAGTGTGAGCTATTAGACAAAGCAGTGAGATTACTGCCTCAGAAAGGGTTTACCACATATATTACGACATGGATTTTATAGGACTGCCAGCTCACTCAACTTACAAATGTCAAACATGATTTAAAAGGTTATTATACTATCAAGAGGGAAAGAGTATGATTTTCCATCAGTCAAATTTCTATTTCATTGCCACACAGTATTGCATCTCCTCCTGTCCAATATAGCTAAATAACCTACTTTTATTTTTAATAAGTGTGTTATGAACCTCAAATTCAAGAACCATTTTCACTTTATTTGAATTAGAAAATTTGATTTCTTCCCTTCAGATAACATCGTGATAAATATTGGATGCCTGTCTTTGTATTGTAGTTAGAAGATTTTTCTTATGAACTGAGCAGTTCTATTAGCAATGTGTATACTAGAAAGGCACTATATGCACACAAAATAATGTGGTTCTTCTTTTGGATGAAATTCTATGGCTGCGTTATTTCACAAACTAAAATGGTCAAAGTGTTCTAAATATCACACTTTTTTGTATTTTACTGTCATGAATTTCCAACCGAATTTGTTTTTTAGTTCCTTGATCTTTTTGATAATATTTATGTGCTTAGTAATGATGTTTACTGGGCATTGTGCTGATTTTACCCTATAATCATCCTTCAATTTAATATATGACTGAATGAATTTCTAGAGATATAGTTATGTTTCTATTATTTCTAATAAAAGCTTACATTTTGCTTTCCAACATCTTCCCCCAAATTAAGACACAAACTGCTAATTTATTTTAGCACTTCAACTTCTGTTATTTTCCTCATTTAAACATAACACACATGAATAGTTATCATAAACATATAGCATACATACTATTTTCTTCATTAAAAGCACTACATTGGTGGGGGGGAAACCTTTTTTTCAAAGTTAAATTACTTCCTAAAATTGCAGCTGGCCTTCTGGTACCATTTGTTATAAGTAATAGTATTTTTTTCTATTTAAGCTTAAATAGTTAAAATTTGTAAATCCTAGAAAGACTCTACGGACATTTTTTTTTTGTTATGGCAATGGGCTTATGACTTACCCAAGGTCACACAACTAGGTCATTATTAAGTGTCCAAGGCCAAATTTGAGCTCAGGTCCTCCTGACTCCAGGGCTGCTGCTCCCCACTGTGCCACCTAACTGCCCCCCCAGACATTATTTTAATTACTTTTTTAATTTTTAAATTCTAATTGTTATTTTATTTTATTTTTTTCAGTTACATGTAATGAAAGTTTCTCAACATTTATCCACATGGATTTGTAAATTACATAATTTCCTTCCATCCTCTCTTCCCACTCCATTCCCCCTCACTGGAGAATAGTCTGGTGCAGATTGTACATCTACATTTGTGTATAACATGTTTACATCTTAGTCTTTTTCTGTATGAGGAATTTTTTCTGTGTGGAGAATTTTTCTGTATGAGGAATTTTCTGTATGAGTAATTGGGACTAAGGGAAAAGAAAAAGTGGCTTAGGAAGGAAAACCATGACAAATTTAAAAAATGAACAGTGTAAATATTTAGATTCTGTAGTTTTTTGTTTTTGTTTCTTTGTTTGTTTTTACTTTTCCTTTTTCTGGATGTTGATGTTGTTAGCATTATCCATAACAGGTCTCCCAGGGTTGCCCTAGATTTCTGAACAGCTGAAAGGAGCTGCATCCATCGAAGTTGATGAACTCATATTGTTGATATTTATGTGTACAATGTTCTCTTAGTTCTGCTCCCTTCACTCATCATCAGTTCCTGTAATTCTTTCCACACTTCTCCAGATTCCAACCATTAATAGTTTCTTATAGAACCCCACAACATTCCTATGCCATAACTTGTTTAGTCATTTCCCCAATTGATGGGTATTTCTTCAATTTTTAATTCTTTACCATTTTTATGCATTTCTTGAATCTTGTGTTCAAAGTTTGAATTCTCTATTTGGTTCTGGTCTTTTTATTAGGGCATTTTGGAAATCCTCTATTCCATTGAGCATCTATCTTTTTCCCTGACAGAATTTTTCAGGGTAGTAAATTCTTGGTTGTAATTCAAGGCCCTTTGTCTTCTAAAAATATCACATTTCAGGGTCTCCAATCCTTTAATGGTGAAGCTAAGTCTTGTATAATTCTGAATGTATTCCCTTTTAATTTAAATTGCTTCTTTTTTAACAGTATTTTCTCCTTTATTTGAGAATTCTGGAATTTGGCTATGCTAGTCCTTGGAGTTTTTATCCTGGGGACTCTTTCTAGAGTTGTTCTGTATATTCTTTCAATGACTATTTTGTCTTCATGATTTATATATTTGGACAACTGTCCCTGAAAAAAATAGTTTCTAGGCTCTTTTTTTAAAATCTAGGCTTTCTGGTAGGCCAATAATTCATAAATTATTTTTTCCAGCATCTATTTTCAAGGTCATTTGTGTTTTTCCTAAAAGGTACTTTACATTTTCTTCAAATTTGTCAGTCTTTTGATTTTGTTTGATAAATCTTGGTGTCTCAAAAATTCATTAGTTTCTATTTCTCCAATTCTAATTTTTAAGGTTTTATTTTCTTCAGTTACCTTCTGTATTTCCTGTTTATTAATTTTATCTTTTTCTGAGTTGTAATCCCTTTCCAGGGAATACATTGGTCAATTTGAGTTTTAGGTGAGTTACATTCCTTTTCAAGTTGGCCGATTTTATCTTTTGAAGAGTTATTTTTTATTTTTTTTAAAAAGTTGATTTTTTTGGTCATTTTTTCATAATTTTCCTGCATAACTCTCATTTCTTTCTTCTGTTTCTCTTCTTCCTCTCCTCTTTGGTTTTTAAATTATTTTTTAGATCTTCTATAAGGTTTTGGATTTGAGTTCAATTCAGAAGACTACTTTGAGAATTCCAATGAAGGTAACTTGTCACTGCTTTCTTTTTTTTGAAGTGGCATTTTTATTATCTCTATCTGTATAGTAGCTTTCTGTGGTGAGTGTTTTTTTAGTTTGGGTTTTTTTTTGCTCACTTTAATTGTTGATCTCTGCCCCCCAGATATAGGGAATATAATCTCAAGCTTTTTGTGTTGGTGCTGGGTTCTGATCATTGGTTTTTGCTTACCAAAATTTGTCTGTGAAGCCCAGGCTTTGCCTATGCAGAGGCTTGTTTCCTCCTTTATGTCCAAGTTCTGCCTATGCAGTGGTTTATTCCCAACCTAGTACTGTCTTTTGTTCCAGTCTTCCCAGGGTTCAGACTTTGTCTGAGACAGATACTCTCCTTTTTGGTTTCCTATCTACCTGCTGGGACCTATGTTGCTGTTGTCTAGCTGCTGGGACCTGCGCTTTACTATAGCTAAAACCTCCCTCTGGCTTCCTGCTCACCTACCTAGGTTGGTTTTACTTACCCTTTTCCCTCGAAGAGACAGATTCTCACTGAAGATCCTCCATAATGTCTGTCATTGAAAACTTGTTTTGATCTTTTATTGTTGTTGTGGAGCAACAAGACCCACAAAAGTATGGGTGAAACAACATTCCAACTCAAGAAAGCTTAGAACTGCAGAGAAGTTCCGTCTCTTTTGGAAAAAGGATAATGCAGCTCAGCTCAGCAGTCAGGGCAAATCAGCAGGTAACTCCTTGTCCCAGCACAGATTGGCAATCAAGCTTTGGGGTTGCTGGCCCCAGCACTGTAGACAAAATGCTTACCCAAGAATTCCAAACACAAGAGACTCTATTAGGCCAGGCAACCCCAGTGCAGTATTTCAGCACAAGCCCCTGGTGCAACAGGGGAGCCTGAAAAGATGGAGGGCCAAGGATAGAAAGCTAGTGAACAAGCCCCTGCTCTAGTCATAAAAAAGCTTAGAACAATATCCCTTGTCCTTCACAAGTAAGCTCAACTTTAAAAGTGAAGAAATTGATAGGAAAATAAAGAAAAAACATTAAATAAAATCCCTCAACATAGAATGTTACTATGGGGAGAGAGAAGATCAAAGTATAAAAGTCAGAAGAGGACTTAACAATGTGACATCTCACAGAGAAATATGAATGATCTCAGGCTCCAAAATTCCTTCTGGAAGACATCAAAAATATTTTAAAAAACAAATAAGAGAGAAAAAATAAAATTTGGGGTAAGAAATGAGAGTTATGCAAAAGAATCATGGGAAAAAAATCAACAGATTTGAAAAATAAAAGTTACTGAAAAAGCAGAATTAGACAAATGGAAAAGTAGATAAAGTTCACTAAAGAAAATGATTCCTTAAAAATTAAAAGTGATGAGTGGAAGCTAATGATTCTTTGAGAGAAATCAATAATCAATCAAACAAAATGCAAAGAATGAAAAAATAGAAGAAAATTCAAAATAACTTTTTCAAAAATAATTAACCTAGAAAATAGGTTCAGGAGAGATAATTTAAGAATTATTAGACCACCTTAAATTCCTGATGTATATGTATGTATATATATATATATATATATATATATATATATATATATATATATATATTGAATATACATATAGATCTAGATATATATAAATATATATTTATATTATATTTAAATTTGCATTAGTTTGAAAGAACAAATTATCTAGTACTTGAAGAGATCAAAAATGTTTCATGTAAAAGATGATGCATGAGATGCTTCTTGAGGTGGACTTTATGATGTAGAGGTTAGAAACATGCAAGCTCCTGGGTTGTGCGATGGCCATCACAATGGCACTGTGATAGTATGTTGTATGAAAAGAACAGAGATAAGACCAGTTTGGTCCCAATCCCAATGTATGGAAGTGGTAATCTTCCATGAAGTCAATAAGATAGTTAGGAGGAGCATAATATAGGAATTTAAAAGCTAAACAGAAATCATTGCCAGAATTGATAATGAATTATATGATATTTTATATTTCTACAGCTTTCAGGTTCAGTGGGTTGTATTTTATTCTAGATACAATAGAATGTTATCTAGAAATATTAGCAATTGGAATGATGGATGTAACTCCTCTCCTCAGTTAAGAGATCAGGGACATTACTGAATGATGTAAACAATTTTTGTGATTCAATGAAAATATTAATGATATGTATGCATACATTGCTATTAACAACACAATATATTACATACTTAACATATATATATATATACATACATACATACATACATTCATTTGTATGGCCTTCCTTTGTAGACTCATTGAGGGTATTTTCAATATAATTCTATCATCAGATGTTAGAATAGAGATGATATGCATCTCATCTTGTACCCACATGATTTTTGGATTCTAGTAGAATTATAGTTTTTGAAAATTTTTGATATAGCTAAGTTGGAAACTATGAGTATCTGATATAGTAACATCTATAAAATGTGTCAGTTTTAAATTTTTATGAAGCAGTGTTATGACTAGGGAAGAGTATGAAATATTTTTTTTGTGATAATGATCCAGTTTGAGTATAATTTCTATGTTTACTTTTCTAGAGTATTTGGAAGTCTATCTTTGTAATGCAGGCTATTTTCATTTGTATTTATATTATTATTAATATCATTAAAATGATAATTATCATGTTTATATTTGAGTTACAAATATTGGTAATGGATTATGTAATGTGATATATTTCTACAACTCTCAGTTTCACAGTTGAAAAAGTGTTAAAAAGACTGTGAATTGAATTTGCATTTTCTAATCTCTGTGAATTATTATTTAATAGTAAATCTTCCTCATAATAGTAAATCATCATCATCATCATCATCACCACCACCACAAGAACCAAAAAGAAAGATTATTAATTTAACTCTATGTTCCTATCATCATTATCTTTGTCATCATCAATGTATAGAAGTTTTTTTTTCCTCCCACACATATATCATCTTTTAAAATAGGATTATAAATAGGGCTGCATAGAGATCATTGGAAGTATATTTAGCCACAAATATATGTCTTTTCAGTATACTTGTGCATAACGTCTTTGGAATTACCTTAGTCACATAGAAGGCAGATGTAAATCACATAACCTTTTTTGATGTTCAAATTATCTCAATTAACTAAAATACTTACATAAATCATTGAAGTGCTTCAAATTGTCCTTTCCTTCGCTTATTTCCATAGGAATCCCACTTTCCTCCACTTACATAACCAAATATACATATATCATATAACAATTATATAATCATACACAGCATCATTTTTATGTTTTTCCTTCTTATTAAAAATTTTAATATCTTGATATAGGTATATATTTGTTGTTTATATCTGTCTGCTATTATTTTATAAGCTTATTTGTTTTTGTAATATATTCAGAAAAATATAAATTTGAAATGTTGGTTTAAAAGAAAATCCTTTCTTTTTTGTACATATGAAGTCAGGTAAAATGATAGGGATAATTATTTACTCTTTGATATATTCATGCCTTTACTACCAAATGTTTAACTCAGAAAAGACAGAAGGCAATGTGAAAGTTATATTTCTAATGGGAGAAATTTTGTCTATAGATAATTTAAATACAAGTCAGGTGGAAAGGTACTATTGTGCTTAGGAGGCAGCAGCAAGGAAGATGATAATGCACTTTCCTTAATGTCATTTTTCCACTGATAAAATCATATCAGTTTCTGAGGTTAAACCATTTGTCAATGCAAAGTACTTTGGTGAAAGAGCTTTCTTTTCTCTATCAGTTGTTGAAATGCTTTGCTAAGAATATAATTAATATATATCTTCATTAGAAAAAAGATGGACTCATAAATCATGTTTCCATATAAAGCCAATCATAAATGAAACATTTCTTACAATAATATAGTAATGGGAAATTTGGACTTTGGTTTTTCCAATGCCTATGACATTATTTATGATATTACTGAATGGTCTGTAATGACTAGACTATTCTTTTTTTCCAAAGCATTAGTCCGTATGTAGATAATTGCATTTGCACTAATTATGCAGTAGATAAGAGGTCTCTCATTATGATCACTATCAGTTCTACAATACAATTTCTAAGGATTAAAGGATAATATATTTAATGCTTTATCCAATGTTTACAGTATGTAACATACATACTTGACAAATGAGCAAATTTCAAATTTAATTTCTTATTAAATTACTCATATTATAATATAAATATGTCCAAAAAAGAGATTTCGCATCATTCATTCATTCATTCATTCATTCTTCCTCAGCACTTAGAAAAAATGATCAGAATGCTATTCATCCTTTGTTGTCTATTCCCTCTCAAACTACTTCTAGTACTTCAGTTATGCAAAAGAACCATGAAGATATCCTATCAAAAGGGTCATCTGATAGCTTAATACATCACTTGTGAGTTTGAATGACTTATTTAACATTTGAACAATTTAAAATTTAAAACTATATATAAAAACTATATTAGTATGCTGATTTGTGAAAGCATAGCTTTGCAGTTCTATGTAACAAAATAATAAGCTGATATGCTTCTGGAAGGAAAATATTCCTCTTTTAATTACCAGATTTTCTAAGGGTTTAATTTTGACTTGTCTTCCCAACATTTTTTTTTAGTTCCAACTATGCTCCTTTTCCTATTTGAACACTCCTAAGAGCAATTGGGTATTTTCTTCCCTTGATTTCCAATAATTGCTGGCTATTTCTAGCTCTATTTGGTTAAGTTTTAATATTTAATTTTATGTAAAGCATATTAATAGATAGAAAATATTCACTAGGTCATTGCTTTTTTTCACTTGATCTTTGAACAATGACAATAATTATCTGTTGTACTAGCTGCCTTTTTGTTTTTTGACTCAGTTTTTCTTCCCTGATCTTTGAACATGTAGGATGCAAAGTAGACTTGCTTGTTATATCTTTCTTTTTTGAGTACTTTTAAGGAGGTTTTCCCCTTTTATTTGCTTCACATAAAAGTTATTCAAAGTATTGATCCAGTATTTGGCCTTGAGAAAGAAAATAGGTTATAACACTACATTGCTACTTTTTGAAGTTTGAAGAGAGCCGCTCTCTAGTGGTTAAAGGTGGAATTTCAATTTCATAATCCAGGATGAAAAATAACTACCCCTTACCCCTCTTTCCCCTCTGACAATTTGTAAATGTTCCTACTATGGCTTATGATTTGTTCTAAGAACTTTACATTTCACATATATTGATGAATACAGATATTTAATGGAATTTGATTATATGTAATTTTAATTTGATTAAATCAGTGTAATTCAGTGTAATTTAATTATACTAAATTATTTAAAAATGTAGAAAATTGCAACATTAAAAATGCATACATATTTAGGTCTAAGAAAAAATCCAAGACACTTAATGTTGTCTAGATGCCTAAATGATTTTAAAGTTTTTTTTTATTTTTAAAAGGCTTTTCTAATAGCCTCTTGTCATACAAAATTTGCTTTTTTAAAACAAAAAAAAAGGATAGGGACTGTCATTTATCTTTATTTGTCTTATTAGCACTTAAGATTGTACCCTAAACATAGAAGGTTCTTAATGAATGTTTATTAGTTGGTAAAAATTTGTTCAATAATGTTCATATTCTCTCTGAAATCTAATGCTTTTTTGTAGAAAATGCACATCCATATTCAAACAAAATTTTTATTCTAATTTTAAATAGTTTTGTTATTCATGACTTTCAGATGTTTTATATAAATAACACTAATATTTCATTTAAAGGAATTTATTTTGGATTACAGCTTTATCATGAAGTATAGATGTAAATTTAGGAAAGTTACTTAACTTCAATTTCTTTATCAATAAAGAGTTGAATGAACTAATCTTTAACTTCATTGTAATCCAATGTTGTTATTATTGCATTTTGTTATTTAAAATGTATTTAAGACTATCTCCTTTATTGTTTCTCCTTTTCTAAAAATTGAATGACTCCTTTATCATGGTAAAATTCAAAAATCCCTTAATTTATCAATATTTCTACCCAGAATTTGGAAAAATTCTGTTAGAGTATATTCTCAACTTTAAAGATACGCTTAAAGAATATATTTTCTTCCCCATCCTCCAAATACTATTTCTACTTCTGATTTTTATTTCATTTTAAATAAATATTTTATTTCTTTGTTCTTATTGACTTTATAGCCTGCTTTACCAGTATGTTTATTATCAATAATTGATTATTAAGTGACTTCATGAATGTCAGTTTCTTCCCTTTAAACAAAATTTAATTCTTGCCTTGGGCTGTTTGGGGAAGAAGAGTTTCAAGAAGATGCACAAAAAGGAAAAAAATCTTTGCTTTATTGGGAGGTAACTGAAATTTTATTTCTCTTCCTCAAACATTTAATCTTTTCTCAATTATGTGTAAATAAATGTTAGAATTATTTTTTAAAATTTGAGTTCCAAATTGTATCACCACCTTCGTTCTTGAGGAGGCAAGCTATTATAAATATATATTTATATGTATATATATATATATATATATATAGTGTGTGTGTGGGTGTGTGTGTGTGTTTGTATGTATGTATATATACCCAGATATACACACATATATGTATATATATTCTTGCAAAACATATCCATATGACTCATATTGCAAAAGAAAATAGAATAAAAAGAAAAAATGGTAAAAAAAACTTGCATTTAGACTTCTAAGACTAAGGCAGAATATATAAAAAACTGTAGCTTTATAATACTAAATTTATTCTAATAATATTAATTTATTCAACTATAATTTTAATTGAAGAGGATATTGATAGAAAATAAATAAATAAGGTAAAAAAAGTGAATAATAATCACACAAAAGGTGAATATTACATATTTGAAGTCTTTGGAAATGTAGCTAAACACAGTAACAGTAGTGTTGTAATCAACAATAAATAAATAATTATAAATGTAAATATACATATACATGTAAATGTAAATGTACATATAAATATAAGTATAAATATGATCATAAATATAAATATAAATCAATCTAGCATCAGTATATTTGTTCAAATGAATGAGAGCAAAGCCCTCTCTTAAATACTCAGTTCCTGAGGATTTTTCCTTGAACTATCTCATTTGGTCAAGAACTAACTACACTTTATAGATTTCATTCATGCTGTTTTTATTGAAAGTTCCTGGTATGCAGTTTATTATGCTGGGGAATAAAGATGATACAAATTTGAATTAGACTAAAACCTTCACTTAACAAAAGCAACATAATAGAGGATAAAGAGCTATAATAAAAGTATCATAATATAATATGTAATGAAATAGATACATAAGAGAAAATATCTTTGGATTTCAGAGGAACAAAAGCAAAAATCCTTTCAACCTATTGCAGAGAATATCATTAGAGAAGATTTCAAAACTATTTAAGTAATTTTCTTTATTCTGCATTATATGTATTATTTTGCTGCTCCTTTAAAATATAAGCTTAGGTGTATTCATGGGCAATATAAATTTATGCAAAACTGAAGCTGCAATAATAATAATTACACCAGGAACCTCTCATTTTATAATGTACTATCACATAAAATTCAGTATATCACCAAAGTGGTTCTAAATTTTATTTTTTCTAATATTAGATTGAACAAAGAGAAATCATCATTTATCTGAAGATTTTTTCATGGTAATACAGAATTGTTCGTACTGCTGCTACTCATGATCAATTTGTCCTAAACCACACAATACCATTCATGCTGTCAGGAAAACAAGCATGAATAAGATGCAAATACTACATAGTTATTTAATCTAGTAATGTAAATAATCAGGGATATAATCATTATAACATGAGACAGATCATGCATAATC
This sequence comes from Macrotis lagotis, assembly GCF_037893015.1. Taxonomy (NCBI): domain Eukaryota; kingdom Metazoa; phylum Chordata; class Mammalia; order Peramelemorphia; family Peramelidae; genus Macrotis; species Macrotis lagotis. The sequence continues at coordinate 199,337,027 of NC_133663.1, forward strand.
CATTAGAAAGTTTAAAATAAAAAAAAGTGTTAAAAGATTTCATAGGAAGTTTTGACCACAACAAATAGGAAGGGGAGATTTGTTCTTTAAATGTTTTACTTGGGGATGGAAGATTCTTCTGACTCAAGATCTTGGCATACATTGAGGTCCATGTAGTGACTGGCCTGTGATGAATTTATTGCACTAGATCAGCTAAGAGTATACTCCTAATTTATGCCTTCTGTAATTTACTATTCCTTCCTCTCTGAAGTAAATTGAGGCATTTCTGAAAAGAATTAAAGATCTAATAAATGAAAAAGAATGAATATGTAGGAGATAAGTGTAAATAAAAAAAGATAGGTTTGAATTTTACCTTAGGAAGTATCAGATTTCAGGGAGAATATGAACATTATTGAAGATAGTCACTCTATGAAGGTGAATTACCTATTCTACTTCTAATTAAAGCTGATAATGAATTTGTAGGTAGAACTAAATTTATCAGATAAATATGTGTTGCTTTAACTTGTAAATATATTTCTTAATCATTTTAGATGATATTGCTGAAAATTAGTTATAATTTCTTGTTGTTTTAAATGATTTAGGCTCAATTGTGGCTTGTGAAAGGACTAGAAAATGTGGATGTGTTTGAGATTTTCCAAACTTTGTGCGTTATTTTAAAGTTGTTTTGTTGAATCCGAAACATAGGACATTTTCCATTAATTTTTATAGCCCTGTGCAATTTTAAGGAAATTCAAACCATATGTCTATTTTGCTTATTATAAATTCAGATTGATTTGTATAACAAACATTGGTGTTTCACTCAGTAATTAAATTTAGGGTGATATTGATGATTCATAGTCTTTTATGCTATATTCCTAAATCATCCCACCTTCAGTGCCAGAAGCTCTTTAGAAGAACTGAAGAGAAATATTGAGAAAAAGTCAGACATATCCAAGAAACATAATTTATTGGTGAGTGTGGGTGCTTCTCCCTATCCTCAAGCCATGGATAGTGAAAATAGCATTTTTATTTAGTAAACCTAAACTGTTAGCTGTCAGTACTAATTAAGGTCAGCTTATTCTGGAAAAACAGACTTATTGAAAGATACTGGAAGTACAGATTCAGTGACAGAAAAACAGAATCTTGCAAAGGCAACATAATATAATCAATAGAATGCTTCAATATTCCTTCATAACCCCCCCAAATTATCTTCAAATCCTACCTTAGACATTTATCTTGAAATTCCCTTTTTACCTATAAGAAGGTCAGTTTCTTCATATCCTGATAAAGGATAAGAGCTCTTATCTCACTTGATTGTTGTAGAATCAAATGAAATAATGAAGACAAAGCATTTTTCTAGTTTTTCCAACTTCAAATGCTATGGAATTTTGAGTTATTGTTGTTGTTGCTATCATTATTATTATTATTATTATTATTATTATTATTAAGTTAAGCTGTATTAATTTTCTTTCAGAGATGTATTGATAAATATAAAGAATACATAAATATTAAAATAATACATCATTTCATTTAATATCATTTGCATTACATTTTTTCAAATGTCATCTGTATTTTACAGTTTCTTCCTAACCAGTGACCCATCTCTTGATACAAATAAAAGTGAGGGAAAAAACAATATCTCAGTGAATCCATTCAACATATTAATTATTTCTGACAGCATATTCAATATTCCACTCTTACAGTCCTTGGTTTGGCAAAGAATAGATTTTTTACATCCCTCTCTTAGGTCAAACACATAGTACTTAAATTCATAGTTTTCGGCATAACTTTTGAATAGTTTCACTATTATCAGATTTGAGCTATGTTTTAAAAAATTAAAAAATATTACTAACAAGACTTTTAAATTTAAGCAGCTGGCCAACAAGTCTGGAAGAACAGACTTTGAGAAAGTCACATTACTACATTTGGATACTGTTAAATGAGTCAAGGTTTCAGCAAAGCAACTAAAGTGTTCTAAATGATTGAATAAGTGAGTCATAAAGAAAGCTTACATTGTTCTTCTTTGCTCTCAAGAAAACGTTAATGATACATGCTGGCAATTCTGTTGAGTATTGTCTGTTCCCAAATATTTATTTTTTTTTTCCCACAAAATCCCTAGACTTCCTCCTAGGCTTTTTTAAAAGCTAGGAACTTCCTCTTTTGAATCTACCTGCATGAACGCAGGTAAAGATATTACCGGAGATATTAACTATAAAAGTATTGAATTAGATTATCTCTAAGACAGCATTTAGCTCCCAAAATCCATGAATCTCTTGGAGTATACTAACTAACCATAGGAGTAAGTAAGACAACTTGTCCTGAAGATTAGAGATTAGATATATCTTTTGAGTTGTTATTTTGTACAATGAAATAAATGATGAGAAGAAGAGTGTATGGCTTCTTTTCCTAAATTACCATTAATACATTTAATTAATACTTTAATACTACATTTGAGATTATTGCTTGATAGCTGGAAATTAGTCTAACTGATGGGGGATGGAGTCTGATCCAAAACTCAGGCCAATCTTTCCTTAACCCTGATGGCTATATTCATCCTAAAATTCTGACAATGAATTAATTCTAAGGAATGAATAGCTATTATCTGGAAATGTTTAACTAGAAAGTTAATAATGTCCTGAATATATTTACTAGACTGGCATTTTTCTTATCAGTAATAAATTGCCACAGCAAGGGAGCCTTGGCTTGACTTACAAGTACTAATGCTGACCCTTTTTATTTTGTATCTTGGAGCTTTCAAAGAGATTGCTGTTGAAATTAAAAAAAAAACTAAACATATAACTCCAAATCTTAAGTAAGGTTGGAACCAAGTAATATCTTTGGAGCAGCATATTTTACCACTAAATCCTTTAAATTAAAAGGAAAAATAAATACTATATGAAAAATAGAAATCAACAAAGAAAGAATTAGTTTGCTTTGAAATTTCCAAGTCAAAGAACCATTTATGATTGGATAGTTTTGAAAGCATTTATTTCAGTATTAAAGCACAGTAACAAACGCCACCATTTTAAATTAATTTATTTACTGCACATTGTATAAGTGTGAGATTTAAAATTGTTTATTATTCAGGTAATCTTTTAAAATTGAGCATTGTCTTTGTTTAAATTGTTGCTGTGTTGAAACAAGAATAAAGCTAATGGCATGAATCAAGAAGGCCTGTTTGGTTTATATGTCATTGCTAAAAATAGAACCAAAGAGTATATTTAACCAATATATATTGCTTGCTCTTATGTTCCAAAAGATGAGAATTTAGTTTGCTGAAGTTTATCACCTGATCAGAACTATTAACTAGTAAAAAAGTTTATTTAGTACTGTTAGATCACAGTGTGAAATGTAACTTACATGTGAAATAAGTCCATTTATTTATTATTGTAATCAAGCCAAAGACCTTAATTAAAACAAATATTCGAGAAACTAACCTTGAGAATAGATGAATAAATGGAATGTAAATTCCCAAATTTGGTGATTGTTCTGTTGTTTTAAGCTGAGTCTTTAATCATGATAAATATATATATAATGTTTGAGAGAGATATTATATATATAATATTGAGAAAGATGCACACAGTATTAATGTAAAGAATAAATAAGCTTAGATTAGCCATTATTGTTAAAAAAAAAAAGTATATAGTTTTCAAAAATGTTACAGAAAAATTTTGATTTTCTTAAACTGAGGAGGTGATGATTGTTCAAATTTTCATTGTATTCTTTCTTATTTTAAAGTGATATCAAAATAACTAAGATTTGGAGATTTTTCCAATTCTTTTTTAGTAAAAACCAGTTGAAAATATTTTGTTATAATTAAAGCAAATAGAATGAAATAATTCCCTGAGTGAACAGCTTCAAATTGCTTTTATGTGTGTCATCAGGGATATGAATTAAGTCAAGACAATTTAATTACAGCAATGTCTTTGTACTATTTTAGATATACCTTTTTTGCTCTATTTTACTCTTTTTCTTATCAGATGTTTTAGAATTCCTTTTAAGAAGAAATTGCATTTTGAGGATAAGAATGCATTGTGCAGTCCAATAAAACATGTGTATCATTTTTCATTAAACAATATTATAGTGAAGACAAAAATAATTTGCAAATATATAGTAATTTTAAGATTTATAAACTTCTATCCTTATTCCATTGTGAAATAAATATTTTTATGTATTACAATGATGATGATTTATGTATTACAATGATAATGTCCTTGATTTATTAAATATAACATAAATTGCTTCTGAACAGAGACTTTAATTTTTGTCTTTATATTCCCAAGCACAGTGCCTTGAACAGAGTATGAACCTAATGAATGTTTGTTGAATTGGAATTCAATTTCAGTTATATCAATATGCATAGTAAATAAATATCTAAGGCTGAATTCACATGCAGTTTGCTTAGCTAAAAGTTTGGTCCTCTATTCATTATTTCATCTTGCTTTTTCAATTAAGATATAGTTTTACAAATTCCAAGTGGATTTTGGAATAGTTTTATAGTCTTAGAAAGGTCTTAGAAATTGTTCAGTTTCTAGGTCAGTCCGGAAAATAATTATTTAATACAGCATGCAACAAAATTATTTAACTTTAAAAGCCATACTTCAAAAGTGGTAACCAGATACAATTTTTTTATCTTTAAGGGGGAAAAAAGATAGGATTGAGAGAACATAGAAAAAGAAGAATTTTTTTGTAGGGCATTTTTTTTTCCATAGGTTCCTAATTCAATGATGGTTACTACAGTTCTCCTAAAAGGACTGAAATTTTTTTCTGGATTAACTCAGAGAATCTTTTTATCTATGTCCAATGCATTTTTCAAGTCACTTCCCTGCCAGTTATCTCCATTTCATTTTTCATTTAAACTGAAGTATTCCTCAACAGAGTTTGAATGTGTGTTGAACTGTACTTTTTGTAAAGCTTGAGAAAATTCCCTATCCATATGTCTCCCTTAGTCTGTCCTACATGAATGGGAATTAAATTTCTTAAGTCTTAAATTTATTTTATTGTAATTTTCAAGTTACTGTGATAGTAAACCAGAACCAAACATGAACAGAAAGAAGAAAGTATTTACTTCCTAGGAAGGGAAAACTAAACAAAAATTACTAGACAGTAGATTGAAATTGATAAGTACAACATTAACATAAAACAAACTTTATTAATATTTAGAATACAAAACAGTTTAAAAAAAAGTTTCTTGGTTCCAAGACTAGGGAGGGAAGAGCATCACTTGGCACATCAAGAAATATATTTATTTGACAAATACCTGTGTAAATATATATCATTTTTTGTAGGCATTTGCACTATATGCAAAATGCATTGCTATGATAGATTTACAGCTAGTGAGTAACTGGCTTCAGGGAAGGAAATAGTATGTTTGGAGAAAAGAAAGGAGTCTAATTTGTTGTTATTCTTGGAGATCTGAAACAGGGTAGATTCTGGTCAACCTTTTTTAATAAATATATGATTTGAAATTAGATTTTCCCTTTCCCCTCACCACCCATTCATTCATCTCTCTCTCTCTCTCCCTCTCCCACTCCCTCTCCCTCTCCAGCTCTCTCCTCCTCTCTCATTATTAAAATTTTTTATTCTTTCATTTTCAGTATAAAGATCAACCTCATTGATGGGGAATGGAGGGTAGGAAGGACAATCATAAGTAAGATAGTTGTTCTTTATTTAATCTTCCACTTTCTCCCAAGTGTAATAATGTTAAGCACTTGTAAAACATCATACCCTGTTTATAATTATTACATATATATCCTTTCTCATTTGGCTCCCTTCTATTCTCCATGTATGATTCCAAAAATTCTCACCCACTTCATTTGTTGTGTGCATATTTTGTGTCAGGATGCACACTTCATGATTGTATTTGAACATCCTATTGCAAATTATATCAATATTCTATTTCATTAAATGCCTTTTCTTTGAACTAATTGTATTATTTAACTAGACAAATAAGTAAGCAAATCATTTGAGACTCATGAGTCCCAAATTCACCAAGAATCTTGAACCTGTAGTAGTCATTCTTAGTATACCACATTTGATACTCATTTTTTATTAAGGAAAGTTAAATAAGTGATTAATTTTTTTATATAGTCTAAGAAAGACATGCAATTTAGCACATTCTTCCATCTTCTTATTTTTTTTTTTTTGCAAGGCAGTGGAGTTAAATGACTTGCCCAAGATTGCATACCTTTGGAGTATGGCTTTTAAAGTTAAATAATTTTATTGCATGCTTGATTAAATGATTTTTTTCTGCACTGACCTAGAAACTGAACAATGTCTAACACCTTCTCTGGTTCCAAACAATTTATAAAATTACATTAAGTGTCTGAGGCTCAATTTGAACTCAGGTTGTCCTGACTACAGAGCAGGTGATCTATACACTGCACCACCTAACTGCCCCTTTCTTCTTCATCTTAATCATCAATATTTCTTAAAGAAGTACAAAGTGATTCACAATTATCTTTCATTGATCATCATGAGCAAGATATGTGTCTTCTATTTCCCCATGGTCACACAGTTATTAAGTGTTAGAGACAGGTTTTGAATCTTCTAATTCTTCTAAATCTAAGTTCAGAGTTCAATCTGATATGTCATACTGTTAATATAAATGAAGATTTGAAAAGGAATTATGGGGAAATAGTATGCATGTATATATGTATGTGTGTTTAAGCAAATATCTGATAATATAATATATCTGAAGTGCAGCATTTATTAAGTTTTATACTGTAGTAATCAGAGGTAAGGATATCAAAAAGATTAACTTGGATGATTGACTAAAATGATTGAACTTTAACCTATAGATATCTTCAACTCTATACATGTAGGTTACATGTGTATATTGATATGCATGCATACATGTGTGTGCATGCATACATTTGGTAATCAAATGTGTCTGAAGTGGAACAATAATTTAGTGTTGTAATGGGAGGTAAGGTTGTCAAAATAGGTTAGGGTTAGATTGTTGATTGCCTTGGATGACTGATTAATATGACTGAACTTTAACTTATAGATAACTACATTTACATATTTTGATGAAGAATGAAAGTTGTTTCAAAATACTATTTCTTGAACAGTTATTTTAAAAATAATTGAGATTTCCAATAAAAAAGAGTGATATGTAATTTTATTTCTAAATATCCAAGTGAAACTAGTTTCATTTTTTTTAAAATGGTGAATCTAATGATCAAAATTCTATATGGTTCAGTCTGGATCACTCCATGTCAAGAGAGTAAGCTTTATTTTAGATCATGCTCAAATAAGCACTTGAAACTGAAAGGAGACTAGCCTGAGACTTTGGGAATTTATCTTTATTTCACTTTTTCAAAGATTCAGTAGGTGATTTTAAAAGGAATGAGATTTTTTTCTTTTTAGATTAATTTTTGCTTCTATGTCCCACTCTCACCCCACTTAAACTCTTTATAAATATCTCTCAAATTTTAAACTTTAAAAAAAAGAAAATGCTAAGTGACAATAGCTAGATGTGTCTAGTTGATTTTATTTTGTTGTTTATTGCCTTAGGGAGCCTATTTAATGAGTTGATGTGAAGCCTTTTATTGTTTATTAATGATGACATTTTGAGGACACTTGCAGTTGGTAAAATGGAGAACAGTAAAGATGTGTGGTTTCCTAGATGTGGTTTGTATGCTTGACAATGTTATATCAAAATTTTATGCATAATCAGATTACTTTTAACATGTTATTTGGAAATTAGGAGGACAACAAGAAGAAGAAAAGTAGAAAAGAACTCAAAAAGATCTTGATAACAAATTCTTTCCACCAATAGACAAAGCAAAATCAAATTCTTACCAAAATGGCATAGTTTTAAATGATTCCCCAATTGACAAATAGTCAAAGGATATGCAAAGGCAATTTACAGATGAGGAAATCAAAGTGATCAATAGCCATATGAAAAATAGCTCTAAATCACTACTTATTAGAGAAATGCAAATTAAAGTATCTCTGAGATACCACCTCACACCTCTTAGACTGGCCAATATGACCCTTCCATTCTTGGAAGGGATATGGGAAATCTGGGATACTAATACATTGTTGGTGGAGCTGTGAACTGATCCAACCTTTCTGGAGAGCAATTTGGAATTATACCAAAAGGACAATAAAAATGTGTATACACTTTGATTCAACAGGACCACTATTCTTTTTTCTTTTTAGATTTTTGCAAGGCAATGGGGTTAAGTGGCTTGCCCAAGGCCACACAACTAGGTAACTATTAAGTGTCTGAGGTCGGATTTGAACTCAGGTACTCCTAATTCCAGGGCCGGTGCTCTATCCACTGTGCCACCTAACTTCCCCAAACAGGACCACTATTGGGTCTATATCCTGAAGAGTTCATGAAAAGGGTAAAAACTTCACTTGTATGAAAATATTCATAGCAACCCTGTTTGTGGTGGTAATGAGTTGGAAATTGAGGGGATGTCCATCAACTGGGGAATGGCTGAACAAATTGTGGTATATGTATGTTATGGAACACTATTATTCTGTTAGAAACCAGGAGGGATGGGATTTCAGGGAAGCCTGGAAAGACTTGCATAAACTGATGCTGAGTGAGATGAGCAGAACCATAAGAACAATGCACACCCTAAAATCAACATGGGGTGATGATCAACTTTGATGGATTTGCTCACTCTATTAGTGCAATAATCAGGGACAATTTTAGGGGATCTGTGATGGAGAATAACATCTGTGTCCAGAGAAAGAACTGTGGAGTTTAAATAAAGACCAAAGATTATTATCTTCAATTTTTCAAAAAGTTGTCTTATGTACTACATAATTTTGCTATCTCTAATAGTTAATTTTTTCCTCAAGGATATGTTTTTTTTCTCTCTCAGCACATTCAATTTTGATCAATACATATATTTGAAACAATGTGAAGATTATCAGATTGCCTTTTGTGGGGGGAGTGGAGAGTGGAGGGAGGGAGAAAATTGTAAAATTCAAAACCTTACAAAAATGATTGATAGAAATTACTATTGTATATAACTGGGAAAACAGATAAAAATTTTTATATAATTTAAAAATGGCAGAGTTTTGAATGTATTTCTAAGAGGAGATAGAAACGACACTAGAGAGAACAAAGGTAGGAAAAACAGCTATGCCCAAAGAGACATAATTATGACAATGTTGAAGAATTCAATTCATAAGGTATCTAAATCAGTAGAGGAAACCAAATGTGCAGGAAAACACACCCTCTTAATTCTAAAAAGAATGAACTAAGAAAATATATCCATCTCCTCACAATCAAAACTTTGCATGTGCATAAACACATGCATGCATACTTTCCTTCTTATATATTAATTTTAGAGGAATTATGTGTGAATGAATGAATGTAGGCATTCATCCATGCATTTGTGCATGTTTATGATATTCTTGATGCAGTATAGCCAGGGTATATCTTAAGGAGATACTTGAATAATACAGCTATACCATGAGTTAAATATACCCAAAGTTAAATAGACCCAAAATTAAATAGGAAGATAAGAGCATGCTAAATTTCATTTGTAAATTATAATGTTTGTTTAATCAGACCAAAGTATTTTATTATCTACAACTAAAACCCATTCTTTTAATAGCAATATTCTAACTGGATCGCATACAACAATAATGAGTGTGGTGAAACTTTAGGTTCTGTGAAACATTACAATTGATTATTCATAAGGTAATGATGGAATGAATCATGATGGATTTGAACTGGTTTTAACTAATGACTAATAGGAAGCTTTAATCAAAAACCAGAATAAAGGGCATTATCAAATTTAAAAAAAATTAATAGTTTTGATTATAGTCCCTCTTGAGGGTGGGACTAATTTGGAATGCTCATTAAATATGATAATATTTGTAAAAATATTTAGTACAGTGTATAGAAAATGGTAGGCACTTTATAAATGTCTGTTTCCTTCTTCTATGCCCCAATGTGACTTGTCAGGGGAGAATTGGATCTGGTGAATGGATAGATATCAATACTATTGATTATATTGTTGGAAAGAGAAAGGGATACAGGAAAGGAGATGAGAAGATGACAAAGAGTAACCACCTAAAGTGTAAGTAAGTTATGCTGTACTCTGATGTTGAGGAAGAGGATATGGGGAGCAGTGTTTTTACTATATGAAAGTGAAACTTTCCTCATGTCCAAAATACCATGTGTCATAGATTGCCTGTATCAAATTCTTCTATTGGTTTTCTTTCTCATAATCTGAGCCATTATGAATCAGTTCCATTTTTTAATGGAAAAGGAGATTCTTTTTTTCACTATACTTGTACTGGAATGATTTTTTTAACCATTTCTTTCACCTCTAAAGACTGACAGCATATCATAGTTGACATGGAGCTGGCCTCTGAGACATGGGATTTCAAATCTAATTTCAGACATATATATGTATGCATGTATACACACACGTATATATGTCTCCTTAATTGTAAGTCATTAAATTTCTCAGGGCCTAGACAACTTTCAGAAATGAAAAGTTACAGAAAATTTGCTTTTTTTGCATTAATGGAAGTGTCTTTTGTCCAAGAATTGTCTACAGTGATGAAATTATATATTATTATATATCCAATCAAGAAACCCCGACAGATATTCCTCAGAGTTTTATTTTTCCTTCTCCTCTTTCTTACTCCACTAACTTGTATTTGTTTGATAGCTTTGTGTAATATGACAGGTTTCTTGGTGAAATACAGATTAGTAGGTCATTGGTGGTGTTCAAAAGAGTGAAAATTATTCTTAAGTGTGGCAGAAAACATTGATATAAGCAATTTTTCAGAAACTTTTAAAATGAATAATGCCCTAGTAAGACAGCAACAGTGGCAGATGTGGCAATTATTTGTCCCTATAAGTCAGATTTACTTGATAGACTAAAAAAACTTTTTTTGTGTTTTGTAGGTTTTTGCAAGGCAAATGGGGTTAAGTGGCTTGCCCAAGGCCACACAGCTAGGTACTTATTAAGTGTCGGAGACTGGATTTGAACCCAGGTACTCCTGACTCCAGGGCCAGTGCTTTATCCACTATGCCAGCTAGCCGCACTGCCCAAAAATTTTTTATCATCCAAACAGAAAAAAACATTCCCTGAGGGCATTATATCAGGATTTACTGGCCAGATTTCTATGTTTGAGATTCTCTTTTTCATTAAATTTTACATTTTAAAGCCTAAATCAGAAGATTACAAGTTTATGAGATACTAAACATACCCTCACAAAATAAAAGTGTTAAAATTGAAATAACAAATTCTTATTTGCTTGGCAGAATACTGAAACTGAAATAGGTCATTGACTTAGTTTCTATTTTGTATGGTAACAGATAACATAATTTCTCAGTATTTTTATGATCTGAGAAACCAAGATCTCTTGATGGAAGCTCTCTGTTTGTTTCTGAATAAGAAACTGAGAGTAGAAAAGGAATTCTAATTTTTTCATATGTTTCAGCATTTCTGTTAGCCTAGGGTAATCTTTATCAGTAAGAATGTGATAACTTGGCACATTTTGCAACATTGTTTCATCATTCTCTAGCTCTTCTGTTCAGCTTGATTCAATTATTGAAGAAGTGTCACTTCTTAACTGATTTACAGGTTTGTTAATTACTGGTCTGTGTGGGTTAAATAACATAATTGGATTGATGTTGTAAATGAAAAAAGGAATAAATTGTTCCTTTTTCTGAAGATACACTAACACTTTTTAGCCACTAAAATGTCAGTCTTTTATAAATAATAATAATTATATATATGTATATATATATATATATATATATATATATATATATATAAAACCTAGTAAATAGTAAATATGTGAAATAAAATGTACAATTTCCTCTTTACAAAGTCTTATGTTTGGAGAAGCTTCCAAGAGTTCTTTGAAAATTTTCTTTTGTTCTAAAAACTCAAAAATTAATTTTATAAAATTGGAACTATTCTCAAAATGGTGCAGTGACTGGAAAACAGCCTTTACTGTTTCTTAATTTATTGTATTATCACAGTTATAACCATAGGATCTTTTCCCTCGACTAGGTCATCTCATTCATTTCTTTGTGTTCAGTTATTTCTTTGTAGGTTATTCTCAGATCCATACATTCAGATCTAGTTTTAGCTCTATCATATTCCCAACCTCTCTCTGTTGTATTAAACTGGATGCCCTGTAAACATCTCACACTCAATATTACCAAAACAAGTTTATCCCCATCCAAGCTTCACTCCTTTTCAAAACTTCCCTCTTTGTTACCCTAGCTTTTGACTTCATTTTCATTCTCAACTCTTTCCTCCCACTCACCTCACATATCAAATAAGTCGCCTTCACAGTACCTCATGTGTCTCCTTCACATCACTCACAGAATTGCCACCTCATTTCAGGCTTTCATCACCTATCCCTTGGAGATTATAGACTCATAATTTCTCTCCATTTTTCAAATCTTTCTCCATTCTAATAAATCCTCTACTGTTATAAAAGTGATTTTCTTACAATTTTAAGTCCATTTATTTTGTTCTACTTAATGAACTCCAGTGGCTTACTATTATTTCTACTATCAAAGATGAGCACCTATTCTAAAAATGTAAAGCTTTCCTAACTTTCTACTACCCTTTACTATTCTCTCCTCACTGGATCTTTAAGCCACACTAGACTACTTACTGTACCAAAATATCACCCTATTATCTTCCATTTCCATGATGTTGAGCTGACTGTTTCCTATGTCTATAATGCACCTTGATTTTTCTAACTTCCTTAAATGTAATCTGCAGGAGATTTTTTGAGAACCATATAACTGCAAATGCCTTCCTTTCTGAGATTATCTTCCACTTTGCAGAAATCTCATATGTGCATAATTATTTAAATATCTTACCCCATTAATATGTTAACTCTTAAAGAAAAGGAAATGTCTCAACTTTGATTTGTATCTCCAACCATTAATACAGTGTCTGACATGTTATATGCATTCAAAATAAATGCTTTTTTTACTGACTTATGGTCTCATAAATGAGTCTATGAATTTATTTTACTTATAGGTATTATATCATCAAGCAATTATGTCATTGTTAAATAATTAAGCTAATCTTTACTTTGCAGTAGATCCTGAGTTTACATATATTAATCAAACAAATCAAATGGATTTTATAAAGTAATATTATACAAGTAATTCTGATATCTATTTCTATCATCTTTGAAATTCACCATTGAACTTTCATATTGAAACTATTCTTGTTTTCTCCAGGTTTTTTTTAGGGTTTTGTAAGGCAAATGGGTTTTAAGTGGCTTGCCCAAAGCCACACAGCTAGGTAATTATTAAGTGTCTGAGACCAGATTTTAACCCAGGTATGCCTGACTCCAAGGCCAGGGCTTTATCTACTACACCACCTAACTGCCCCTCCAGGTTTTTCTTTTTAACAATTTTGTCAAAAGTTTTGAGTTCCAAATCCTATTTTTCCCACTTACCTCCTTCCCTGAGACATTAAGGAATCAGTTATAAGCTTTCCATGTGCAATTATGCAAATAATTTTCCATATTAGTCATTTTGTACAAGAAGAATCAAATAAAAGAAAGAAAGTGAAAAAATCACATGGCTTAGGCTGTTTTCAAACATCAGATCTTTCTGTGGAGGCAGATAGTATTCAGTATGAGTGTGATTGTTTTAGATCATTGTATTGCATTCAAAGTTCTTCAGTGAAGAATATTACTATTACTGCTTATAATGTTCCACTGGTTCTGTTCACTAAGTAAGTCTTTACATTTTTTTCTGAAATTGTTTGTTTGTTGTTGTTTGTTACTTTTTTTTATCATTTTTTTATTTTTCCAAATACATGAAAAGATAGTTTTCAGTTTACATTCATTTGTAAGCTTTTAAGTTTCATATTTTTCCTACTTTCTTCCCTTCTCTCCCCTATCTCCATGGCAGTGAGCAATCTGATATAGGCTGTACAATCATGTCTAACATAGGTCTATATTGGTCATTTGTGTAAGAAATAATGGGGAAAACATGAGAAATAAAGAAAAATACATAAAAGAAAATTTTAAAATGAGCATAGTGTGTTTTGTTCTGCATTCAGACTCCATTATTTTTTGCTCTGGAGGTGGATGACATTTTCCATAATAGGTATCATAGGACCGTCCTTGATCACTGAACTGTTGAGAAAAATTGCATAAATAATAGTTGATTATCTTGCAATGTTACTATTAATATGTACAATGTTCTCCTTGTTCAACTCATTTCACTCAGTGTCAAAAAATGGATCATTTTTTAAATTTAGAAGTTAAGAAATCCAGGTACCATTTTATGATTGTATCTATGATTAAGAAATTCTTAACTAAACAATGGAAAAAATTAAAAGATAATATATTTAATGTTGCCTCATAAAATTAAAATGGTTGTACAGAAATTAAATCAGTAAAGAAAGAACTGGAAGCTAAAAAAGAAGAGAGAAAATATTTGCCTCAGATAATACTGATAAGAATATGATATACAAAATATACAAGAAATTCCTATAAATGTATAAAACTCAAGAATTATCCTCCAATATGTAGACAATTGAATAAACATGCTGATGGAGAGAAGCCAGAAAATTTCTTAAGTTCTTCCTGACTACCTTTAGAAACAACATTAATCAAGTAAACAGATTTTTGGAGCAACAAAATTCACATGCAGAAAAGAAAGGAACAAAAAAAGGGTGTCTGTCTTAAGTGGAGCATGAATGTGTGCAGGGTAGGGATGGAAAACTAATACAGGGATTGTGGGCAAGATGGGGCCAACCGAGTTTCTCACCACAGGAGGTATCTCCAGAGGAGGGCCCTGGAGTCTGGGCTTAGTAGGTCAACAGCACAGCAGGTCATATGGGTGAATTCCTAAATAAATTCCCTGGATCCCTATTGAGCTAGCCTAAGTTTACTGGATAACCTAGCCCAGATGGCAAGACACTAGCATTCCAAACCCAGAAGGCTTGATCCAGTGAGCAAGCTACTGGCCTTTCAGTAGAGAGCAAACTCTGGGCATTCTCATCATCCCCAAAGCAGATGGTCCAGTGAGCAAGCTTCTAGCATTCCCAGCATAGAGGACCCAGAGATCTGGCAGTTGAGTTTTCCACAGGGATGACCCAGAGAGCAACACCCTCGAGTTCTCAATGTGGACAATGCACTGTTGGAGGAGTTTTGAAAGGATTCAACAATATTGTAGACCTATTTGAAACTTTGCACACAGGACTATAAAACTATTCCAAACCCCTTTATCTAGTAATGACACTCACTACCAGGTCTGCATTACAAAAAAAGATGAAAACCAGGAAGTAAAAGGACATATATGTATAAGAACACTTATAATAGCTCTTTTTATTGATAAGAAAATTGAGGGGATGGATACACATCAGTTGAGGAATGGCTGACTAAATTGTGGCTTGTGATTAAGATGAAGTGCCATTCTACTATAAGAAATTATGAACAGGATGCTCTAAGTAAAAAAAAAAAATGCATCATGAGCAGATGCAAAGGGGAATGTTCTCTCTCTCTCTCTCTCTCTCTCTCTCTCTCCCTCACTTCCTCAAGTAGCATCAATGGTGTAGGAAAATCAGTTGTGAATGAATGACATACTATTTCTCAGCAATGCTGTTCCTTAGTACTTAATAATTAAGAATACTATTCACCCCAAATTCATTTTGAAGCATGATTTTTTTTATTTTGTTTCTTGAGGTTTCTTTTGGGGGGATGGGAGGCCTATGTTTATTTTTGCAAGGGACTATTGTGTTAATGTATTAAAAATAAGAATTATTGAAAAGCCTTGATTAAAGCAAAGAACCTGGACAACATTTTTCAAAAATCTTGAATGATAACTGCCAAGATAATACTGGAAGCAAAAGGTAAAATAATTATGAAGAGAATCTACTGATCATCTCTTGAAAGGGAGCTCAAAATGTAAATGCCAAGGAATATTGGAGCCAAATTCCAGAATTATAAAATCTAGGAAAAAATCCTGCAGGAAGCCAGAAAGAAACAATTCAAATACCAAGGAGTCATAGTCAGGATTATGTAGGACCTGGCACCTTCAAATTAAAAAAAATGAAGGGCCTGGAATATGATATCCCAGGAGGAAAAGGAGCTTGAATTTCAACTAAGAATCAATTACCTAGCAAAACTGAGGATATTTTTCAGAAGAAAAGATGAACATTTAATGGAATAGGTGGCTTTCAAACTTGCCTGATAAAAAAAAACAGAACTGAACAAAACATTTTATCTTCAAACAGGAGATTCAAGAGATAAAAAAGTAAATGGGGGAAAAGAAAAAGTCTGCTATTCGATAAGATTAAACTGATTACATCCCTCCATTGGAGAAAGATTCTTATAATTCTTGAGAATTCAGACTATAGTTAGGCTAAAGATATATATATATATATATATATATATATATATATATATATATATATATATATATATATAGATAGGATAGATAGAGATATAGATATATATATGTATGTATGTGGTGATTTTGATGGGATGATTAAATAAAAACATAAAAAGGGCATTGTACTGGGAGAAGAGGAAGGGGGTAAGCAAATGGGTAAATTATATCACATGAAGAGGTGCAAAGGACCTATTACACGAGATGGAAAAAAAGGGATGAGAAATGCTTGAATCTTACTCTCATCAAATTTAATACAAAGAAGTAATAACACTTAACTCAGTTTGCTTTAGAAATTTATATTACCCTTCAAACAGTAGATGTAGAAAGAGAGGTAAGGAAGAAGAGGAAAGGGAAAGGAGGTAAGAAAAAGAAGGGGTTGTAGATGAGGGATGGACTGAGGAAGGTAGTATTCAGAAGCAAATCACTGCTGAGAAGGGATAGGTGAAAGGAAAAATAAAAATAAAAATTGTTTGGAGATAGGTTGGAGGGTAACAAAACGTTAGTAATCATAACTATAAATGTGATTGGAATGAATTATCCCATATAATTGAAGTGGTAGCAGGCTGGATTACAAAACAGAATCCTAAATAAGTTTTTTTAAAAGAAACACATTTGAAGCTGACTATTATGCTCCAGCTGTAGTGAAAAAAATAAAGAGAACAATCTTATCTCAGACAAAGCAAAAGCAAAATTAGATTGCATTATAAGGGATAAGGAAGGAAACTACACCATACTAAAAAATACATAGACAAAGAAGTAATTAAAATGCATTAAGTGGTATAGCATCCAGATTCTCAGAGTTACTAGAAGACCTAGACAGATGGGGGACCATGATCTCCCTTTCTCAGAATTAGATAAATCAAATCATTAAATAAACAAAAGAAAGTAAAGCAAAGGAGATGAATAGTATGTTAAAAATTTAGATATAATGATAGTACTCTGGAGAAAATTGAATGGGAATTGGAAGGAGCACACTTTTTTTCTCTGTATGTGTTTTCACCTATACAAAAATTGAACATATATTAGGTATTAAAAAATTGCACAATTAAAAGCAGAAAGGCAGAAATATTGAATGTATCCTTTTCATATCATGATGCAATAAAATCATATGTAATAAAGAACCATGATAGTTATCATGGAAAAATGTATAAAAGCAGAACATCAGTGTTAGCAGAAGGATCCAACTTCATGTCTAACTTCAACATACTGGCTGCATTTTTATGGGCAACTTACTTAAACTCTCTGTATCCCCAGTTAATTCTCTAAGAACATAAGTTTCAGAACACTTGCACTGCTACCTCCAAAAACTCCATAGAGAAATTAAATTGCAGATTAAGCTTCCTCCAAAAAGTGAATTGTAATTTATTATATCTAAGCATAATGAAGTTAAATATGAAGTTAATAATTGACTTAATGTATAAAAGTTAGGTGGAGGTAAGGTAAGAAGGGCTTTAAATTTCAACAGCTTATACTTTGATATGGGAAGAAATAAGTCATAGGAATTTAATGAGAGGATGTATTTGATCAGCCTAATAATAGAAGAATCATATTGGCTGCTATTTAGAGTAATAAATATCGAGTAAGACTTGGTGCTAGGAGTTTCTTCTAATGGTCCAGGCAAAATGTGACAAGGGCCTAAACTTGGATGTTAGGTTTGAAGATAGGAGATAGATGTGAAAGATATTGTGGGAGCAGAAATCAAGCAAATTTAGTAATTTATGAATATGAAGGATGATGGAAAGTGAGGTGTTGAGGATAGTAATGCCTTTCATAAAGATAGGCAAGCTTGGAAGTAATGTAGTTTTAGGATTGGGAAAGAAAACTGAGATCTATTTTTGGACCTGTGAAATTTGAGATTCCTGCAACACACATTTATTTCAGAATCCTCAATAGGCGTGTGTTTGGCACTTGAGATCAGAACAGAGACTGGAACTAAATATATAGAAGAGTAATTTGTATAGTAATATTAATTGAGTTTATGGTGGGGACCCTGATAAGCTCATCAAGGAAGAGAGTTTAGAAAGTGATGAGAATGAGATCCAGGAGATAGCATTGTACTACACCTGTAGCAAAGGGTCATGATTTAAATTATGATCCAACAAAGGAGACTGAGAAGTTATAGTGGGGACAAGTAAAAGTTTATTAAGGAAGAGAGAAATTTTGACATGTTTGTAGATGAAAGACAAGGAGATATTCAAGGGAATTCAAGAGCGATCTACTGAAGAAGATAGGAAAGGATGTAATCAAAGACATGTACAGATGTGTTGCCCTTGGTGAGAGGAAGTATCACTTGCTAATTAGAAATTAGATGAAAAGATGAGAGAATAGTGAATAATAATATCTTGATTGATTGAGAAGATCAATCTCATAAAGAATAGCTTCTGTGTTTTAGTAAGGTATGGGGCAATGAGCTCAGAGAATTGTGTGTGTGTGAAGTGTGACATAAGGGTACCTAAAGAGAAAAGAAAATTTTTTAAACTTTATTTATTTCTGAATTTTACAATTGTTCCCCTAATTTCTCTTCCCTCCCCCCACATCCCACAGAAAGCAGTCTGATAATCTTTACATTATTTCCATGCTATACTTTGATCTAAATTGAATATGTTGAGAGAGAAATCATATGCTTAAGGAAAAAAAATAAAATATAAGAAATAACAAAATTACATAAAAAGATGACTTTTTTAAAAAAATTAAAGATAATAGTCTTTGGTGTTTGTTCAAACTCCACAAGTGTTTCTCTGGATACAGATGATATTCTCCATTGCAAGTACCCCAACTTTGTCCCTGATTGTTGCACTGATGGAATGAGCAAGTCCATTAAGTTTGATCATCAACCCAATGTTGCTGTTATGGCATTCAATGTTCTTCTGGTTCTGTTCATCTCACTCAGTTCATGCAAATCCTTTCAGGCTTCTCTGAATTCTCATTCCTTCTAGTTTCTAATAGAACAATAGTGTCCCATAATATATATGTTTATATATGTATATATATATGTTTATATATGTATATATATATATATATATATACTGCAATTTGTTCAGCGTTTCCCCAAATGATAGACATTCACTCAATTTCCAATTCTTTGCCACCACAAACAGAGCTGCTATGAATATTTTTGTATGAGTGATGGTTTTATCCTTTTTTCAATATTACTTCAGGGTATAAACCCAGTAGTGGTATTGCTGGATCAAAGGGTTTGCACAGTGTTTTTTTGCCCTTTGGGCAGAATTCCAAATTACTCTTCAGAAAGGTTGGATGAATTTTCATAGCTCTACCAACAATGTATTAGTGTCCCAGATTTCCCACTTCCCTTCCAACATTGATCATTGTCCTTTCTGGTCATATTGGCCAATCTGAAAGGTGTGAGGTGGTACCTCAGAGTTGCTTTAATTTGCATTTCTCTAATAAGTAATGATTTAGAACTATTTTTCTTATGACTATGGATTGCTTTGATTACCTCTTCTATAAATTGCTTCTGCATATGCTTTGACAATTTGTCAATTGGGGAATTTTTTTTAATTTGACTCAGGTCTCTATATAATTTAGAAATAAGTCCTTTGTCAGAAATACTAGTTGTAAAAATTGTTTCCCAATTTACTACATTTCTTTTGATCTTGGTTACAGTGGTTGCAGTCTATGCAAAATCTTTTTAGTTGAATGTAATCAAAATTATCTTTTTAATGATGTTCTCCATCTCTTCCTTGGTCATAAACTGCTTCACTTTCCATAGATCTGAGTGGTAAACTAGTCCTTGACCTCCCAGTTTGCCTATAATATTGTTTTTTATTTCTAATTCCTGTAGCCATTTTGCTATGATTTTATTTAAGATTTTTGCATCTATATTCATCAAGAAGATAGATCTATAATTTTCTTTTCTTGTTTTGACTCTTCCTGGTTCATTAATCAGCACCCTATTGGTGTCATAGAAAGAGTTAAGCAGATATCCATCTTCACCTATTTTTACAAAGAGTTTATATAGAATTAGAACCAATTTTTCCTTAAATGTTTGATAGAATCCATTTGTGAATCCATCTGGCCCTGGAGATTTTTTTCTTAGGGAGTTCAATAATGGCTTGTTGAATTTCTTTTTTCTGAGATAGGGCAGTTTAGGTATTTAATTTGCTCTTCATTTAACCTGGGCAACTTATATTTTTGTAAATATTCATCCATTTCACTTAGGTTATCAAATTTATTGGCAAAGAGTTGGGCAAAATAATTCTGAATTATTAGTTTAATTTCTGGGTCATTGGTTGTGAGTTCACCTTTTTCATTTATGATACTAGCAACTTGTTTTTCTTTTTTCTTTTTTTAATCAAATTATCCAGAGGTTTATCAATTTTAATGTTTTTTTATAAATCCAAATATGAGTTTTTTATTAGTTCAGTAATTTTCTTGCATTTGATTTTATTAATTTCTCCTTTAGTTTTTAGAATTTCAAATTTGATATTTGATTGTGTTTTTATAATTTGTTCTTTCTCTATTTTTTTAGTTGTATGTTCAGTTCAATGATTTCCTCTCCCTCCAATTTATTCATGTAAAGTTTTAAAGATATAATATATCCCCTGTCCTGTTTTCTCAATATTGTCATTATCTAGGATGAAATCGTTGTTTCTATAATTTGTTGTTTGATCTACTCATTCTTTAAAATGAGGTTGTTTAGTTTCCAATTAGTTTTAGGCCTTTCTCTCCCTGGCCCATTAGTGCATATGATTTTTATTACATTATGATCTGAAAAGGATATTTTCACTATTTCTGCCTTTTTCCATTTGATTATTAGGGTTTTATGCCCTAGTGGCTTTGCTGGCTGGATTTAGTAACTCCGCATGGGCTGGCCAGTAGGGGGTGCTGATTTCTCCCTTGAGTGTCTTTGCCCTTTATTTCAAATCCTCTCTCTAGATCTGGAGGGGATGGGTGGTGCTTCTGTATACTGTTATCCTTGAACAATGTGGGCTGTGCACTGGGGCAAGAATGTTAATCTCCCTATTCAGCTGAGGAAGCTCTGCTGCCCATGCCTTAGCCTGGGAGGGAGTCAGTGGACTCTTACTGTGTTTGTTATGGAAAGAGAACTCTGCTGAAATGAGTAATAGTCCTCCACACCAGTCCAGCCCAGACTATGGATTTCCAGCTGCACTCTGTAGCTCTCTGTGCCAGAACTCACCCACCAGCCAAGATGGAGCTCCCCAGACCACTCCCACAACCAAAGCTTCCACAGCTTAGTTGGTCCTTGAACCACAGCTCCCACAGTCAAAGCATCCTCAGCTGACCTTAGGTTAGTCTGCCTCTTGCCCCACCCCTGCTGGTTCTCTGTTCTCACCCACAATCCTCAGAAATAGGCCTTGTTGGTAGATGTTCTCCTAGCTCCTTTTATGGGTTTTATAGATCGAATTTCTGTTAAAAGATTTGTTTAATATTATTTATATTTAATATTATTTATGAGAGATCTTAGCACAGTGCCTGTTTTTCTGTCTGTCATCTTGGCCAGATGTCTGAAAAGAAAAGTTTTGCAACAGATTTGCGGGAAATGAGATAGAGACTCAATATGACCTTGCTATCATAATGATTTAGTTGAGATCAAATAATATATATTGTCATAAATTGAATCATCTGATTTGTGTTACTTCTTTCTCATTCATTTAGCAACTTCTGTATAGGATTAGAGGAGCTTGTTTGTGGAAGTAATTCAGAGTTAGACAGTGGCTATACCTGAGAAAAAGGGAATACATATTTGAGAGTAGAAGATAAGTCAATCAAAAGGAGAAGAGAAGGAAATTGGGAAGGAAACCAAAGTCAAGCCAGAGCAAAGGCATGTACAAGAATTGATGAACAATGAAGAATGTAGTGTGGTTAAAGCATAGTTCTTGTAGATATAAAGCATAAGAAGAGGGTATCTTAAATAGTTGGATGAATGAATGAATGTATATATGACTGAATACATTTGTGGATGATGACATGATTAAGGGTATGACCATACTTGTGATTGGCTGAAGGGAAATTGAGAAATGAATATGTTAATGGAAGTTGACCTAGAGGAACTGAAAGATTATAGTATTTGAAAGAATATCACCAAGCATGCTGAAGTCTTCTCTTTAACTGAGGAAAGAAATTGAAATGTAAGATTGCTTAGTCATTCACTAAAATGTTTGAAAAAGGAAAGAGAATGAGATGGAATCTGGTGTATAACTGCTACCAGAAATTTGGATAATGTGAACTGCAAAGGAGGAGAGACTGCTGAATGATAATAGCAGGAAAGATTGAGGAACTGTCAGTGAGAAGTGAGGAGTATACCAATTCCCTCTCCTGAACCAGTAAATATATTTGTGTTCATATTTGGGTTGGGGGAACTGGGATTGGGGATGAACAGAGGTCCAACTAGGAATGGAAAGATGTGCCAGGAATATGGTCTCATCTAAGGGAACCAAAAGATGATAGGAATAAGATAGAAAGAAATCTAAAATGAAGGGAAGTTTGTTATTTATGAACTGAGAATTCTAGATGGCAATATAGAAAAGATTTGCAGATCTAGAGGGCAACACTTGGAGAGTATCATTGAGTTAGATTGGGATGAGGGGTAAAGCAATATGAATTGAGATAGGGACCTGATGGATCTGTCTATTCAGTATCACAGGGATTGATAATATTAGAGAGTTTGAGGGTTTACTGCTTTTAGCAGTTATTTTAGACAGGGTAGAAATGGAGAAGGCAACTTGCCTTTTCTTTAGCCTTATATGACTCAGATTAAACCTGTAAATTCTCCCAAAGAGAGAGAAAGAGAGAGAGAGAGAGGTTCACAAAGGAGAGGTTCCCTTATAAAAAATTTTACATTGTATATCAATTTTTATAATTGGAGAAATCTCACTGGAACACTATTGTTCTCATGAAATCTGTTGTGCCTGATGAAATTCAGAGGAATAGTTTTAAAGTACTTTATGTCCTTTAAATATATCTTTGAGGTTAAAAGCAAATCTGGTGACTCAAGAACTTCCTATTGTTATTATTTTTTACTATGTCAACATAGAAAGCAAAAAAAAGCAGAGAACTGAGACAAACTGAGTTTTTTTTAAAAAAGCAAACATACATGATTTTTAATAAGAAGCATCTAGATTATTGAGTGTGGAAATATTTTGTTTGGTTTTGTGCTTTGAAGAATAATCTGACCATCTCCAAGTAAACCTATTGTTTTATGCATATAGGCAGTTGTTTCTTTTTAATGAGAGATGCATTTAAATTATTTCTTTTTTATTTTATTATTTGGAAAATAGTAACATTCTAATTTCTTTATATTTAAACTTTGTTGAATGAAAAAATTGTCTACATTCTTGACTTAGCACTTTTTAGACTTAAGATGGCTATTTAAAAAGTTGACTAGGCATTTCTGAGTGTGATTGACTGAACAAAAATATTGCAAACTAAAGCAAGTATTCCAATACATTGAGAAAATTCATAATACTCCTGTTACTGAGAAATATCTCCAAAGCCTGAATTTTTTTTGGTTTCTAACTTAATTATTCTTCTGTAGACAGTTTAAAGCATTTTAATCCTAAATTTTCTTTATAATGTACTTTTTTAATACTTGGGCATTGAGGATGAAATCTTAGATGACTGCAGTAGAGTGCAGCTCACACCTGTGAAAATACTTAGAGAAATTCAAAGCAAAAAGCATCATTATAGTCAATATATATCATCAGTATATTAAAATGAAAAGGAAAAGGAAAGCCCTCAGTCGTGTTTCTTTAGATGATATTTTAATCGATATCCTTTTTAAAGCTGCAAAAAAGATCCATTAATATTTTTTACCTTTCAAATTGTGTTTCCATGGAACTAAGACATGAATCTATAGAGAAATATGACCTATGAATGAATTGATGGCTTTGGCCATTTATGTTTCATGAATATGGTGTATGTATATGTAGTATGTTTATATAATATATTTAACAAATGTATGCATATGTATGGTATATATATATATATATATAGGTATGATATATTCATAGAATCATATAGGTGATATATTCAGTAATATACATATATATAATACCATATTCATGCAACACATATACATATATATAAAACTATAGATGCATATGTAGCATACCTATACATATAAAATCATATATATATGTGTGTGTGTGTGTGTGTGTGTGTGTGTGTTTGTGTGTGTGTGTGTTTGTATAGTTTTCCCTGAAATCTTAAGGGAACCTGGAATATAATACTTTGATGAAAGCAAAAGTGATATAATTATGTTTCTTTTAGTCTTGAATTCTGAGAAATTCTACCAACTTTACATACATTCTTCAGATTTCTTGGTCATCTAATGATTGTGGATAAGAAATATCATGTTTATTATTGCTTAGGTTATTCTATATATCTATCTATATATGCATATATATAAATAAATGAATAAGTGAAGAAGTATATGTATATGTATATTAGTTGGGGCAACAAAGGAAGCAACATTAATGCATTTTATGTGGCTGGTTCCTCCTCCTTATCCCATACTTTCCCACACATAGTCATTTATTTGAAAATTCTTATTTGTCAAATTCACCCAGGTGAGAAAATTTTCACACCAGGCAAATGCTATATCTATTGTTCCTACACATCATGAATAGAAACTGTTTTAGTGATAGATGGTATACCCCCCATTTGTCAACTTTTCATAAATATTTCTGAATTGTTGAGTTTCCTTTTCATTGTATAATTTCTACTCCTTCTTATTGCCTACTGATATTCAGTTAATTATTTGATTCAAATCCTTTGCAAAAATGTCCTTTGCAAATTGCTGGTATAAAGTGGCAAGATCACATGATTCAGATTTTGTTATAATCAAAGAAGAGTTAATCTATTTATCTGACATTTTTATAGTTATTCCTCAATAAGGAATGGTACAAAATGTTTCCTGTTAGTTTCTCTATATTAGCAATAGGGCATAATTCTCATTTTATAAAAGAGAATTCACTCAAAAATATTATGCTAATGTTAATTTATTGTTTCTTTTTTATGCTATCTTACTTGGATCTGGGAAAACGTTATTACTCTTTGATCATAAATTGCTTTCGAAACTTTATTTCTCCATTAGGTAAGTGATTATAATTATTTTGGGGGGGTAATCACTGAGAGACTCAAATGGGTGATTTATTATATTTTTACTTTTATTTATCATTTGAACTTTTGAGAATATTTCAAAAACAAGTTTCATTCATATGAAACAATAGCCATTTCCAACTATTTGATGCTAATGAATTTTAGTATTCCTTGAAAAATCAGCAAGGATGCACCAGTTTTGATCAGTTGTCACAAATTTTAGTCTATTGATCTAGTTCTCAAGTAGTTTTTCTTATTTTTTTGTTTGAAAAAGTTTTAAGAAGTTAAGACAAGTAATGCTTCATATTAGTAGCAGATAATAGCTGTTGATATAACACTAGTTATATAACCTAATTTTGAGAGAGCAAATCCATTAGTCTAGGCTAATATGAAGTATAAAGACTCTTCTTTGTGAATGAAAGCAACAAAGTCTAGTTATAAAAAAATGGTACTACATTTTTCTGATGATCTTAGAGGCATCTATTTTGAAATCCTCCCCAAAACCAATGACTTATTGAGCATCTGTCTATACTTGGATATGTTTATGGACCCACAGATTGTTATTGGCCTAGTCTCTTCAATCTTGAGGGTGCTTCTATATAATACCTAGATCAAAACAAAAGTGAGGAAATCATATTTATCTTTTAGTCTTTAATTTCAAGAAACATTACCAATTTGCATATGTTCCTCAACATGATATTTTGATTTCACTTTAAGACCTATTTTTTTTCAAATAGTAATGTATAATTGAATGCTACTGCCAGTGAAATGTTCTTGGTCATATACTGATTGTTTGGTGCATAAAGAATGCCATTTTTATTAATTGTTTATGAAGAATTAAATTAAATAATAAAAATAATTTTCTAATATTTATAAATATTATAGGACCATGAGGGGAATACCATCACAGGTGATGATGGCCCTTCTACAAGGTACATGATGTACTTTCAAATTCTACTCTAGGAAATTCTTCTTCAGATTTAGTATTAAAATTAAACATAAAAATTATAGAATTTCTTTTATGAATAATGTATTTAAGCATTGTCTAGTCATAGGATATTAATGTGAGCAATTATCCAAATTAAATATATTGTAGAAAGCCATTATGAAAATAAAATTCTAGGAATTTTTAGTTTTATTATTTAAATAAAGAAATTGCAATTTTTGTGGTTTTGGTAATAATAACAGCAACAGAAATGTTTGAAAAAGAGAAAGCGATAGTCTCTGGGAGAAGAAAGCTCTCAAAGAATAATGTGAAAATAACTAAATATTAGGTAGATACATTATCTTTCAGGTTCAGAACGCTGAGAAATAAAGCTTCTGTCTGTATATTTGACATATAAAGACAAGCAAAAGGGAAAAAAAGACAAATGTACTGTGGATGTTCTGGTATAGTATAGTTATAAAGCATGTTCTCTAACCCTTTTCATGAAAATTTGACATTCCTGTACCTCAGATAGAGGCAGCAGGAATCACAAGGGGAAAGAACAGCTGGATACTTTATTAGGTTTTATTTTGTACATAAGGAGGCCATGTTTTCTATTGTCACGATGTAAAAGAAAATGAAAGCCCTGGGCATCATTAGAGTCATGAAAGCCTAGCATATGTCATCCCTGCACTCTCAATACCTGGATTGAAAATTCAGTTTGAGGTCAGTGCAAAACAAAAACTGAATATTTAGTGTAGTTACATTTAAGTTTTGTTTTTTTTTAAATAAATGTTTAATTGTAGAAAAAATTTTATCTGCTGCTGCTTGAATGGGAGGATACAGGTAGGGAATACTGAATTTTCTTTTACCCTTAAATCCACTAAGGGCTCCTCTCCAAAGTTTTATGTCACTCTCATGATTAATTCAGAAGATTTATTGATTTCTGATGTTGCAGTAGTAAATCCATTTTGATAGTAAATATGGATCCAATATTTGAGATTTTTATAATCTTGGTTATTTTCTTTCTGTGTTCTACATGGGAATCAATTAAAAGCATTCTACTTATATTTTACTAATATTTAGGAATCAAATTAATATGCCACTTAACTATTATGAGCAAAAATATATTGATTTCCTAACAAATTAAGCAATTTTAGATATCATCTAATTACATTATGATCATTTAAATAAAATAAAAACACATTTTGGGCTTGTGACACATATTTCAATCTCTTCTATTCTGAAAGTCATACCATTTAATGCAATCACTTTTCACAGTTTTAACTATGCTAAATGACTTTTTCTGTGTTTGTCTATAATATCTGTTAGCTTTTCTATCATATTCATTGTTAATTTTTTTCAAAATATATAATTAAGAAATCTCTAGTTATTGGAAATACTATGTCAGTAATCTTTGCTAATCAATTTTTTGGTTATCTAATTTTCTATATAAGGTTTACTATAGGTCATAAGGAAAGCATGTATGACATTGGAAAGACAATATGGTGTGTGTATAAAGCTAATGAGATTTGAAATCAAGAGAGATCTTGTGTTCAAAATCATCCTCTATACATTTAATAGTTTTGTGACCATCAGCAGTGATTTTAATCTCTATGAGTCTTTTCTTTATATGTAAATATTTTGTACTTCTTTCTCAAGATTGTTTTTTGAGGATAAATGAGTTAATATTTATAAAATATTTTGCAAATCTGTGTTTTTAGGTTTTTGCAAGGCATTGGGGTTAAGTGGCTTGCCCTAGGCCACACAGCTAGGTAATTATTTGTCACCTAGCCATCCCAATACTTTGCAAATCTTAAAGAAACAATGTCATTGTATAATGGAGACTATTTTCTAACATATACTTAAATTCACCCTTAGTATGTAATATTGGAGTAAAATTTGATTTCATCCCATCTTTGAAGTTATTTTAATACACACATACATGCATGCATAAACACACATATAATACACATATATCCTCTTGGTTTCTATATTTATTTATGTAAATGTATACAAATAAAATTTCAAAATCAACAAAAAAGTAATTTAAGGAGTTAGATTATTAACAGTTGGATAAGAGACAATCTGGCTTCTTATTTCATCATTCAATTGTAACTGTTTTGACCCAAGTTATCCTAATTGCTAGAACAGATGCTTAATTCTATGTGAGATGAAGACCACAAGAATTGAGTTCAGAGTCTGAATGGAAGAGCACAAAAATATCTCTTTATTTTTCTCATGAGAAAAAAAATGATACAGTCTTCATTGCCAAGTAGCATCAGCCAGGGCATTCAAAAGCAGAAGTTTGTAGATATCTTTTATCCTAATCCACATCCTTACACTACTACATTCTGTTTTATCCCATCATTGACTGGTAAGACAAGCTCACAATCTTTTTACTAATACTACTCAATCAGGGAAATGCAAATCCAAATTCATTATCCTAATTATTCATAACTAATCTCTATCCTATTAAAAAGTTACAGTTTTCAATCCCTAATTTCCATATTTTTTCTATAGCTAATATGTACCCTTTTAGAAGTGATCTTTTACAAAATCTCATTATGTATTTACTTTGGCCAAATTTGGAATCATCCAATCAGAAAGAGAGCCAGCCGTCTGTCAAAATTACTCATTTCTAAGAAATATGGGTTACCAAGGAAACAGATTGACCTAACTTACAAAGATAAAGGCGTATAAGGCATGAGACATGAAGAAACTTCACTGAAGGTCATCTCTCATAACTCTCTGTTCTTATTCTTCTTGATCATTCTATGGCCTTGCCACTTTTACTCTCACTTTCCTTCTGATACTATCTCTGATTTGGGTATTCATAATTATTTATATTGATTCTCTTCCCCCAGACTGACTTCTCCTTTTCAATCTCCTTTACTATGCCATTACTCTTACCATACATATTTTGTTCCAGATTTCATCACCTCTTATCTTAATTATTGCAGTTGTGCCTAATTGCTCATCATATTCCAATTCACCTTCCACACAACTGTAAATATACTGGGTGAACCCCAGTGATTCATTACTTTCCCTGGGTTAAAGCTTAGACTTCTCTCTTTAGCTTTTAAATCTCTTTCCACATGACTATAAACTTCACCTTTCCACCTCATTGTACATTATTCAACTTACTATATTGTACTTTCCATCCTAGCTATATCTAGTCCCTATACATGACATCTACTCAATTATCTCCAAGCATTTGTCCTTGCTAGTCTACCTTGCAAGATTGTTATGATGGTCAAATGAGATGCTATTTGAATAAATTAGTTCCGTGTTAATGAATGGAAATGGAAAGAAAAAAAATAAAGACCCTGCCCTCAAGGAGATTACATTCTAAATGACAATGTAGTATGCATGTATATAGGTATCTACATGACAGGGAACATAATACCAGCAGGGACACTCAGAATGATCTTGTGTAGAAGGTGGCACTTGAGGTGAATTGTAAAGGAAATAGAAGATGAAAAGTAACATTCTTATTATATGATGTATGCATAGAATGTAAATGCTTATTTATTTCCCTTACACTCTTCCTATTTCCTCCTAAGTAGAATTCATTTCCTTGTCTACTTCAAAGAATATATTTTATCCTTTAAGATTTTGCTCAAAACACTATCTTCTAAGTGAAACCTTTTTTGCTTCATTAAACTGCTAGTTCCTTCCCACCTTAAGTTATTTGTAATTTATTTTAAAATTATATTCTGCATATATGTACTTATGCATTTTTATCTTCTCAACTGAAGTTTAAATTTCTTGAGAACAAGGTCTGTTTTATTTTTATATGTCCATTGGTATATGATGGGATTTTAATAAAGCTTGTTGATTGATAAATGATTCAGAAAATCTCTGCTTTAAGAATTTATATACTTTGCGGGGGCAGAGCTAAAATAGCAACAAGAGAGAATCATCTCTTAGGCTCTCTCTCTTAAAACTTGTAAGCTAAGGACTCCAACTAGATTTTTGAAAGACAAAATCCACAGAGGGAGCCAGTGAGACAGTTCTCCAACCCAAAGTAACCAGGAAAAGAGCGGAAAGGCTTGGTTCCACAGGGTCAGAGGGGTGGCCCACCAGCTTGAAGGAACTTCAGCCTCCCAGAGGCAGCCCCAGGGTGCTGGGAGCCATGTATCACAGCAGTGGGGGGAGTTTCCTGTCCTACACCACAGGGAGCACCAGCCCTCAGGGCATACAGCTAGCAGCATGGCCATTGCAGCCCAGATCCAGGAACAGGAAACAGAAGCCAGTAAACAGGAGCCCTCGGGCATGAGCACACTGAGCCTAAGGAGGGGAGTGGAGAAAGACTGCTGAGCTCTGTCCTCTGTTCCTGGAACAGGACTCTGGGGTTTTGAACACATTCAGATCCTGATTGCAGTCTAGGCCCCCCATACAACAGCAGCCCCCCCCACCTCAGCCCTGTGGCAGAGGGGTGTGCTTGTGGTCATTCACAGACCAGGAGGGAAGACAGAGCCTTACACACTCAAAAGCTCAGGAAGCACCCCCAAACAAGGCATAGGCTAGAGAAATGAGTAAGCATAGAAAAAAGAGGCTCAGCATTGAGAAATACTTTGTCTGTGATGCCAAGAAGGATCAACTGAAGATGAGGAAGCAGAAGCTCCTGCATCTAAATACTCCAAGAAAAACAGAAACTGGGCTCAGGCTATGGCAGAGCTGAAAGACTTTGAAAATCAAGTGAGGGAGATAGAAGAAAAATTAGAAAAAGAAATGAGAGAGCTGCAGGAAAAAAACATGAAAATGAGGTCAGCAGCTTAGTCAAGGAGATCCAAAAAAATGCTGAAGAAAATAACATGCTAAAAACAAGCATAAGTCAAATGGATGAAGCAGTTCAAAAAATTATTGGGAATAAGGATGCTTTAAAAAGCAGAATTGGCCAGATGCAAAAGAAGATAAGAAAGCTCTCTGAGGAAAACAAATCCTTCAGACAAAGAACAGAACTGAGGGAGATTGCTGATTTTATGAGAAATCAGGACACAATACTTCAAAACCAAAAGAATGAAACATTAGAAGAAAATGTGAAACATCTCATTGAAAAAACAATTGATATGGAAAACAGATTTAGAAAAGATCATTTAAAAATTATTGGAATACCTGAAATTCATGATCAGGAAAAGAGGCTTGACATCATTTTCAAAGAATTCCTACAGGAAAATTGCCCTGATATCCTAGAAGCATAGGGCAAAATAGAAATGGAGAGAATCCACCGAATCTCCCCAAGAAAGAGATCGAAAAAAACCCCCAACCCCCATGAATATTATAGCCAAGTTCCAGAACTCCCAAGTCAAAGAGAAAATATCACAAGCTGCTAGAAGGACACAATTCAAATATTATGGAACTGTAGTCAGGCTCACACAGGACTTAGCAACAACTCCATTAAAAGCTCGTAGGGCTTGGAATATAATATTCTGGAAGCAAAAGAGCTTAGAATCCAACCGAGAATCAACTACCCAGCAAAACTGAATGTCTTCTTCCAGGGAAAAAGATGGACTTTCAATGAATCAGGGTAATTTCAAATGTTCCTGCTGGAATGGCCAGAGCTGAACAAAAGGTTTGACCTTCAAATACAGGACTCAGGTGAAGCATAGAGAGTGGAGGAGAAGGGGAAAATATGAGGGACTTAATGATGATGAACAACATGTATTCCTGTATGGAAAAATGATACTGCACCTTCTCATTTAATAGAGCAGGTAAAAGGAGCTTTTATAGATGAAGAACAGGAGAGAGCTGAATTTGAAGATAAAATATGGTGTAAAAATGGAGTCAATAGATAAAAGGGAAATGTAATGGGAGAAAGTAAAAGGTAAGGGGGAATGAGGGAATCTTTGCTCTTATCAGAGGTGATTAGGAGAGGACATAGCATATATACTCAATGGAGTATAGACATCTGGAGTAAGAAGGAGAGAAGGGGGACAGTGAGAAGCAGGGGATGTGAGTGATGGAAGAGAGGATGGACTGTGGGGGGAGAGTGGTCAGATATAGCACATTTTCTTTTTAACTTCTTGCAAGGGACTGGGATTGGATGGCCTGTCTGGGACCACAGGGCCGGGTGGATGCTGGGCCTAAGGGGTGGTATGTGGGCTCAGGGCCTCTTGGCCCCAGGGCCACGGATGGATCTGCTGCACCACTCAGCTACCCTACAGCAGAGACAGAGTGAAAGGAGAGAGAAAATATAGTACATGGTAGTAGAGAAATACAAATGGAGGGAGTTGCTATTAGCAATGGCAATGTGGGAAAATATGGATGTAACTTTTGTGATGGACTTATCATAAAGAATGTAATCCACCCATGACAGAGCTGGTGGTGTTGAAACACAGACTGAAGTACATTTATTATTGTTATTATTATTATTATTATTATTATTATTATTATTATTATTATTCTCTTGGGGGGGGTTGCAGGGCAAATGGGGCTGGGTGGCCTGCCTGGGGTCACCTAGCTAGGTGATTTTTGGGTGTCTGTGGCCAGATTTGGACCAACATGCTCCTGGCTCAAAGGCAAGTGCGCTGTCCACCACCCAGCCATCCCAACTATTACTATTATTACTATTTTATTTTATTTTGGGTCTTTTTTTTTGGTTTTTTTAGGGCAATGTGGTTGGGATGGCTTACATAGGGTCACACAATTGGGTGTATGGAGCCAGATTTGGGCTCAGGTGGTCCTGGGTCCAGGGCTAGTGCTCCATCCACTGTGCCACCTGGCCATACCTAAAATTATTACTTTTTTTTTAGTTTTAATTTTAATTTTTTTCTCTCCCCTTTATTTTATTGCATATGCAGCTCTATTTGGAGGGGGAGAGGGGGGTATTATGTTTACTCTTAAATAAGAATATTTTATTAATGTATAAAAATCATTATTTGTACAAAATAAGAATAAATAAATATATTAAAAAATAGAATTTATATATTTTGTTTTCCTTTTCCCTGAAAAACAACAGCAACACAGTGTGACATGCACTCCCTCCCCAAGTCTTCCATTTTTCACCCTAGAAACATTTTTCACACTAGAAATCTTCTTTGAAAAAGATGCTTAGGATCTATGCAAGATGGGGTAAAGGATAACAAAGAAAAGTTTAATAGAAAACTGTCTCTCCAAATCCTAAATCAATGAAGAATCCTGAAAAAGTAAGAAAACTTCATTTGTGACTCTCTTATTTATCAGTCTATTGAATATTTAGTGGGTTGGGATCGTGGTGCAGAAGTAGTGCATGCATCTTTCCTATTTAATTTTATCAGAGATCTAGAAACTGTCATTTTCAGTTGTCTTTTCTTCAAAAGAGGAGATATAAATAATTAAAAGTGAAAAACATATAGAATGTCTAGTTACTTGATGATGTTTGCCCTTAATTCTGGAAGAATGATATCTATGATATCAGGGAGGTGATGACATGACAAGCACATGAATTGGATTTGAGTTGGGGGGGGTGCTAAATCACAGCTTCACTTTCTCCTCCAGATAATTTGGGTCTAGTGGCCAGTTGTGAAACAGGATGACAGGAGATGACCCTGGATACAAGGCAATCAGGATTAAGTGGCTTACCCAAGGTCCCACAATTAAATAAGTATCAAGTGTCTAAAGCTAGACTTGAACTCCCATCATCTTTACACCAAGGCCAGTGCTCCATCCACTGAACCACCTAACTACCCTATCTAGTTACTTACCATCTACATAGCTATCCATCATTCTTCATTTTCTTTTTTGAGTTATCTTCTATTTTATATCTTTATGTTCTGAGTATATGTGTGTATGTACATTAATACAATCATATAACCTATAAATACATATATTTATATAGGTATGTGTCAAGGTATGTATACATGTTTACACATGTGTATGCATATGTGTGTATATAGAAATACTGATGGTTTATGTAGGTTTATATTATATCGTAAATTGGTTAAAGTTGTTCATTATTTCATATAATTTTTTAGTTGATTCTTTAGGATTCTCTAAGTATGCCATCATATCACCTACAAAGAGTGATAGTTTTGTTTCTTCATTGTTTATTCTAATTCTTTTGATTTCTTTTTTCTTGATATTGATATTCTTGATATTATTGACATTCCTATTACAATATTAAATAAGAGAGGTGATAGAAGGCATCCTTTGGAAGGCTGCTGGATAATCTCCATTTACATATAATGTCTACAGATTGTTTTAGATAACGAAAAGCTCCTTTTATTCCTTTGCAGTCTGGTGTTTTTTAATAGTAATGGGTGTTTATTTTATCAAAGGCTTTATCTGTATCTACTGAGACAATCAGATGATTTCTGCTGGTTTTGTAATTCATGTGGTGAATTGTGCTAATAGTTTTCCTTACATTGAATCACTTCTCTATTCCTGGTATAAATCCCAGCTGATCATAGTGTTTGTTCCTGGTGTTGTTTTGCTGTAATCTCCTTGGGAACTTTCTATTTATAATTTTTGCATCAATATCCCTTAGGGAAATTTGGGCTATAATTTTCTTTCTCTGTTTTGATTCTTCCTGATTTAGGTATCAGTACCACATTTGTGCCATAAAAGGAATTTGGTAGGACTCTTTTGCCTATTTTTCCAAGTAGTTTATGTAGTTTTGTGGGAAATGATTCTTTAAATATTTAGTGGAATTTGATTGTGAATCCATCTGATCCTGGTGACTTTTTTCTGTGTTCATTGATGCCTTATTCAATTTCTTTCTTCTAAGATTGGTTTATTTAAATATTTTATATCTTTTTTGGTAATTATGTGTTTTATATACATATACATATGCATTTGAAATCACGTCCTCCTCACTCTAGGGCTAGTACTCTATGCACTGTGCCATCTAGTTGTCCCTAATTTGCATATTTGTAAATATTCATCTATTCCATTTAAGGTATGAAATTTATTTGCATATAATTGTGTAAAATAGTTTTACTTTCCTCTTCATTGGTAGTGAATTTACTCTTTTTATTTTTGATACTAGCAATTTGATTTTCTTCTTTATTATTTTTAATCAAATCATCCAATGGTGTATTTTTTTATTGTTTTTCTCCATAAAAAGCACTTCTCATTTTTTATTAGCTCAATAGTTGTCTTACATTCAATTTTATTAAGCTTTTCTTTGATTTTCAGGATCTCCAATTCACTATTCAAATAAGAATTTTTAACTTGTACCTTTTCTAGTTGACTTTTATGTACATGCCCTATTAGTTGATCTTTTCTTTCTTCATTTTTATTGATGTTATAATGAATTAGAGAAACAACTTTCTTCTAAATACCAGTTTGACTGTATCCCACAAATTTTGATATCTTGTTTCATAGTTTCCATTTTTATTTGTTGAAATTAGAATTTATTTCTATAATATATTTTTGCCAAACTTGATTTGGTTCAGATTATTTAGTTTCCAGTTAATTTCATTCTGTGTTTCCACTATACATTTTTGAATGTAATTTACTATTGCATTTACTATTTCTGCTTTTCTTCATTTTGTTGTGAGGTTTTTTAATATTCTAATATATGGTTAGTTTTTATGGAGATGCCTTGTACTGATTAGAAAATGGTATAATATTTTCTATTTCCACTCAGTTTTCTCTAGAAATCTAACATATCTAATGATTCTAGAATTTTATTTGCTTCCATAACTTCTTTTTTATGTTTTTAGTTTCATTTAACTAGTTCTGAGAATGGAAATTTTGAGGTTGTCCATCTATACTTGCAACCAAGATTCACCTGCCCAGGAAAACTGAATATAATAATCGAAGAGTTTTATTGTCTATTTCCTCCTATAACTCAATCAGCACCTTGAAACATTTAGATGGTTTGCAACTTGATGCATGTAAGTTTGGTACTTATATTGCTTCATTGTCTATGGATCCATTCAGCAAGATATAATTTCCTTCCTTATCTCTGATCATTAGAACCATTTTTTTGTTTTGTCTGAGATCATGATTCCTATACCTGCTTTCTTGCATCAACTGAATCATAATAGATTCTGCTGGAGTACCTTATCTTTACTTTGCATGTGTCTCTGTGCTTCAATTGTTTTTTAATTTTTTAAAGAACTTATAGTAGGAGTTTGGTTTTTTAATCCATTCTGCTAATTGCACTTCTGTCTTATGGGTGAGATGATCCCAATCACATTTATAGTTGTTAGAGTTAACTTTGCATTTCCCTCCATTCTATTTTATCTTGTTTATTCTTCTCAACAGTCTAGCTTTCACCCTTTGCCTCCAATCACTACTTTCCCAAATCTACTTGCCCTTTCACCAGCTCTTCCCTTTCATTATCCCTTGTTTGTCATTACTTCCTCCTAGGGTAGAGTAGATTTTTGCATTCAACTGAGTGTGTGTTATTCCCTCTTTTAGCCAATTCTGACAAGAGGAAGGTGTAAACTATGCCTGTCACCCCCAACTTTCTATTATAGGACCTCTTTTTTGTCTCCTTTATCTATGATCCTATTCTATCTTCCTTCTCCTTCTTCTTCCAGTGCAATCTTCTTTCACAAACCTATATTTTGATTTTTGGGTATCATCCCATCAAAGTCACTTTATATTCTCAGCCTTTTCTTTTATTATACTGATAATTTCTTTTTTCTTTCTTTTAAATCTAATTAAGCAAACATTTATTTTATTTGTTTTTCTTTTTTAATTTAATTTATTTATTTTGAAATTTAAATTTTTCCATTAATCTCCCTTCCCTCCCACCACTCCTCACAGAAGACAGTTTGTTAGTCTTTATATTGCTTCCATGGTATACATTAATCTGAGTTGAATGTGATGAGAGAGAAATCATATCCTTAAGGAAAGAAGATTAAGTATAAGATAATAACAAAATTACATAATAAAATAATTTTTCTTTAAAAATCAAAAGCAATGGTCTTTGGTGTTGGTTCAAACTTCATAATTGTTTTTCTAGATACAGATGGTATTCTCCAACACAGATACCCTAAATTGTGCCTGATTGTTGCACAATAAGTCCATTAAGATTGATCATCAACCTCATGTTGCTGTAATGGTGTACAATGTTCTCCTGGTTCTGCTCATCTCACTCAGCATCAGTTCATGCAAATCCTTCCAGGCTTCCCTGAATTCCCATTCCTCCTGGTTTCTAATAGAACAATAATGTTCCAAGACATACATACATACACCAAAATTTGTTCAGCTGTTACCCAACTGATGGACATTTACTCAATTCCCAATCCTTTGCCACCACAAACAGAGCTGCTATGAATATTTTTGTTCAAGAGATGTTTTTAACCTTTTTTCCTGAATTCTCCAAATTGCTCTCCAGAAAGGTTGAATGAGTTCACAGCTCCACAAACAATGTATTAGTATACTAGATTTCCCACATCCCTTCCACCATTGATCATTGTCCCTTCTGATCATATTGGCCAGTCTGAGAGGTATGAGGTGCTACAGCAGAGAAGCTTAATTTGCATTTCTCTAATTAAAAGTTATTTGGTTCAATTTTTCATATGACTATGGTTTGCTTTGATTACCTCAACCTCAATAAATTGCCTCCGCATGCTATGACCATTTTTCATTTTTCATTTGAGGAATGGCTTGTTTTTTTTTGGGGGGGGGGGATTTGATTCGGTTCTCTATATTTTAAAAATGAGTCCTTTGTCAGAGATACTAGTTGTAAAAATTGTTTCCCAATATACTATATTTCTTTTGATCTTGGTTACAGTAGTTTTGTCTGTGCAAAACCTTTTTAATTTAATGGAATCAAAATTCATCACTTGTTTTTAAAGATATTCTTAATCTCTTCCTTGGTCATAAACTACCTCATTTTCCATAGATCTTACAGGTAAATTATTCCTTGATCTCCTAGTTTGCTTGAAATACTGTTTTTTATATGTAAATCCTATATCCATTTTGATCTTATCTTGGTGTAGAGTGTGAGTTGTTGGTTGAATACAAGATTCTGCCATAATAATTAACTATTTCCCAACAGTTTTTTTTGAAGAAAGAGTTTTTATCCCAATAGCTGAACTCTTTGGATTTATCAAACAGAAGATTACTAAAATCATTTCCTGCTATTACACCTAGTCTATTCCACTGATCCACCTCTCTATTTCTTAGCCAATACTAGACAGTTTTGATGACGGATACTTTATAATATAATTTTAGATCTGGTAGGACTAAGCCATCTTCTTTTGCACTTTCCCCCCCATTAAATCCCTGGAAATACTTTTTTTTAAATTTCTCCATATGAATTTATGTACAATTTTTTTTCTAACTCATTAAAGTAATTTTTTTTGGAATTTTGATTGGTAGGGCACTAAATAAGTAGTTTAATTTAGGTAGAATTGTCATTTTTACTATAGTAGCTCAGTCTATCCATGAGCAGTTGATATTTGTCCAGGTATTTAAATTTGATTTTAGTTGTGTAGAAGTATCTTATAATTATTTTTAAAAGTTTTTGAGTCTGCCTTGGCAGGTAGACTCCCAAGTATTTTATATTGTCTGAAGTTACTTAGAATGGGATTTTTCTTTCTAGCTCTTTCTGCTGTACTTGCTAGTCTTATATAGAAATGTTGAAGATTTATGAGGATTTATTTTATATCCTTTGACTTTGCTATAATTGCTAATTTTTTCAAGTAATTTTTAGATGAGTTTTTGGGATTCTCTAGATATACCATCATATCATCTGGAAAGAGTAAGAGCTTGTCTCTTCCTTCCCAGTTCTGATTCCTTAAATTTCTTTGTCTTCCCTTATTGCTGAAGCTAACATTTCTAAAACAATATTGAATAGTAGTGGTGATAATGGGAACCTTTGCTTCACCCCTGGTCTTATTGGGAATGTCTCTAGACTATCCCCATTGTTGATGATTTTAGATAGATACTGCTTATTATTCTAAGGAACAATGCATTTATTGTGTTTTTAGTAGGAATGGTTGCTGTATTTTCTCAGTCTTTTTCACCAAATATTGATATAATCATATAATTTCTGATAGGTTTGTTATTGATATAATTAATTATACTAACAGTTTACCTAATACTGAACCAATCCTACATTGCTGGGATAAATTCTAATTGGTCATAGTGTATTATCCTAATGATAACTTGCTGTAATCATTTTGCTAAGGTTTCATTTAAGATTTTTGCATTTCTATTCATCAGGGAGATAGGTCTACAGTTTTCTTTCTCTGTTTTGACTCTTCCTGGTTTAGTTATCAGCATCATATTGGTGTCACAGAAAAAGGCAGAGTTCAGGTTCACTTATTTTTCCAAAAAGCTTATATAAATTTGGAAACAATTGTTGCTTAAATATTTGATATAATTCACTTGTGAATTCATCTGGCCCTGGAGGTTTTTTTCATAGGGAGTTCAGTAATGGGTTATTGAATTTCTTTTTTATGAGATACGGTTATTTAGGTATTTAATCTCCACTTCATTTAACCTGGGCAAATTATATATTTTTGTAAATATTCATCGATTTCACTTAGATGATCAAATTTATTTGCATAGAGTTGGGCAAAATAATTCCTAATTGTTAGATTAATTTTCTCCTCATTGGTGGTGAGTTCACCTTTTTCATTTATGATACTAGCAATTTGGTTTTCTTCATTTTTTAAATCAATTTAACCAGTAGTTTATCAATTTTATTATTTTTCTTTATAAAACCAACTCTTGATTTAATTTATTACTGCAATAATTTTCTTTCTTTTTAATATATTTATTTCTCCTTTAATTTTTTAGAATTTCTAATTTGATATTTAATTGGGGTTTTTTAATTTGTTTTTCTTTAATTTGTTCAGTTGCATGTTTAATTCATTGATTTCCTCTTTCTCTAATTTATTCATTTAAGGCTTTAAAGATATAATATATCCCCTGACAACTGCTTTGGCTGTATATGTAAGTTTTGGTATGTTGTTTCAGTATTGTCTTTATCTAGGATGAAATCATTAATTTTTTCTATAATTTATTGTTTCAACCACTCATTCTTTAAAATAAGTTTATTCAGTTTCCAATTAGTTTTCTCCTGGCTCATTACTAAATGTGATTTTTATTGCATTGTGATTTAAGAATGATGTATTCAGGGGTGGCTAGGTGACACAGTGGATAGAGCACTGACCCTGGAGTCAGGAGTATCTGAGTTCAAATACGGCCTCAGACACTTAATAATTACCTAGCTGTGTGGCCTTGGGCAAGCTACTTAACCTCATTTGCCTTGCAAAAGAAAGAAAGAAAGAAAGAAAGAAAGAAAGAAAGAAAGAAAGAAAGAAAGAAAGAAAGAAAGAAAAAAAGATGTATTCACTATGTCTGCCTTTCTGCAATTGAGTATTAAGTTTTTGTGCCCTAGTAGTCAGGTTTTGTGTAACTGCCTTGTTCTTCAGAAAAAAAAAGTATATTCCTTTGTATCCCCATTTACTTTCCTCCATAGGTCTATCACATCTAGGTTTTCTAACATCTATATTACTCCTTAACTTCCTTCTTGTTTAATTTATGGTTAGATTTATCTAGATCTGAGAATGGGAGTTTGAGGTCTCCCACCAGTAGAGTTTTGCTATCTATGTCTTCCTGTAACTCCTTCAACTTCTCCTCTGAGAATTTGGATACTATACCATTTGCTACATACATATTTCATATTAAAATTGCTTCATTGTCTATGGTAACTTTTAGGAGGATATAGTTTCATTCCTTATCTTTTTAAATAAGATCTATTTTTGCAGCTGTTTTCTCTTAGATAAGGATTGCTGCTCCTGCTTTTTTTCACTTCAGCTGAAGAAAAATATATTCTGCGTCAACTTTTTTACCTTTACTCTATATGTGTCTCTCTGCTTCAAATTTCTTTTAAGCAGCATATTGTAGACTTGTAGTTTTTAATGAACTTTGTTACTCGCTTTCATTTTGAGGGAGAGTTCTTCCCATTCACATTCAAAGTATAATTGCTAACTCATTGTTGCCCTCCTTGCTATCTTCCCTCTGTTTGTATTGTCCCCTTTTTTCACTTTATCCATATTCCCCTCTGTTTTGTTTCTGAATACCACCACATTCAGTGTGTTTGCCCTTCTATATCCAAACACCCTCCCCTTTCTTTCCCCCTTTTGTGTTGCCCTCTTCCTTCCCTTATTGTTTGTTCCCTCTTTCCCCCACCCCATGTGTTTTGCCTTTAAATACTTGAAAGGTAACATAAGTTTCTTAACTTAACTGAGTGTATGTATGTAAACTTTATGTCAAATCTGATGAGAGTAATATTCAGGTGGTCCTCAGCTCTTCCCTTCTTCCCCTTAATGGCAAGAGGTCCTTTATACCTCTTTCTGTAATGAGATTTATCCCTTCCAAGCTCCTCCATACTCCTGTCCCTTTATTGTCCCCCCTTTTTAATTTTAATTTTTAATTATTGTATCTGAGTCACAGAGAAGTCATGAGTATCCATCACTTCTGGCTAAGTATGTTTTCTTTAGCAGATTTACAATTTCCCAGAGTTATGAGAGTCTTTCTCCCAGGTGAAGATACAGCCAGTTTCATCTTATTGGATAGCAGGTTTTTTTTTTCTTTCTTTTTTTTTTCACTTTTTCATCTGTCTCTTGAGTCTCCTGTTTGAAATCCAAATTTTCTATTAATGTCTGGTCTTTTCATCAAGAAAAGTTGGAAGTCTCCTATTTCATTAAATGTACATCTTTTTCCCTGGAAGAGAAGGCTTAGTTTTGCCAGATAGTGAATTCATGGCTACATTCCAAACTCCCTTGCTTTTCAGTATATCTCAGTCCCGGCTCTTCAATTCCTTGATGTTGATACATCCAGGACCTGTGTAATCCTTACTGTGGCTCCTTGGAATATAAATTGTTTTTTTTATGACTGCTTGCATGATTTTCTCTTTTATTTGGTAGTTCTGGAATTTGTCCACAATTACTTGCTGTTTTGATTTTGAGATCCCTTTCCAGAAGGGATTGATGTATTCTTTCAATAACTATTTTGCCCTCTGGTTTCATGATGTCATGGCAATTTTCTATCATTAAATCCTGTAATATTAAGTCCAAGCTTCTTCTCTCTTCAATATTTTCTCTTTTTTTAGGTTTTTGCAAGGAAATGGGGTTAAGTGGCTTGCCCAACCCCACACATTTAGGTAATTATTAAGTGTCTGAGGGTGGATTAGAACTCAAATCTCTGGGGTTGCAGGCTGCTTTAGCCAGATGCTGTGGTTGTTGCTCCTCACTTCACACTCATTCTGGTGTAGCAGAATTCTCTCCCAGGTCCTTCAAACTGTTGCTAGTCATCTCTGGGCTGGGCTGGGCTGGGCTGTGGCTGTGGCTTTTTTCCAATCACCGGTCCTGGTGAAACACACCTTTCCTGTGAAACTTCTAAGTTATCTTGGACTGGGAACATGTATCACTCTGTCTTTTTGTGGCTTCTGCCCCTCTAAATTTTGGCTCGAGTCATAATTTGTTGCCTTTTGTAGTTTAGGGGGGGAAGGAGTTCCTGGGAAATGCTGCCTTCATGCCGCCATCTTAGCTCTTCCCCCTTAGCCCAGTGATTCTTAAATTGTTTTTCCTTTATCTATTTTCATGGTCAGTTATTTTGCCGATGAGGTATTTTTTCCTTTTTTTCTATTTTTTAAAATTTTGGAGTTTTTAAAAACAGATTCTTATTAATACATGAAGTCATACATTTCCACAGGCTCCATTCTCTTTTTAGAGAAGAATTTTCTTTATTTCCCTTTTGTACTCCCTTTTATAATTATTCAATTCTATTTTTGAAGGAGTTTTCCATTTGACCAATTGAGGTTTTGAGAGAATTATTTTCTTTTTGCATTTGTCCAATTGTATTTTCCAAGGATTTGTTTTCTTGTTGCAAGATGTTCATTTGCTCTCCCAAATTTCCCTACTGATTTTTAAACTCCTTCCTGATTTCTTCAAGGAAATCTTTCTGG
Source organism: Macrotis lagotis (assembly GCF_037893015.1). Taxonomy (NCBI): domain Eukaryota; kingdom Metazoa; phylum Chordata; class Mammalia; order Peramelemorphia; family Peramelidae; genus Macrotis; species Macrotis lagotis. The sequence goes on from NC_133663.1 coordinate 199,380,257, forward strand.
GCTGGAAACCATATCATATTCTCCTCAGAGGTTCTAGATCTTTCTGAGTTAGGGTCTTTACTTCCTAGGTAGTTTTCTATGCCTCCCCCTTCTGGTGGCCTTTCTTCATTTCCCTAAGATCTTGTGTTTTGGAGGGCCTGGTTCACAGAGGTTTGGTGTTGAGGTGCCTAGAGGCTTTGCTCACTGAGTTTAGTAACTCCAAGTGGGTCGACCATTAGGGGGTGCTGATTACTTTCTCTAGAGCATATGTGACCTTGATTTGAAGCCCCTTTCCTTGGCCCAGAGGGGGTGAGTGGTGCTGGTCCATACTGTTATCCTTGAAAAATGTGGGCTAGGCCCTGCAGTGAGAATATTACTTCCTATTCAACTAAGGGAGCTCTGCTGCCCACACCTGAGCCTGGGTGGGGTGGGGTGGGCTGTTACTGTGTTTGTGTTGGGAAGAGGGTTCAGCTGAAATGTAAGTATGGAGTCTGAAGTCCTCCAGACAAGAGGAGCCCAGCAGATCAATGTCTAGCTCCATTCTGCAATTCTCTGTGTTGGAACTTGCCTTCCAGCCCTGCTGGAGTTTCCCAGACCATCAGTCCCATAGTCAAAGCTTCTGCACCTTAGTCAGTTCTTGGACATGGCTCCTTCAGTCAAAGCCTCCACAGCTGATCTTAGGTTATTTTGGCTCTCACCATGCCCCCACTGGCTCTCTGCTCTCTGCTCCCAGCTCACCCATGATTCACAAAGACAGACCTTGTTGGTAGATGTTCTTCTCCTAGCTTCTTTTTCTGAGTTTTGTAGGTTGA